>NC_133368.1:46166407-46212340 GCF_049309525.1 Garra rufa | reverse complement strand
GTGTGTGTTGCTAGGGAGACGGACTGCGTTCACTACGAAAGCCCGGTCCGCTCGCAGAAGGCGCTCCAGCTCTCATGTCTCTCTCCTCCCAGTAATCTCGGAGGAAGCAGCAGCGAGTTGTGAACTGAGCAATCATGCACGAGCATTCTCATGCCGACACATATTGTGCAAGCTTTATTGATTTGCCAGCGTGTGTTACTCGCGAGGATCAGATGCACTCGTTACACGAGCGGCTTTAATCCTCCCTGGCAGATCAGAGCGAAGCACTGTTACATCTATTACTGACGGCTTTGCTTTCGTGTATGCGTCGCTTATGCCGCGCTCACAGAGGCGAGCTGCTTTCATTATTAATAGTATGGACATGTTCGCTCGCGGGAGTCGCCCCGCCTCCCCCTTCTCACGTTTCTCTTCTCTCAGTTACCTCGGAGAAAGAAACGGTGAATGCGCGATCAGACTTAAGTGACGTAACGCCGGCAAAGCCCCGCGTTCGTCACTCTGTGCAGTCTTTGATCAGTGTTATGTGAGGATCTGCGCCTCTCGCCTTATCGAGCGGCTCTATCCTTCTGAGCAAATCGGAGCAGAAAGCTGTCACCTATGATTCTATATTGCTGACAGCTTCATATTTCAGTGCGCCTCTCGCCTGGGCCACGCCCACGCTGAGGTTGCATGCTCTGAGACAGACAGCTCTCTCTGCGAGTGTTTACGTCTGGATCTGCTTTGCTCACAGCTCGATTTCTCAATGAAGACGGCCCCGCCCCTCCCTCGTCTGCTACGAGCAGAACTGAGAGGATGTGCGCAGCGTTTTAAACTACCTATATGTTAATACAAAGATCATCATTACTCCTCTTTTTGAGCGGTTTGATCTTTTTAGGTGGATTAAATGAGAATGCTGTCACTGATCATTACTGACAGCTTCAAATTGGATGCGTCTGGGCCATGCCCACGCTGAGGCTGCGCTTGTTGAGACGATGAGTGTTATATCTCGCTGGCGGCTCGTTTTCTCAGTGGAAAATGTTGTGACCCCTGGGCCCTTTCTGACAGCGTCCTCACAACCTGCCATTGTCATAACGGTCAGTTGCTCGAACCAATGCAACCCCTTGCCACGCGGGCCGAGGCCTGGCAAGCCATCCCCGGAGTGTCAAGTGGGTTCTGGGCATAATAGAACGAGGTTACACACGTCAGTTCGCTTGAAGACCACCACGCTTCAGCGGGGTCTCCACCTCAGTTCACAGCAAAGACGTAGAAGTTTTGCGTACGGAGGTGAGGAATTTGTTGGCAAAGGTGCCGTAGATACGGTTCCCCCAACACAGAGCGAGTCAGGCTTCTACAGCCGTTTCTTCCTCGTTCCAAAGAAGGATGGCAGTCTAAGACCCATCCTCGACCTCAGACGTCTGAATCGCGCCCTCATGAGACGGCCGTTCAGAATGCTTACGCTAAAGCAGATCCTCTCGCAGATATGCACAGAGGACTGTTTTTGCTCACTGGATCTGAAAGATGCATACTTCCATATCCAGATTGCCCCCCGTCACAGGCAATTCTTGAGATTCGCCTTCGAGGTATTGGCTTATCAATATACAGTCCTTCTGTTCGGACTGTCCTTAGCTCCCCGCACGTTTACGAAGTGCATGGACGCAGCGCTTTTCCCCCCTGAGACAGATGGGAATCCGCGTCTCGAATTACCTCGACGACTGGCTCATCCTGGCCCAGTCGGAGGACGAGCTAATACACCACAGATCCATAATCCTCAGCCACTTAGTGTGCCTAGGACTCAGGGTCAATTTTGCCAAGAGCGTGCTGTCTCCCAGCCAACGTATTTCATTCCTGGGAGCAGTTTTCGACTCAACCCGAATGGAGTTGCGCCGCAACGAGCCCAGGCTATTTGCAGGCTCGCGGCCTCCTTCAAAGTCGGAGCCCTTCGCCCTCTCAAGGCTTTTCAGAAGATGCTCGGCCTGATGGCCTCGGCATCCCCAGTACTTCAGTTGGGCCTGCTTCAAATGCGCCCTCTGCAGTTCTGGCTGAAACCAAAGGTTCCTCCTCAAGCCTGGCGTCTAGGACGCCTACGTATCAAGGTAGATCAGGCCTGTGTCACAGCTCTGATTCCTTGGAAGAACTCTCAATGGATGGAACAGGGCGTTCCCCTGGACATGGTATTCAGAAGGAAAGTGGTCTCGACAGATGCCTCCAACTCAGGTTGGGGGGCACTGTGCGACAGCCAGCCTGCATTCGACCAATGGTCGAAAGCAGAGAGTCGCCTTCACATCAACTGCCTAGGAATGCTAGCAGTGTGTTTAGGCCTCCACACCCTTCTGCCGGTCTTAAAGGGACACCACGTCTTAGTCCGCTCGGACAGTATGACAGTGGTGTCTTACATAAATCACCAGGGAGGTCTTTCGTCGAGACATCTATCACGTTAGTGAAACGTCTCCTAAAGTGGGCTCAACTGCACTTCCGCTCGTTGAGAGCAACACATGTGCCAGGCAGGCTGAACCAGGGAGCAGACATGCTGTCTCGGAGCAACGTCTCCTCAGACGAGTGGATGCTTCACCCCCAAATGGTTCAGGAAATATGGGCGGTCTTCGGGAAGGTGCAAGTAGATCTTTTCGCCTCAGAAGACAATTATCACTGCCCAATCTATTTTTCAAAGGAACAGGATGTATTGGCCCGCGAGTGGCCCAATCTCCTTTTGTATGCGTTTCCCCCGACTGCCCTGGTACCACGGGTCATAAGGCGAGTCAGGGAGCAGAAGCTCAAAGTCCTGTTAGTGGCCCCATTCTGGCAGAACCAGCATTGGTTTCCAGATCTTCCTCGGCTGCTTTCAACAGCGCCGTGGCCCATTCCACTGAGACGAGATCTCTTAACACAGGCAAACAGAACGCTATGGCACCCCCCACCGGAATTGTGGGCGCTGCACGTATGGTCTCTCGACGGGAGCCTACAAGTCTCCCTGAGGCCGTTTTGAGCACTATCTCTCAAGCCAGAGTACCCTCTACAAGGCGGCTCTATGATCTTAAGTGGTCTGTCTTTTCCGCCTGGTGTTCCACCCGCGGTGCAGATCCGAATTTATGCGACATATCAGTGATATTGTCCTTCCTTCAGGAGCTATTGGACAAGGGAAGATCTCCCTCCACGCTCAAGGTCTATGTGACATCCATAGCGGCATTCCATTACCTTATAAATGGTCAATCTGTGGGAAAGAACGATCTGGTCGTTCGTTTCTTGAAGGGGTCAAGAAGGCTTAACCCCCCCTTCGCCCCATCACAGTCCCTTCTTGGGACCTACCCACGGTGCTGAGGGCTCTGAGAAGCCCTCCCTTTGAGCCGCTTCAGTCCACTGACCTTCGCCCTCTAACGCTGAAAACTGCCCTGCTCTTAGCATTGGCATCAGTCAAACGTATGGGTGAACTACAGGCGCTCTTTGTGAGCCCCATATGCTTGGAATTCGGGCTAAATGACTCTAAAGTCATCCTGAAGCCAAGACGTGGTTATGTACCTAAAGTCTCTCGACGCCATTCAGAGACCAAATTATTTCCCTCTTGGCTCTTCCTCCTTCGGAGCAAGACCAGGATTTTAATCCCCTCTGCCCCGTTAGGGCATTGAGGTGTTATGTAGAGCGTTCTGCTTCCTTTAGGCAGTCAGAACAGCTGTTTGTGTGTTTCGGTGGCCGCGCCAAGGGGTCTTCGGTCACGAAACAGGTTATCCAAATGGATAGTAGAAGCCATCATGCTGGCTTACTCTTCTTTGGGCCTACAATGTCCCATGGGGGTAAGAGCCCATTCGACTAGAGGCATCGCCTCGTCCTGGGCCTGGTCTAGTGGCGTTTCCATAGCAGAAATTTGTGCGGCGGCCGGCTGGGCCTCGCCGTCCACATTTGCTAGATTTTATAATCTGGACGTCCCGGTCTTACAGACTCGGGTGCTTCTGCATAATGGGATAACTGTTACCAGTAATAAATGTTATGTGGTACGCTTTGGCCTCAGTGGAGCTCCAAACTGCACTTAAATCCCTGGAACGGATGTTTATCACGTTATCTTGATTAAACAGATTGGCCCATACTAGCCCTTCAGTGCTAGGGCCATGTCAGTCGTTCCTCTACCATAGCAACGGCGGGATTGTACTGGTTCCCCATAGCGTCTTCGACGCAGTACGAGTGAAAGTATCGAAAGGGAACGTACTCGGTTACTTTCGTAACCTCGGTTCCCTGAGATACGGGAACGAGTACTGCGTTGCTGGCCGTGCTATGTAGCTGCACGACTCAGTCGTCGCTTCAGTCGAAGTACCTGAGATCCTATGGCTAAATGCACGCTTATATAGCCAGATACTCCGCCCCTTTTGGCGCGATCGGGCGCGAATCATCGCCATAGGCTCGTGCAGCTCCGCTGCCGAGCCATTGGTTCGTCTTTTTATCACTGCACGAACCAATGGCCGTGCAGTTACACTGCGTTATTGAAATGCTTCAGTCTCAGGAGAAAAGGAGCTTTTCCCATAGCGTCTTCGACGCAGTACTCGTTCCCGTATCTCAGGGAACCGAGGTTACGAAAGTAACCGAGTACGTTTTTTCATGCACCTATCAAGTTTGAGATTTTGGGCTTTTTGGTTTTTCAGAAAGCGTTTTTTTCAGTGGAAAAAAAACATCCAAAAACACTGTTAAGTGTTTCTTTTATAGCACTTTATCTATTTGTGTCAATAGATTTCAATTACAATTCATATTTTTAAAGGACGTTTTCTCAAAATGAGTTTTTTTCTCCTACACTGAGCCATAAATCTCCACTTCAGTGGCACTTACACACCAAACTTAAAATTTTTATTCCTGTCTGTATTGTGAAGGTTTTTACAGATGGATTTGTTTATATATAATTAGCTTGATTTTATACATTTTATTCCCCCAAAAAATCTGTTTCCTGTCTGTTCTACGTTTTTCTGAATTATGTCGTGACAAAATGAGATACCCAAAATGCCCTCTGTAAAAACTTTTGACTCTAATATGTCAAAAAAAATTTAAACAAGAACTTTGAAACTGACTTCATCCAATGTTTAGATTTTTGTATGCAAACTAGCATTAAATAATGCCTCATTTGCATATTAAAACCTAACATTTTAGGAAAAATTGTAATACAAAAAATGTTTGCAATTATCAATGTAATCAATCAACTGAGTAAATAAGGTGATAACTATTAGTTAATTTTTTCACCCTGTTCACTTGCAGTGTCTCATCTTAAAACACTCACATAAATTATACATTATTATTATTATTATTATGCATTACCAACATAAATCATGTAAGTGTAGTTTGCACCATGCATATGCTGTACATATCAAACTTGGATATGACAAATCAGTACAAGATACTGTTAATGCATATAATTATTTTGGAAAAGCTTGTGTGTATACTGTTTAAACAGCATGTGCTTCTGTTGCAAGAGAATTACTATAACTGATTTTAGTTAAAAGCCGACTAAAACCATTTTTGTAGAAATTGACATTGTGCCGCAAATGCTGTACTGTGTTCCTCCTTTGTTGTGAGGATTGTGCGTGACACTATCTTTCAAACAGCTTTATTCCCTCAATGGCATGTGTCTGTTGTGTGTGAGTTTATCCAGGTTTCCTTTGATACCCATTAACACACACACATACACACACACACACACACACACACACACACACACACACACACACACACACACACACACACACAGACAGAGTCTAAACTCCATTACCTGCAGGAATGTGACCTGGTCAGATCATGAAAGCTTCTAAGATCAACAGCCCGAGTGTTTAAGAACAGCAGACCGACTCCATCTTCCATCTTTACTATGAAACTTCCAAACACTTCCACAGTGCAGCATCACTGATGACTGAATTCAGCGTAGGCGAGTGTAAAAGACAATCACATGAGAATCTGAAGGAAAAGAACAAAAAATAGACCGTGGTTAAATCACCAGTCCAGGCATAGTCGCTATTCTTTGTCTAAAGCACAGTTCAGACTATAACATCTGATTGGATAAGAGCCTAAATCCATTAAAACATTAGTTAAATCTAAAATAACATGCTCCTAACAGGCATGGATCATAATAAGTTATAATTATGAATGTAGGATGCTCAATTTAATGTATGCACATTTCATGGCCAATGCACATGATGCAATTCAAGCTTGGAGTATATTTAGCATTCTTGTGCTGTCACATTCAAATGCAGAAACCAGCAACATAATTGACCATTCTTTAATAAAATTCTATATAATGCATGGAAAATGTGAACAATTGCAGTCAATATTCACAAATACAACTCACTGGATACTGATTTGCTTATGACCCGAACTCAGATGTTTTACTTTTTGAAACTGTGGCTTCCGAAACTACACGCAAATAAACATTTGACTAAAACTAAAAAAAGCTTTGGTAAAGCAATTTGTTTAATAAAAAAACTTACACTGTAAGAATTTTTTTTTTTCAAATGTAAGCAAATTAAGGGGTGATTATAATCTTTTTTTTTAAGTATATAAGCTGTGAACAACAAAAGATCATGATATTTATGTTTAATTATCAAGACAATCATCACAAATGAATAACTTTTATAAATGTCGAAGCTTAAATACAACTGGCAGAAGTAAAACCTACAAACTTTATTAAAGGCATTTAATCGAAATCATTAAAACTACCCATTGATTTTTAGGACAATGGAAACATAAGGGCTAAAATGTGAACTAATTTCTGTGTTTTGTCCTACAAAAATATATAATCCCTGCAGCACTCTATTCATTAATGCAATCAGTACTGTTAATTTGGCACAAAAACAATGAGGATCTCAATAAAGGTGATGACATTAAACTAAATAGAATAAAACTGGAACACAAAACTCATGTTAACCTATGCATTAATATTTTGATACCCCAAAGGAAACTTAAAATGCCATGCATGGACTCTTTAAATCAATTTTAAACAGGTTCATTGCAAATCACCCATCCAAATTATTCAAATGAACCTGAATTGCAATGCAGCACAACAATAAGTGGCAAAGAAGCATCATTATGCCATACAGTATTTGTTTTTAATGTTTGTGACATGTTTCTACACTAATTTATTATTATTATTTTTTCAGTCTACCATTATTTAGATGACAAACAACTGAGCTACAGGAAAATTAACAGATAAAAATGGCACACAAATTAAAGATAGACCCTGCTCAATTAAATTATATCTATAATGGCTGTTTTGATTAAAATGAAATGTGAAAATTAATAAAAAGTGTCAGTTCGTGAAATTACATTTCGATCTGCGTATGTTACATCAGATTGCTTTTTACCTTGTTTTTTTAGAGCGATGAGCATTTTAACCAATCACAGGTTTCTGTTTATGTTTTGAACGCGATAGCCAATCAGAGGTGTTTAGATTAGTCTTTGCTTAGTCATTTGTCATCGCAAGTTTTAAATGCATATGCTTACTTACTGAATTCTGCGAGCTTGCAAATTCTCTCATCATAAACAAAACAGGAGTTTTGGCATCACTTGCACTAGACTAGACTAATGTATAGAAGCCTGTTTCCACCACTGAATAAAAAATTAAAAAGTAAAAAAAGAAGGAAATTGTGATTTTTTTTCCTCACAATTCTGAAACCATTTTCTCGCAATTTACAATTCACAATTCTCTTTTCTCAGAATTGTGTCATTCACATACATTCGCAAGTCAGAATTATGAGAAATTAAGTCAGAATTGCAAGAAAAATAAACTCAGCCAATTCTAAGGAATGAAGAAATTAGATATGAACTCACAATTCTGACTTTTTCCCCCCAGAATTGTGAGATATTAACTCAATACAAGTTACAATTCTGAGAAAAAAAGTCAGAATTGCTAGACATAAACTCACAATTCTGACTTTTTTCTTGCAATTGTGAGTTTACATTTCTCAGAATTGCATGACACAAACTTGCAGTTCTGACCTTTTTTCTCAGAATTGTGTGACATCTATACTGGCAATTAGTTTATATCTTACAATTCTGAGATATAAACTCACAGTTGTGAGAATAAGTCAAAATTGAGAGTTTATATCTCACAATTCTGACTTTTTTCCTCAGAATTGTGAGATATAAACATGCAAAGATTATGCACCCATCAGGTGTGAGTGTTTGTGGTAAATTGTTGTATTCCCCAATTGTAAGTCGCTTTGGATAAAAGCGTCTGCTAAATGAATAAATGTAAATGTAAAATGTAAATGTAAAGATTATGAGAAATTAAGTCGCAATTCTGAGAGATAAGGTCTTTTTCTTGCATTTGTGAATTTACATTTCTCAGAATTGCTGATTCAAACTCGCAATTCTGACTTTTTTTCTCAAAATTGCATGATATAAACTCACAGTTGTGAGAAAAGGTCAGAATTGAGAGTTTATATATCACAATTCTGGTGGGGAAAAAGTCAGAATTGTGAGTTCATATCTTGTTTCTTCATTTCTCAGAATTGCCTGAATTTATGTCTTGCAATTCGGACGTTATTTCTCAGAATTATCTGAAATATAATAAAAAAAAGTCAGAATTGTGAGTTTACATCTCACAATTCAGACTATAAATTGCAATTACAAGTATATATTACACAATTCTGACTTTTTTTCTCAGAATTGCAATGTTATTTCTCAAAATTATCTGAAATATAATGAAAAAAGTCAGAAGTCACAATTCTGACTTTATAACTTGCAATTGCAAGTTTATTTCTCACAATTATGAGAAAAAGTCAGAATTGCAAGATGTAAATGACGTAAATGTATATTTCTTGGAATTGCGACTTTATTTCTCAGAATTCTCAGAAATATCTTGCAATTTTGAGAAAAAAAGTCAGAATTGTGAGTTTATATCTCACAATTCTGACTATAAATCGCAATTACAAGTATATATTATGCATTTCTGAATTAATTTCTCAGAATTGCGACTTTATTTCTCAGAATTCTCAGAAATATCTTGCGATTCTGAGAAAAAAGTCAGAATTGGGTGTTTATATCTCGCAGTTCTGATTATAAATCGCAATTACAAGTATATATTATGTAGATTATGTATATTATGGAGATGTAAACTCGCAATTGCGAGAAAAAGTCAGAATTGCGAGTTTATATATTATTCCTTAATTTCTCAGAATATGTGACATGACCATTTTTTTCAGAATTGATGATGTATAATTTGACCCTTATGACTGATTTAGTGGTCCAGGGTCACATATGGTAAATACTGACATCACACAATCTAACAATGGCCGGCTTTTATTTTATATAGCACCTATTAGGTGTGAGTGTTTGTGGTCTCTATGGTCGTACAGCACTCTATAGTCACAGAGAGAGAGAGAGAGAGAGAGAGAGAGGGAGATGGAGAGGTGACGGAGGGACGGAGCGGTGCGGGGGAGGGTGCAGCTGCCGGCTGGGATTAGATACCTGAATCCAATCTTGAGGAGCAGTGGGTTCCAGCCGCGCTAAAGTGTTTTCAGGAGAATTTCTCATGTTCCCCCGCTAGCTGATTACTTCCAGATTTTAGTTCTGCTTCAGCGAAGATGAGCTGCGCGCCGTACTTTTTGTCAGCCGTGGTTAAGATGCGGTTTGACACACGAGCCGTCCGGAGATGTGCTGTATAATCACGGTTAAAGGAGGAAAAGAGCAGGAGAGCCACCAGCCAATCATCATATGAAAATAGACGTGACATTAAATCATAAAACGCTAGACTATACATGTGGATGTACGCGAGTGTGTGCTTTGATGTGAAATTGCGTGTAAAAGTGATGCATGTTATTTTTTTTGCAGGGTGAACTATGAGCGAGTCACTCGCAGGTCGATCCTGAAGAGCGTAAACACGTGGTCTGTACCCATTTATTTCAGTTAGAATTGGTGTCTTTTTGAGGCGGGAAAATCTGTTTGTCCAACAAATGACAGACAGCCAAGGAAACCTGTTCGAAAACACTCATTATTTTTGGTGTCATTTTCTGTCTGGTGACACTAGAGGTGCCAAAATCAACAAAGGGGTTATCAAGAAAAGCACCGCTTGGTATTGCTAATACCTGATCAAACCCAAACCCTAAATATTACATGTTGGCAAGTGACTCCTGCACCATACAGACACAAATGACCCCTCAAACCATGCATCTTATGGAGGAGATGTATAATGTTACCTGTCAGTAAGCGATCAGACTTACTTAATGTTTTTAAAAACTACAAATCTTTTGAAGGTCTATGGGCCAGATACAAAAAATGATAGATGTATCCACCTTTCTCCTCCACGTGGAAGAAAGCCTATGGCTGAGACTTCTGGTTCATTTTGCCGCTAAAGGGAAATAATGAGAAGAATAACAACGTGGAGTAAACAGTAAAACTGTTTGCACTACAAACCAGTGTGCTCATAATTAATATACTACTACTACTACTACTACTAATAATAATAATAATAATAATATAAAGACACAATTTGCAATATCAAGCAGCAAAACCAGCAGAAGCCTGAAGCCAGACCCCTAAAATTTAAAAATGGTCATGCCCACTCTTTCAAGAAGAAAAAGGTGGATAGATAGAAAGAATTAATGAATGACAGAAAGACAAAACAATACACAGCATGAAAGAGATAGATAGATGATGGTTAGAATGGTAGATAGAAAGAAATAATGATAATTAGATAAAATTACAGAATTATGGACAGAACAATAATTAAAACGATAAAACGATAACAATAAAAAGACCAACAAAACAAAATAAAAAATTGAGAATTTTTATAAAAAAAATTACAAATGTTTATAAAAAATCAGAATGACAGAGTGACAGAATGACAGAAAGAACGATAGATAGAACAATAGATAGAAAGAGCGATAGAACAAACAATAGAATGATAGAACGATAGATAGATAGAAAGTCAGATTGATAGATAGAACAATAGAACAGAATGACAGACAGAAAGATAGTTAGAACGATAGATAGAAAGAACTACAGAATGATTGACAGAAGGATAGAACGATAGAACGATAGATAGAATGATAGAACGATAGATACATAGAACGATAGATAGATAGAACTACAGAATGATCTATAGAACAATCGATAGAACGATAGATACATAGAACGATAGATAGAACTACAGAATGACAGAATGATCTATAGAACAATCGATAGAACGATAGATAGAACGATAGAACGATAGATAGAACGATAGATAGAACGATAGAACGATAGATAGATAGAACTACAGAATGATCTATAGAACAATCGATAGAACGATAGATACATAGAACGATAGATAGATAGAACTACAGAATGACAGAATGATCTATAGAACAATCGATAGAACGATAGATAGAACGATAGAACGATAGATAGATAGAACAATAGATAGAACGATAGATAGATAGAACGATAGATAGAACGATAGATAGAACGATAGATAGATAGATAGAACTACAGAATGATCTATAGAACAATCGATAGAACGATAGATACATAGAACGATAGATAGATAGAACTACAGAATGACAGAATGATCTATAGAACAATCGATAGAACGATAGATAGAACGATAGAACGATAGAACAATAGATAGATAGATAGATAGATAGATAGATAGATAGATAGATAGATAGATAGATAGATAGATAGATAGATAGATAGATAGATAGATAGATAGATAGATAGATAGATAGATAGACAGACAGACATAGAGAGAATGACGAAAAAATAGAACAAGTGATAGAACAATAGATTTATAATATCAAAAGATGATTACAGACATGAAAATTGGATGGATGGATAAAACAATAGAATGAGTGATAGAACATTAATTTATAATGTGATCAAAAGATGATCACAGTATGAAAACTGGATGAATTGGTAGATAAAACAATAGATAAAAAGAGTGATAGAATGATATAATATCAAACAATGTTTACAGATATGAAAATTGGATTGATGGATAAAATGAAAGAACTGGTAATAGAATAATAGATTCATAATATCAAAAAATGATTACAGATAGAATGATAGAACAATAGAATGAAAGAACAATAGATCTGAGATGTAAAAATGAAAGAATGACAGAAGTCAGAACAATAGAATGACAGAACGATAGATAGAATGATAGATAATAGATGGTGGAATGATGGATGGATAGTTGGATGGATGGAATTTTAGAAGGACAGAATGAAAGAACGATAGAATGAAAGAATGATAGAATGAAAAAATGATAGAAATCAAAATGAAAGAACAAACAATAGATGGGTAGATAGATAGATGATAGAGTGACAGAATGACAGAAAGAACAACAGAATGATAATGTAGATAATGATAGAACAATAGATAGAAAGAACTACAGAATGATAGCTAGAACATGGATGGATGGATGGATGGATGGATGGAGCTCTGAGCAGATTCTAAGGTGATGCTAGTGTGTTCAGGGCTGTTACTAGGGTGTTGCTATGTGTTTACAGACAGCATGATAGACAGACATCTAATCAGTCAAAAAAAGCACATCAAGCCAATTTTAAAGATTTAGAGTGAAGTTTCGAGTCTCAGATAAATGTTTAAACAGAATAACAGTATGTTGGCTTTGACAAGCTAACATAATAACAAAAGCCTTTCCATCTTCAGCGGCACTCATTTGATTTGCATTCCAAACAAAATTACATTAAACAGCAATTAAAGATTCATCATACAAACATCAGATGTCAAAAACAGCAAAAAAAAATTACCAGTACCAAAACAGAAACATCTTGCTTAAACTTCTGAGACAGCGGCGGCTAAAACTGTCATGAGGGAGTTGAATCAAAGAGAATGAGCCGTGTCTATTTCTGATGCGACGGGACTAGCGAGCGCTCGTCTTCTGCAAACATACTCTGTTCTTTCTACTCTTTGTTTTAAACTAATGTCAGTTCTGCTCTTTTTACTTCTACTCATTAACCTTGCTTGTTCTTCCAACTACACAGGCTTCTTACGGCACCTCCTCAGACTCCTGTAAGGCTCCGCGTCTCTCCTGGGACTCACGCGGAACGGAGAGGTTGGTTAATCATATACCCTTAAGCTCTGTGAATTTATCTGCCAAGAGTTTTTTCTTATTCTCAGTTTCTTTCTTTCATTTGCTCGCTTTGTTTTCTTTTGACATTTTTTGTTAATATTATTATTTCATTACTGTTACTTTCTTTGACACACGTCCTGAGCTCATCAAAGCACTTTATTCTTCACTTTATCTGAGACAAAACTGAGAAATTGTGTTTAAAGTGGCCAGAATAAGTATTTAGGTCATGAACACAATGCAGTACATTTTTATGCCCACACATTTTATGCCTTAAAATATGGAATAAAAATTTAAGAAAGGAAATGTTAGTGAGTTTTATCAAAATATCACAAACAAGTCATGTATTCTTGGGAATATTATTTTTGTAATGGATTATTAATTAATAGATTTTATTCAATATCACTTTCTACCCTATTATTCTTATGGAAACATTTCTAACTACCGTAGAGTTTCGTAATGATCCGTAAGTTTTGCAATGATCACCATTGATGGTTTAATCAGTTCTGTGATGTTTTTTGGTACTGGTTGCACTTCTTCTTATTGTTTTGTTTGATAAAAATATACACATTCAATGTATAATTTTAAAAGATGATTAAAATATGAACTTATTCACACTTATTCCTACAAATATTGGATGGATGGATGGATGGATGGATGGATGGAATGAAGGATTTTTATCTGTCCATGGATGGTGGATGGATAAAAGATCAATAGATGATTACAGAAATGAAAATTGAATGGATGGATTTGTAGAAAACCATATATAGAACAAATGATAGAATGATAGATTTATAATATCAAAATATTATTAGAATAGACCAAATGATAGATTCAATTCATTAAAAGATTATTAAAAATACGAAAATTGCATGGATGAATGGAAAGAACAACAGAATGCTATAAGGAAATGGTAGAATAATAGAACAAACAATAGAAGTAAAGATAAAATGAAGGACAGACAGAATGATAGATTAGATGGATAATATGGATGGATGGATGGATGGAAACCTACCTTCAAAGCTACAGTACGGTGTAAAAATGCTGTAAAATGAGGAGGATGCTGTCAAAAATAATGCCATAAATAGATTTTCTTTATCAATGAACTATTAACTACTAAATCAACATTTGGTGTGACCAACCTTTGCATTTAAAGCAGCTTTTGGCCTAGGTGCATTAGCATAGTTTTTCAGGTAGCTTTGCAGGTAGGTCTCTTGAAGCATCTTATAACAAAAATATCACTGGACACTGGATTATTACAATTAATGGCAAAATTAATGTTTAGAAATGTAAATTAATATTTCCTACTGACACACTACAGCAAAAGATAGAAATAACTAAGTTAAAACCATTTTTAGTTATGATAATTTTAGCCACCACTGTAGAATAGTAGAACGAATAGATTTATAATATGTAAAGGTGATTAAAAATATGATATGAGCTTCAATGTGTCATCCTTGTGTGAGCTAATTGTCAATGCTTCACTGAGCAATCAGCAACCTTAGCTGAAAAATGACCAAAAATGGCCTTTTGGTCAAAATTATGGTTTATTAGTTTATATATCTAGTTTTTCCCCGCTTTTTAAAGCCATTTCAGAAAAATACATAAATATCGGGATATATATTTTATATAATACTGCCAAAAGTACTGAAATATAATTATTTTAAACTATCAGCCAGTCCTACACTAAGCACAGAAACGCTTCCTTTAAAATGAGCAGCTGTATGTTCTGCTCTCGGTGTGTATTTGAGAAAAGAGATTGAGTCCATCTCTGGCGTTGTCCATCTCAGGAGATGGCTGTGCAATCTCAATAATTCAGCAGTGGAATTGCTACACTGTGTAAACACAGCAGAAGACAAGCCGAGCAGCACATCCTCTCTGTTTCTACACCTTCATCACATCACAGCTTATGCTCAATATAATCCACACAATGTGCTCAAGGCTGCCAATCGGAAGGAATTTAATGATTCTGCTTCTGGTTCCTCAGCGATACTTTTACGATTCTCTTAGTACTTTTAGTACCACCAAGATCCTTTCAAATGAATCTTAATTAGGCTAAATGCCATGTTTAATTTGATGTGAATGATAACGAGGCAATGAGGGATAGATGTATTGTCCTTCAGTCTTCAACTGACGGCACCGATCCACTAGATGGCAACACTCACAGATGGGCTCCTGTTTTCAAGAACTGTTTGAAGATGATGTTTGAAACTGTCAATAAAAACAACAAAAGACAAAAGCCACAAAACAAAGCAGGCTTAATGTGTTAGGTGACCAAGATTTTTAACAACTGGTTTTATCTGAATTTTTGGTCTACACTGTAAAAAAAATGGTTTAAAAAGTTGTTTCAACTTAAAATAATTTGCTACCCCACTGACTTAATTTTTTTTAGTTCAGTCAACTTGAAATGTTAGGTTATTAAATGTTAATTTAAGTGAAAACTGGAATATTTTAGTTGACTAAACTAAACATTTTAAGTCGGCCAGGTAAACAAATTATTTTGAGTTGAACTACTTCTTTTTTATGTTATTATTTTTTTTTTTTTTTTCAATGTACATTTTTTATGTTTTATTAACTAAATGATGGCACTGAACAAACTGAAGTCATATTCCTCCCATGAAAACATAATTACACTTATATTGATCTTATATAGTCACTTATTTAAGTTATTAAATAACTTATTTAACTCAAGATTTTGAAACTCACTGGTTCAAAAAGTTGTTTCAACTTAAAATAATTTGTTACACCGTTGACTTAAAATTTTAGTTTAGTCAACTTGAAATTTTAAGTTACTTAAAGCAACAACTGGAATATTTTAGTTGACCAAACTAAAAATTTTAAGTCTGATGGGTAACAAATTATTTTAAGTTCAAACAACCTTTTTTTTTTTACATTGCTGATGCATATTGCTATATTTCCTATATTTTTCCACGGAAATAACATTCCTGAACTTAAAAAACATTTTGGAAAATTAAACTGTGTAAAATTCAACGTGTACTAATGTACAAATTCAAAATGTCAAAAAAAAGAGTAAATAAGTAAACTAATAACTCATAAGTTTGAGATTGATGGATAAAAAAATAAAATAAAATAAAATACATTTAAAAAAGGCAAATATATGTTTTAAAGTGTGACTGGAATAAATACATTTATGCCAAAATGTATTATTAAGGGGCAAGAAAATACATTTTTGTTGACACAATTTTAGAGAAAAACAAAATCATTCTTAAAAAAACATATTTTGAACATATTTAGTGTCACGCGGGTGTGCAGGACGAGACGAGACGATAGACGAGATTTACAATCAACAATAAATTTAATAGAAATCTCCAAGATGAACAAGGCAGGAACAGGCAGGAACACAGAGGGCTTTCACACACATCCAGGAAACGTTAAAGACCGACAAAAGACTAAACTCAAAGACAGACTTATAAAGGGTAACTCATTATCAAACACAGGTGACACAGATGACTAATAATTACAAGGACAGGTGCAACAGATGACGGTGACGAGGGCTAAACCAAATGATAACAAAATGACAGGGGGAGACAATGGGTGAAACCAATGACAGACAGGGTTGTGACATCACGCCCCCCTCCGGAAAGGCGCGTCCTCGCGCCGTGGAAGAAACGAGAGGGGCGGAAAAACAGAGTACATAAGGGAGGAGGCTTGGGCGGAGGACGGTACCCCTGGAGGGGGACAACAAACAAAGTCATGAGAGTCCAGGGGGGCGACGAAGGTGGGAGGAGCCAGGGAGGAAACAGGAGGGACCTGAAGCAGGAGGAACTGACCCAGACCACAGCCATGATGACGGCCCACTGTGGAGCCGACGGAGGGAGGAACCATGGTGGAGGAAGGCGTGCCGACTCCATGGGGCCGGCCGACAGAGGCGGAGCAGATGGCGGAGGAGCCCGAGGCGGAGACGGAGAGCCGATGATCCGGGGTGACGCCGAGGATCCGGAGGGCCAAGGTGGAACAGGCTCTGGCGCCCGAGGCGGAGGCGGAGTCCCGGAGATCCACGGCGGAGCCGGAGCGACAGAGGATGGAGGCTGTGCCCGCAGGAAGGAGGAGTCCCAAGGAGCCGGTGGGACGGCGCGACGAGGCACAGCCGGAGGAGCAGAGTCCTGAGGAGCCGATGGGGTGACGACTGACCAGAGCGGAGCCGGAAAGACGATGGAGCCCGGTGGAGCTGGTGGATCGACGGGCGACGGTGGAGAGGAGGGCGTCGAGAGCCGTGGTGGAACCGCGGGGTCGAAGGGCCGAGGCGGAGTCCAGGACTCGGAGGCTGGAGGCGGAGCTGAGGAATCCTCCAGCCGAGACGCCGATGGAAGCTGGCAGTCCCGCGGCGAGCCCACTGCACAGGTGGATGACTGAGGGTGAGCAGGGGGACTGACAGGTGATAGCGGAGATTCTGGAAGGCTGGGCGAAATCAGCGATGACTCTGGACGACTGGACGGAACCAGCGGAGATTCAGGACGGCTGGACGGGACCAGCGGAGACTCAGGATGGCTGGACGGGACCAGCGGAGACTCAGGCATAGGCAGAAGAGGGCGGGTGGGTGGGAAGTTCAGGCAGGCCAGTGGTTCTGTGGAAAAGTCTATTAAGTCCCCAGAGTGTTGCTCATTCTCACCCCCAGTGGTGGTGCAGTGGGCAGGGCTCTCTGTAGCCCTCTCTTGCTCCACGTCATACTCCACCGTCGCGGATGTAGCAGTCGGCTCTCGCACCTGGTCCGATGGGTCCGGCTCTGGCTCTGTCGCTCTCGGCTCGGGCTCTCCATCGTCGGTGGGCTCGGGCTGCAACTCCGCTTGTCGGGGTGATGTTGGGCTGGGTTCTGGGTCTGGAGTGGGGCTGGTGTCATCCTTCGCGGTCAACGAAGCTCTGCTGGACACCAGCACCCACTCGATGTAGTCGGCGAGGCTCTCTCGAGGACCCTCCCCGGACAGCTGCCTCTGGATGTTATCATTAAGTCCCACGCGGTAGAACGTGCATAGGCAACTGTCCGGGTAGTGCGTAAACGGGGCGAGGAATATAAAGTCTCTGGTGTGGTCCTCGAGAGAGCGGTTCCCCTGCTTCAGGAGGAGGATGAGGACGGCGGGATCATTCATGACGGGGGAAAAAAAAATAAACTAAACACTGATACAAAAAAAACGGAAAATAAACGCAGGGGAAGACGCCGTGAATTTTTTTGGGTCGGTCTTTCTGTCACGCGGGTGTGCAGGACGAGACGAGACGATAGACGAGATTTACAATCAACAATAAATTTAATAGAAATCTCCAAGATGAACAAGGCAGGAACAGGCAGGAACACAGAGGGCTTTCACACACATCCAGGAAACGTTAAAGACCGACAAAAGACTAAACTCAAAGACAGACTTATAAAGGGTAACTCATTATCAAACACAGGTGACACAGATGACTAATAATTACAAGGACAGGTGCAACAGATGACGGTGACGAGGGCTAAACCAAATGATAACAAAATGACAGGGGGAGACAATGGGTGAAACCAATGACAGACAGGGTTGTGACATCTAGACTGAAAAAAATAATAAATTAGTAACCAAAATTTACATTGATGCAGATTAGTTGAGACTGATGCTGCGTAAAATAAAATAAAATAAATAAATAAAAATACTTTTTGTAAAGCTTGACTTAAGTAAACACATTTATGCTAAAATATATTATTAAGGGGCAAGAAAATACATTTTTGTTAATACAATTTAAAAAAAACAATCTTTTTTTTAAACATATTTTGGACAATTTAAGTATATTTAGACTGAAAAAGGGGGGACCATTTATAAATTAGTAACAAAAACTTTTGTAAATATATTTTAAGTGTATTATCAATATATGAATATATAATACTTATATATATTTTCACAGCTAGAATTGCTAACAGAACCTGATGTCATGAAAATTCTGGGAGAAAAAAATATTACAACATTCCATTGCTGTTTCTATATGGTAATTAAAAAAAATATAGATATATAAAAAGTAAAATACATGTTGTACATGACTTAAGAAAATATGTTACAAACTGAAAAAAATACATTGTTTAAAACCTTTAAATTCAAAAAAAAAAAAAAAAAAAACTACTTCAAAGGCCAAGGAAATAACATTTCTAAACTTAAAAAAAAGAAAATGATTTTTTTTTTTTTAAATTCAATGTACAAATTCAAAATGTTTTAAAACAAAAAGTGAATAACAAGTAAACCATTATCTCGTGAGTTTGAAATTAATGCACAATTCTTTCTGCATAAAAAAATAAAAAAATAAAAAATAAATACATAAAAATAAAAGTTGTAAAGCTTGACTTAAATAAATACATTTATGCCAAAATATATTATTAAGGGGCAAAAAAAAATACATTGTTGTTAATACAACTTTAGAAAAATTCATTTTTTAAAAACATATTTTAAACATTTTGAGTATATTTACATATACTAAATATAAATAAATTAGTAACAAAAATGTATATTTTAAAAAACTGTATTAGCAATATATAAATATATAATACATATACAATATTATTATATTGATATATATTTTTTACTGCTAGAACGGCTAACAGAGCCAGATGTCATAAAAATTCTAAGAAGAAAAAATATTAAAAATCCCATTCCTGATGTTGTATTCATTATTATATCTGCTAAGATTGTTCCGCCAAAGATGTGCACAACTGATAGATTCCTGTATCAAAACCATCATTTGCCATGGTGATTAACTCATCAAGCTGTTACTATAGTAACAATACGGCAACAGTGGGGTGCAGTCATTACAATTAACCCCCTTCACATTGTCTGTTCTCGTTTAATATCTTCGACCATGTAACCCATATAGAATTATCAAGGTAGCACAGAAAAAGAAAAGAAAAAATCTCTTGGGGTTAGTGATTTTTTTCCAGATTTTTTAATGATTTCACAGGCCAAACTCAAAAAGTATTTGAGCTGGTGCAATTATTAGAGTCAGGCCACACTTTGGAGACGGCACGCACACTATTTTGAATAAAGTCGAGCTAAAGAGCCAACACAGTGGCGATGCTGATACTTGCTCTTGTCATTAGGGCTTTAATTAGAGCTCTCACCAGAAACAGTCTGTCTCCATTCACGCTCCCTGAAGGAATACACCACCAGCTCTCATTGTGGGCATTAAATGTGCCGTCACTGAACATGTTTTCCTCGCTGTTTATTCAATTTCTCATCCGAGTAAAGCGATTAGCGGCTCTCTGAATGACATTTACAGCCCGTGCTGTGTTTGTTGCGTAGGATTTGTGTGAACTGTTAAACAGAAGCGGTTTAATTGAAGGACAGACACTGTTTAAACAAAGAAAATTAACAGCTTGGATCTTAAACACTACTGGGATTCCTCTGATGCTCATCAGGTTTGTTTGTTTGGCTGTTGTTTTCACAGCACACATAACATGTATGCGTGATACTTAAATCAACCACTTAAAGGAACAGGACATCCAAATATAAAAGCTTTTCCATGATTTACTCTCCCTCACTTTGTTCCAACCCTGTAAAACAAGGGGAAGTAAAACAACATTTTTACCACACACCTGAACTTAATTTTCCAATCTTAAAGGAGAAGTTCACTTGCAGAACAAAAATTCAACCCATTGTTATCCAAGATGTTCATGTCTTTCTTTCTTCAGTCATAAAGAAATTGTGTTTTTTGAGGAAAAAATGTCAGGAATTTTCTCCACCTGGTCTCATGACAAAAATGTACCTAGGGGCACTTTTTTGCGAGATGTGAAATATGTACCAATAAGTACATATGTGACACTGGACCACAAAACCAGTCATAAGGTTAAATTTGACAAAACTGAGATTTATACAATGTTTGGCTGAGATACATCTATTTGAAATCAGATATCTGAGGATGCAAAAAAATCTAAAAGACTGAGAAAATCACCTTTAAAGTTGTCCAAATTAGGTTCTTAACAATGCATATTACAAATCAAAAATTACATTTTGATATGTTTACAGAAGGAATTTTACAAAAAATCTTCATGGAACATGAACTTTACTTAATTTCTTAATGATTTTTGGCATAAAAGAAAAATCTAAAATTTTGACCCATGCAATGTATTTTTGGCTATTGCTACAAATATACCCCAGCGACTTAAGACTGGTTTTGTGGTCCAGGGTCACATATTACTACGGTTTCCAAAAAAATGAACACTAAAGGCACCTTTTATTCCTGTTTACACAAAGTATGATTTGCAGAGTTTGATCATTTTCGCACAATTACTTGAAGAATATTATATTAGGACTTAAACACTATTTTAATATGCTTGGAGATTTGAAAACTGATGCTTTTGAACGTTAGCATGGCATATCCCAGCTTCACATCTATGGGTTTTCATAGATAGTAGGTTTCTTTGGTAGCTCACGCAGTACAGAGATGTAATTGAGAAGTGAAGAACTCCAGTTCAAATCCCGTGTAACAAACCTACACACAAGGAAGATTCAAATGGCGTCAAAAAATGCATTTTTATATCAGTTTTGCATTTGTTAACATTATCGGGTACACTGTAAAAAGTTTTCACCAGTTTCAACTTAAAAACTTAAGTTTAGCAGCTGCCTTAAGATTTTAAGTTAAATCAACTTAAGTCACAAGTTATATCAACTCATTTTTATTGTAATAAGTTAGAATGACTTGTAGTTTTAAGCTGATTTAACTTAAAATCTTAAGGCAGCTGCTGAACTTAGGTTTTTATGTTAAATATGGTGAAAACTTTTTACAGTGTAGGTTTAGGGTTGGGTTTGGTGTAGGACATATTTTCAACATGATAGAGCATTAACTTTTAGCAACAGTCCTCGGATATTTGAACTCTGAACCGCTGCAATACGTACCTTAAGCAACGTGATAAAAAAACAGCAGTATGTACCTATATCAACGTAATAAATATGTGACAAGGTTCACGTATTGAACCTCGGTTTTAGCGCCACTCAATGGACATTTCTTTTTTAAACTGCCATGAAACATGCAGTAAGATATGTAAAGACGGCGCTGCTAAAAAGCACCCAGAAGTACGTATTGGGTAGAATTTTCTTGACAGTGGACTTTTAAGGTGCCCAGAGTTTTAGCTTCCAAAATGCAGTTTAAATGCGGCTTCAAATGATCCCAAATGCAGCCATAAATGATCCCAGCGGAGGAAGAAGAGTCTTATCTAGCGTAACGATATTTTTTTACAATTTATATACTTTTTAACCTTAAATGCTCGTCTCTTCTTGCTCTGCTTGAACTCTGTTTTTTCCGGTTCAAGACAGTTAGGGTATGTCGAAAAACTCCGATCTTATTTTCTCCTAAACTTAAAAAAAAAAACATCGCTGCAGAAGTTCCGACCCATTGTTTGCACAGTGAACGTCCAAAGATCAAACACTCTTAACAAAAAAGGTAAAAAAGTGATGTAAGGTGATTTTGACGTTGAGGGAGACAATAAGATGGGAGTTTTTTGATACTCTAACTGTCCTGAACTAGAAAAAAAAAAAAAGAGTTCAGGCAGAGCAAGACAAGATGAACATCTGAGGTTAAAAAGTATATAAATTGTAATAAAAACAAACAAAAAAACCTGATTGTTTCACTAGATTTTGGAAGTTCAAACTCGGGGCACCATTGAAGTCTATAAGGAGATTATGTTTCATTACGTTTTTCTCAAAAAAAAAAAAACATTTCTTTATGACTGAAGAAAGAAAGACATGAACATCTTGGATGTCAAGGGGTGAGTACATTATCTGTAAATGCTTCTTCTGGAAGTGAACTTCTCCTTTAAGTCTTGAATGCTTTGGAGTACAAACCTAAGTCTGGTCTCTCTTTTAAACACAACATTTGGAAGATTATTGCTTAAGTGAAAAAAGTTCAAATAATAAACTATAAAAAGTTATTGAAGTTTAGGTTTATTATTATGAGAAATGCACAAAAATAATATTTTTACATTTTATATGAGATATTTTTCCAAAACACATTTTACTCTAAAACTGTGTAAAAATCTAAGCCATAAATCGTAAGTTTCAGTTTAAAAAAATAAATAAATAAATAATAATAACTCAACTGTTTAAAATACTGATAATAACACTGATTTTCCTGTATTTTGAATAAAATAAACAGGCTTGGTGAGCAGAAAAGACTTCTTTAAAAAAAAAATCTTACTGTTTAAAATGTTTGACTGGTAGTGTACATTAAAAAATGCAGTGTATTTAGCCAATTTCCTACATTTAGTCAAATTTAAAAGTATATACATAAAAGGATAATTGAAGTACTCCATAAAACAGTATAGTCTAAGTCATATGATAGCTTTCTATGAGAAACAGATCAAAATGCAATTTGCTAACAAGACACAATTTTTTTTTGTCATATGCAGTTCACTGTGAAGATTCTTCACAATTATATTGTTTCTCGACAGAACAATACCAGCAAATGTGAGGGAGAGTAAATATTGTCAATATTAAACTTAAAGGTCCACTGAAGTGCCTTGAAACACGCAGCGTTATTCTATGTGGTGGCGTACTTTTAACTGAAACAAAAACATATCGCCCAGCCCCGCCCACTAATTTTGAATAGCCAATAGCGTTCCATTAATATCTGCTCGGACAAGAGCCGTTGAGCTCGGTAAAGCCGCATTTGTAAGCTTATGACAGCCACAGACTAATAAATTACCCCACAGATTCAATATGAAACTTGCTAAAACGAAATAGTGATCATAATCATGCTGAGGCTGTGTAATTTAATACACGCCGTCCGCACATATGAGCGCATATGATCTGCTCCGGGTTAATGCGTCTCTGTGTAGGGGGCGGGACATTACGGACTCTAGAGAGCATTTGATTGGACAGAACGTTTGATGAGAAACTGAAGTGCACGGTGATATCATTCAAATCCTCGATTCATATTGGCGGAAGTGACGAGACTGTAAGTTTTGAATGCCCATATCTTGTAAAAGCGAATTTTGTTTTTGTTTTGCAGCATACTAGCTTATAACCTTAAGGATAATATATTCATACTAAAAGCCAAAAAACTTTAATTTTGATTTCAGGGGGACTTTAGGCTGAAAAAGATCCTCTAATTGAAGAATTACCCATATAAATATAAAATATATTTTAATACCAACTCCATTTCCACTCTGGTTATTACTGCTGTAAGGCTGGATGTAGTGAACGTGAAGCTGTGTCCGGGTCACGCAGGTTTTTCCCTTCAAGTCTTCAATCATGTCGAGATGGCGTGGGTCCCCTGGCGGCGCGTCTGCTTTTCGGTTATGCCACATTTAACTGACTCCTCCTGTCTGCTGCCAAGCCGCACCAGCCGCCCGTCCAGCCAGATAAACGCAACACGACAGGTACGGCTGGCTCTCCAAACACCACCCATGTCCTCTGCCTCACCCCACAATCACAAATGCTGTCGATTCGCTTCACTCTTATGGGCAGTCTGAGATACAGAAGCGTTTTCATCTAAATAGACATGTTTTGGTTACATATGACTGATTCTGTCCTGAAGAAGCCCATGACACTGACCAAACAGCATCTGCAGACATTTTTTGGCACTTTATCCAGCTGCTGGTGAACCTGTTGGATTTAGGCACTGATTTTGGTGGAAACTTTGCAGTTATGATAACTGAACGATAATCATGTTATCCAAAATATTTAAAGAATTAATCCTATAGATAGACAAAAATAGATAGAATGATAAAACAATCCACATTATTCTTCAGTGCGGAAGCAAGCCTATGGACAAGACTTACGTAATAATAAGAGGAATAACAACAAGCAGAAAACAGTAACTGTTTGCACTACAAACCAAAAAAAAGCTCCCGCTCTTACAGGAAAAATAAAGCGGATAGATTGCATGAAAAATTAAATGATAGAAAGAACAAAAAAAACGAAGAACAATAGCTAGTATGATGAAACAACAGAACTATAGATAGAATGATAGAATGATGAAACGATAGATTCAATGTCAATGATAGACAGAATGATGAAATTATAGATAAATGCTAATATGATAGAATAATAAACAGAATGATAGAACAGTAAAACAAATAGAGTGATTAAACGATGGAATGATGAACTGATAGAACAATAAAACATAGAACAATGATAAATAAGAACCATGAAACAATAGACAGAACACTCAATAGAGAGCTAGATAGAATGAAAATGATAGATAGAATGAAAAAAAAGATAATAGACAGAACGATAAATAGAATGATGAAACGACAGAATGCAGGATAGAACAATGAAACATTAAAACTACAGGTAGAATGCTAAAATGACAAAACACAAGTACAATACATAGGATACACAGAACAATAGATGGAACAATAAATGGTAGATAGAATGATGAAACGATAGAATGACAGATAAAATAATGAAATGATAGAACAATAGAATGATGACACGATAATAAGATAGAATGATAAAATAATGCATAGAATGATAAAACGATACATAGAATGATAAAACGATAGACTGATGAAACAATAGAACTATAGATAGAATGATGAAATGATAGAATGATAGAATGATGAAACCATAGAACAATAGAATGATGAAACGATAGAAAGATAGAATGCGGAAACGATATACAGAATAAAACGATAGATAGAACTATAAAACGGTAGACAGAATGATGAAACGATAGAACGATAGGATGATGACATAATAGAACGATAGATAGAATAATGAAATGACAAAATACAAATACAGTACATAGAATGATAAAATGATAGAATGAGGAAACGATACAGAACGAAATGATAAAACGATAGAATGAAACAATGATGAAACAATAGAACGACAGAATGATGAAACGGATGAACAATAGAATAAAGAATAAAGGACAGATAGAACAATGAAACAGATAGAATGATGAAACTATAGAATAGATAAAATTATGAAATTATAGAAAGAATGATGAAACGATACATAGAATGATAAAACGACAGAATGATAAAATGATAGAATGATGGAATGATAGAATGCGGAAACAATAAATAAAACAATAAAATGGTAGATATAATGAAACAACAGAACGATAGATAGAATGATGAAATGATAGAAGATAGAATGATGAATTAGAATGACAGAAAGCAGAAATGATACAGAATAAAATGATAAAACAATACCATGGTAGATAGACTGATGAAACAACAGAACGAAAGATAGAATGATGAAACAACAGAACAATAGGATGATGAAATGATAGAATGGCAGAATGATGAAACGATAGAACAAAATATAGAATGATGAAACAATAGAATGATAGATGAAATGACAGAATAATAAAACAGCAGAATGAGAAAACAATACACAAAATGATAAAATTATAGATAGAACAATAAAATGGTAGATAGAATGATGAAATGATTGAGTGATGTAACGATAGAATGAGGAGACGATACACAGAATGATAAAATGATAGAACAATAAAACGGTAGATAGAATGCTGAAACGATAGAATGATAAAATGATAAAACAAAAGAACACTAAAATGATAGAATGATACATAGGATGATAAAACAGATAAAAGGCTAGATATAATAAAAATCAACAGAAACATTAGACTGAAATGATAGATAGATAGATAGATAGATAGATAGATAGATAGATAGATAGATAGATAGATAGATAGATAGATAGATAGATAGATAGATAGATAGATAGATAGATAGATAGATAGATAGATAGATAGATAGATAGATAGATATCTGCAGACCTCATAACGGTTTGTTTATGTAGGTTTTACAGATGAGTAAACTGGTAAATAAGTTCCATATGTTTAGAGATTGCCTTAACGCTCAGCAGCACAGCGTGTGTGTGCTGTTCAAAGAGTGTTAATTATACAGGCAGCTAATAAGTATGTATATGCATAATCGCATAAATCTATAATTACCTAAACAGCGTCTCATTACATGCACGTGGTTAAAATGTAAATAGTGCAGTTCCGCAGAAGGTTAGAGACAATCAACTAAAGATGTTGCATTTAGTTGTTTAAACTCACCAGATGTAAAACAGAAAAGAGCACAAATGTAATTTTACCTGCAATTGAAAAAAATATGCTTCAATACTACAATTTGTATAAACATTGGAATAATAAGATAGATATAGATATAGATATAGATATAGATAGATATAGATATAGATATAGATAGATCAAATTGAATAGGTTGGGTTGCTATGCAGTTGCTGGTGTTGTGGAAGATTGCTACCGGAGCAAAGGATATTCCGTAAATAAATTTCCATGACTTTTCCATGGTGATTTAAGATCTCAGTTATTTCTATGACTTTTGCAGGCCTGTAAATCAGGTTTTCCATGAGTGTGTGTGAGTGTGTGTGTGTAAACTCAGAGATGTGCTATTCTAATGAAAGCGCTTCTACTCAGCACTATGAAACTCAGTGTTGGAACTAATGATGACATTCAGGGCCACTGCGGCCAGGGGTTCTGAGGGAATTTCGACAAAAATGTTCATTTAAAGGTCTAATAATTAAGATATTGATTAATTAGTCCGGCATTGATTTACAGTCACACTTTATCAAGTCAAGGGGTTCTAATTACCGTGTCATTATGCCACAGTCTGACCCGAACATTCTTTTTGTCACTTGTAATGAAAAAGAACATTTCTTTTGGCGCCGTTTGGATTTTTGACCTGTAAAATTTTAATAGGGACTACAGTGGGAACAGGACATGGATTGGCGGTTAAGTCAGGGCGAGGCTAATATCCCTGAGTCTGGTTAAGTGGCTGTACACCCAGAGTGCTGAAACGCCTCTCTAGAGGGATCCGATTTAACTACTGACTACTTCCTCTTCTCCATATAAAAACACTGGGGCTGAATGAACAGGGCCCGCAGCCAGCCGACAAGTACAGTCGGCGCTCGGAGCACTTAATAGTGCTTTTTTATTGCATTCTCAAATCCTCCAAAAGCCAAAAAAATACAATAATACAACAAAATTCTCGAAAGTATAATTGGGATGGGTAATAATATACAATTATTACTCTACTTGGATACAAGCACACACTTTTTGTGGATGACATTCAGCGCTCGGTTAATGAAAAGGCGTTGAACAGGAATTGAATCATATTTTCCACTCCATAGAGTCAGAAAATGGTGCTTCAGACACTTGTGAGTGCAGTCAGGAATCCCAATTTGCCTGCTGGAAATTGGAAATGGTGGAACAGCGAGGCGTGATGTTGTTAAAGTGTGTGTTCTGTCTCAGCGGCCCGGCGGCTGGACGACGGCTGTAGAGCGCGCGTTTGCTTTAAGAGGGACTGTGGTTTGGTGACGGGTTTGGACATGATTACGGTCCCCGCTACGGTCATTCTCTGAACGCTTCACCTCTCCGGCCAAACAAACACTGCTGCGACTCACAGACTGAAACCTCAGTTGACTGTCAGCTCTATACATACACTCACAGACAGATAGACGAGATAGACGAGATAGACAGATAGACAGATAGACAGATAGATAGATAGATAGATAGATAGATAGATAGATAGATAGATAGATAGATAGATAGATAGATAGATAGATAGATAGATAGATAAAAACATGATAAAAACAATTTAACAATAGAATGACAGAACGATAGATAGAATGATAGAATGATAGAACAATAAATAGAATGAAAGAATGGTAGATACACTCCAAAAAATAAATTGTTCAATGAACGTGATTTAATCGTAGCACCCATTATGCATCTAAACAAATCAAATAAACTTGGAATGATTTGAATGTGTTTTTTGAATGCCATTTTAACTTGTAGATTTAAAATGGTTTTAATAGGTTAGTGTAACATCTTTCCAACTAATTGAATCAAAATGTTTGTATCGTGTTAGTCTAATAACACTTATAATTTAAATATATAGTAGAAGTTAAATATATAAAAGTTCATCAAAGTTGTCCTAAGACAAATAGTTTTGGTTTTGGATTCTTTCCTCCCGTTTTTCTCTCCCATTGTTGGGGTAGACTTCAGGTTTAACGTAGGTTATGTAGTTAAAAGGCGAATTGTGACAGAACTGCACAAATTGTAGCCGATATATTAACGTTAAGGTGAAACTTAGATTGACAAAGACAACGGAATTTAAATAAGTCTGCTTTAAAACATCGCTACAGTGTCTAATTACTTATTATCCCACGTTACTAACTGCAAACAGTACATTATATCAATCAAGTACTTACCCTCAATATCAAGGATGAAGAACGTTTAAATGCAGCAGTTCAAACTGCCGGCGCTCACACAACTCCTCTTCTTCCAGCCGTCTGTACCCACGTGTTTCCGTCGCAGTGCTGAGCATGCGCAGTGACTCACCAGAGAGAGTTGTTGATATGAAGCGTTTCGGGCTCATTGAATCAACAAGTGCTGATCTAATTCATTTGATTATTTCTTAATTTAGTTACAACTAACAAGAATAAATCATTTAACAGAAGTAAACTCGTTATATTCTTATTAATCAGACATATTTTGTATTTTGCAAATCAAACAAGTGACTATTTGACTTTTTTGAGTGTAGAACAATAGAACAATAGAATGATAGATAGAACAATAGAATAATAGATAGAATAGATAGAACCAAAGAATTACAGAACAATAGAATGATAGATAAAACAATAGAACGATAGGTAGAACAATAGATAGCATTAAAGAATGGAAGAATGAAAGAATTATAGAACAATAGAACGACAGAATGATAGAATGATAGAACAATAGATACAACTAAATGATAGAATGACAGAACAATAGAACGATAGGACAATAGAATGATAGAACAATAGAACAGAAAAATAGAATGATAAAACAACAGATAGATAGATAGATAGATAGATAGATAGATAGATAGATAGATAGATAGATAGATAGATAGATAGATAGATAGATAGATAGATAGATAGATAGATAGATAGATAGATAGATAGATAGATTGAACGAAAGAATGGTAGATAGAACAATAGATAGAATGAATGACAAAACGATTTAACAACAGAACGATAGATAGAACAATAGACAGAATGAAAGAATGATAAAATGATAGAACAATAGATAGAACAAAAGAATGATAAAAGATTTAACAATAGAACAATAGATAGAACAATAGATAGAATGAAAGAATGGTAGATAGAACGATAGAACAATAGAACGATAGAATGATAGAACGATAGATAGATAGAACGATAGAACGATAGAACGATAGATAGATAGATAGATAGATAGATAGATAGATAGACAGACAGACAGACAGACAGACAGACAGACAGACAGACAGACAGACAGACAGACAGACAGACAGACAGACAGATAGATAGATAGATAGATAGATAGATAGATAGATAGATAGATAGATAGATAGATAGATAGATAGATAGATAGATAGATAGATAGATAGATAGATAGATAGAACAATGGAACGATAGATAGAACAGATAGGACAAAAGAATAATAGATAGAACGATTGAACGAAAGAGTGAGAGCGATAGAGCGATATATAGAACAAAAGATAGAACGAAAGAGCGATAGATGGAATGTTACAACAATAGAACAATACATAGAATGATAGAACAATAAAACAATAAATAGAACGAAAGAATGATATATAGAATGAAAGAACAATACAATGATAGAACAATAGAACGACAGAACAACAGATAGAGCAAAAGAGTGATAGATAGAATGTTAGAACAATAGAACATTACTTTGAATGACAGAACAAAATAAATAGAATGAGAGAATGATAGGTAGAATGATAGAATGATAGAACAATAGATAAAACTAAATGAAAGAATGACAGAACAATAGAACGATAGGACAATAGAATGATAGAACCATAGAACAGAAAAATAGAATGATAAAACAACAGAATGATAGATAGATAGATAGATAGATAGATAGATAGATAGATAGATAGATAGATAGATAGATAGATAGATAGATAGATAGATAGATAGATAGATAGATAGATAGATAGATAGATAGATAGATAGATAGATAGATAGACAAAACGATTTAACAATAGAACGATAGATAGAACAATAGATAGAATGAAAGAATGATGGATAGAACAATAGAATAGAACGATAGAAAAAACTATAGATAGAATAAAAGAATGATAAAATGATAGAACAATAGATAGAACAAAAGAATGATAAAAGATTTAACAATAGAACAATAGATAGAACAATAGATAGAACGAAAGAAAGGTAGATAGAACGATAGAACAATAGAATGATAGATAGGATGATAGAACAATAGAATGATAGAACAATGGAACGATAGATAGAATAGATAGGACGAAAGAATAATAGATAGAACGATTGAACGAAAGAGTGATAGAACGATAGAGCGATATATAGAACAAAAGATAGAACGAAAGAGTGATAGATGGAATGTTACAACAATAGAACAATACATAGAATGATAGAACAATAAAACAATAAATAGAACGAAAGAATGATATATAGAATGAAAGAACAATACAATGATAGAACAATAGAACGACAGAACAACAGATAGAGCAAAAAAGTGATAGATAGAATGTTAGAACAATAGAACATTACTTTGAATGATAGAACGAAATAAATAGAATGAGAGAATGATAGGTAGAATGATAGAACAATTGAATGATAGATATAACAATAGGACGATATATAGAATGATAGAAAGAACAATAGATAGAATAAAAGAATGATAGAACGATAGAACAATAGATAGAATGAAAGAATGGTAGATAGATAGAGCAATAGAAAGACAGATAGAATAGATAGAACAATAGAATGATAGAACCACAGACAGAACGAAAGAACAATAGAACGATAGAGCGATAGATAGAACGAAAGAGTGATGGATGCAATGTTACAACAATAGAATGATACATAGAATGATAGAACAATAGAACAATAGAATGATAGACAGAATGATAGAACGAAAGAGTGATAGAACAATAGAGTGATATATAGAACAAAAGATAGAACGAAAGAGTGATAGATGGAATGTTACAACAATAGAACAATACATAGAATGATAGAACAATAGTGCGACAGATAGAATAGATAGGACGAAAGAATAATAGATAGAATGATAGAACAATAGAATGATAGACAGAACGATAGAACGAAAGAGTGATAGAACAATAGAGTGATATATAGAACAAAAGATAGAACGAAAGAGTGATAGATGAATGTTACAACAATAGAACAATACACAGAGTGATAGAACAATAAAACAATAACTAGAACAAAAGAATGATATATAGAATGAAAGAACAATACAATGATAGAACAATAGAATGACAGAACAACAGATAGAATTAAAGAATGATAGAATGACAGACAGAACGATAGAACGAAAGAGTGATAGAACAATAGAGTGATATATAGAACAAAAGATAGAATGAAAGAGTGATAGATGAATGTTACAACAATAGAACAATACATAGAGTGATAGAACAATAAAACAATAACTAGAACAAAAGAATGATATATAGAATGAAAGAACAATACAATGATAGAACAATAGAATGACAGAACAACAGATAGAATTAAAGAATGATAGAATGATAGAACAACAGATAGAACAAAAGAGTGATAGATAGAATGTTAGAACAATAGAACGATACTTTGAATGATAGAACAAAATAATAAATAGAATGAAAGAATGATAGGTAGAATGATAGAACAATTGAATGATAGATATAACAATAGGACGATATATAGAACGATAGAAAGAACAATAGAATAAAAGAATGATAGAACGATAGACAGAATGAAAGAATGATAGATAGAACGATAGATAGATAGAATGACTGAACAAAAGAATGATAAAACAATAGAATAGATGGAACGACAGAACTATAGATAGATAGAATGATAGATAGATGGAGAAGTAGCCAGAAGCAGCTGTGAAGAAATGTAAACTTAAACTGCACAAATGTTTTGTTGCACTAATTTAATACAAACTCACATACTTCACCTCCCACATGTACAAACACAAACCCAGTTTGAGTAATTAAAGCTGCTCTAGCTCTTCTATCCTTACAGCACTCACAATCACACTCAATTACAGCTTATTTCTGTTTACATGTATGTTTCACAAAGAAGATCTGGATACAGCCTCCAGCCTTCTTATTTGTCAAAACACATTTAATACAGATATTGCTGCAGATCTGACAGGGTAAAATGGTTGAGAACAGCTGGGTCGCATAGCATCAAACATCTATACGGAGAAAACATGCAACAAAATTAGAAACAAATCGCAATAAATAGTCTAATGAGAAACGGAGGTGTTCTTTTCTGTCCTAATGAGATGTGAGCAGTATTACACCTCTGTGATTTCACTGGATCTGCACCTCTGTCCATCCGGACCTTTGTTTGCACTCTTTATTTGCATTTCAAAGAGAGCCCAGGGGAACCTGCCTTGCATATTTACATGCGATTAGCAACTTTAAATGAATATGTCAAAATCTGTAAAGTGTTCAACACTGACTTTGACGGCCAAACCCAGGCCACACGCATACATAGCCATATCACTGAAAAGATTTTTTTTTCTTTCTGCCAAGACAAAAAAAAATAGAACAAATTAATCCCAGAGTATGTATGTCAAATCCTGTCCTCTTGGAAAATAATATAAAAAGTGAGTGTGTGGGGGACGCATTTTGCAGTGCAATCAATAAATTAAACTATGTGCATATGAATAAAGGCTTTTAGCCAGTAATATTTTGATTAATTAGATGAAGTTGTAAAAAGTGCTGGTTTGGGCATTTTGAAAAGCTTAATGCTAAGGAGCATAACTGACGGTTCAAGGTCGCGCAGAACATGCTTAGAATTGTGCATATATGGAAGAAACGTCGGCTGGTGCTGTTTTTATAGATATAGATTAGATAGAATAGATAGATAGATAGATAGATAGATAGATAGATAGATAGATAGATAGATAGATAGATAGATAGATAGATAGATAGATAGATAGATAGATAGATAGATAGATAGATAGATAGATAGATAGATAGATAGATTTACATGATTATTGTATCTTCACATGACCTATTTATATGACCCATCGATTTAAATGTTATGTATATTAAAAAAAAATAATGTTTGCATTTGTTTATCTATTAACATTTTAGAACAATTGCCTATAATATTAACCTATAATATATATTTTTTTAAATTGTATATATATACACACTATATATACACTATATATAACTCAATGTTGGCATTTATCTGCATATTTATCTATAAAATTACTAATAATGTTTATCTAATTTTTATTTATATATATCTGCTTCAATCAATACAACTACTACACTAAGCATTTTTATGTAATATGTTATTCATATTTTTTTAAATCAATGTTTGCATTTATTTGCTTATCTATGAAAATACTGTTAATTAATTTTATTTAACATTTTATTAATTTAAAAAAAATCTGAATTTATATCCATATCTACGAAAATACTATATAACTATATTTATATATATTTTTTATTTATTTATATATTTAAAAAAATCTCTGTTTGCATTTATTTGCATATCTATCTATGAAACTACTATACCATTATTTTTTTATATTAAATTACATTTTATTCATATTTTTAAACAAATCTGTTTGCTTCCATCTATCAATAAAACTACTACACTAATATTTTTATTTAATATTTTATTCATTTTTTTTAAATCAGTGTTTTCATTTAGTTACTTATCTATGAAAATACTGTAAACAATTTTTATTTAACAATTTATTAATAGATATTTTTTAAATCTCAATGTTTGCATTTATTTGCATATCTATGAAAATACTATATATATTTAAAATTCATATTTTTACTGAAAATTTAAATAATATTAAAAAAAACTTCAAATGTTTGCATTTTTGTGCATATCTAATAATACTAATAATTTTTATCTAATATTTTACTTATATATTTAAAAAATCAGTTTGCTTCTATCAATAAAACTACTATAATTTTTTTAAATCTATTATTCATATTTATAAATTAAATAATTAATAAATAATTACAATTATTTATTAATATTTTAAAAGTCAATGTTTGCATTTATTATCTTGTCTATAAAAATACTGTTATTATTTTTTAACATTTATTCATCCTTTAAAAAAATCTCAATGTTTGCGTTTGTTTGCATATCTACGAAAATACTATATATTTCAAATACTTCATATTTGTATTTAAAAATTAATTTATAAAAAAAATCTCAATGTTTGCATTTATTATCTTATCTATGAAAATACTGTTAATTTTTATTTAGCATTTTATTCATATTTTATCTATCTATCTATCTATCTATCTATCTATGAAAATACTGTTATTAAATAATATTTAATATTTTATTAATATTTTAAAAACCTCAGTGTTTGTACTTATTTGCATATCAACATGGTTTTTATTTTTTTTAAATATCGATGTTTGCATTTATTTGCATATCTATCTATAAAACTAATATACAAATATTTATTTTCTAATATTTTACTTATATATATATATATATTTTTTAAATCAGTAAAAAAGTAATATATTATTCATATATATATATATATATATATATATAAATTAAATAATTCATACATAATTAAAAAATATTAATATTTAAAAAAATTCAATGTTTGCATTTATTATCTTGTCTATAAAAATACTGTTATTAATTTTTAACATTTATTCATCCTTTAAAAAAATCACAATGTTTGCATTTATTTGCATATCTACGAAAATACTATACATTTAAAATACTTCATATTTTATTAAAAAATTAATTTATAAAAAATCTCAGTGTTTGCATTTATTAGCTTATCTATGAAAATACTGTGTTAATTTTTATTTAACATTATATTCATATTTTATCTATATCTATCTATGAAAATACTGTTACTGATACTTATTTGCATATCAATTAAAGCACTATTTTTATTTGTATTTTTTAAAAATATAAATGTTTGCATTTCAGTATTTGCATAAAGTCTAATGCTTTATATGTTATGTACACTCGTGTGTTTGCAAAAATGAAGTTATTGTCATTTCATGGCCAATATGGTGTTTTAACTGTATTTTCCAGAATCAAAGCAGATAGAGACAAAGAAAGCCAGACGACCAGCCCATCATCAGCTCGGCCATGCAGAAACGGCAGAAAAACACTGACGAAAGTTCAAACTGTTAAGGTAAGTACGGGGCACGTGCCGCGCAGAGAGCAAGAAAAAACCCCTAAAATTTCTGCTCGGCCGAACTTTGTTCAGGCTCCAGAAGAGTGGCGTATAAAATATGAACTAACTATGTGATTATTAATTGGGCCCCATTTTGATTTCTGTATTCCGGGCTGCATATTGTTCGCCGGCTCTCCACGGGGTCCGTCTGAGCGCGCGCGTGTCGAGGGGTTCGGCGAGCGGCGCGCCTCAGCCATTTAGAGAGCGCCTCGGCGCGCGCGCCGCGGAATACCAATGAGCGGGGTTAAAAAGGCACGGCTCCTCTCGGAGACGACTCTCCTTCTTCCGCGCACCTCCGCTGGGTCTCCACGGACTAATTTTCAAAACCACCTCTTAATGTGGGCTTGTGTCAATCACCTGAACAGACAGCTTCATCCCCAGATATAGAATAGTCCCTACATTAGAGCAATGCACACCGGCTCCTACACAATGGGGCCCCGGCTAAAGGATGAAAAGCCACTTTAATGCCAATCGGGTTTAAAATAATGCCTTATTCATGTGTTCATGCACACATTTACATTATAATGATAAAGGCCGCTATCAAAACGCGTAAGATACTGGCTTTTGCGCACACGTGCACGCACGCTAAGAAGTACAAATTTCAGAAAGCAAGGAAGGGTTTCTTTATTCTCCCTTTCTCCCCCCACCCGCTCGTCTCTTTCAGATGAATGACCACTCTGTAAACTTTCATCTGTTCGTGCCGCACGTCTGCTTTCTGACATCTCGTGGCTGTGGCGCTTGCGAATCAAACTTCAAAAGAATCGGCCACAGATAAAAAAAATAATACTATGGGAACTCATTTGGCCCTGAAAGCTGTGTGTTGTAGTCATTTCGCTCCAGACTTTATCACACATGCTTTCAAAGGCACGGGGTCTGAAACAGAACGGCGAGGACAGGAAATCTCCCATTCAAAGGCGCTTGAAGAGAACAATGTTTATCGGGGTGTCTTGTTATTTTCAAGGGGCTGCATTTAAAGAGAGTCATTTGGCTTGCATATCAGAGCTGGGATGACGCTTGATGTTTCTCGTGCAAGAAAATGACCAATTTGAGGGGTTAAAACGGCACCTCTGCTCTGATAGACAGACCTATGATTTTAGTTATGCTTGTACTTTGGTTAAGTACATTCTGGCAAAGTCAGAAATTCACATTCATATATCATTAACCAAACTATCAAAAATAAAAACAGAAGAAAGTGCAATATTAAAGTAGATATTTAATATTATATACACACAAATATATCATTACTGTAGTGTTTTTATCCATCCATCGCAACATCTGTATCTAGAACACTACAGTAGTTTTTTTATAAATTTTTTTTTACAAATCTCAATGCATTTATTTGCATGTCTCTCTATGAAAAATACAATATTATTAGTTTAGATTTAATATTTTATTTATATTTCAAAACATCTGCTTGTACATTGCAGATCAATGAAAGTACTATATTAATAATTAATAATAAATAATTGTAAATCTGTCTACCGATAATGAATAATAATAAATTACCAATAATAAATAATAAACTACCGATAATAGATAATAAATCTATCTACTGATCCATCTATTCATCCATCCGAATAAATTTTTTTAATATATTTTATTTTATGACCTACAATTCAAATAATTCAAATAATACCTACAGTACAAACTAATCAAATTTGGTTCCAAAATATTTGAAAATATTTTTTTATTTAATTTAATTTTGATGTTCATTTCATGTTCTTAGACAGAATTTATACATATATATTTATAATTTTTTATTTTATTTTATTTTTCTTTGCACTTATTTATACATTTTTAAATAGTTTATTTAGATATTTTAACATTCGTAATATTTGCATCTATATGAAAATATGACATTATTTTTTAATGTAATATTTTATTTATTTTTAATTTTTTTATCTATCTATCTATCTATCTATCTATCTATCTATCTATCTATCTATCTATCTATCTATCTATCTATCTATCTATCTATCTATCTATCTAATATTTATTTTTATTTTATTTATTTTTTAAATTCTTGATTCTTATTTGCATATGTAGGAAAATACTACATTATTTTTATTGTAATATTTGATTTATTTATATTTGTATCTGTTTTTTAATCTATCCATCTGCTATTATTAATTATTGTGTAATATTTCACTTGAATATAGATCTCAATGTTTGATTTTCAAGACATTTTTGTTTGCTTTTGTAACTAATTTTGGTTTTGTGTTGGGTCACCCATTTAAATGTTTATATATATATATATATATATATATATATTTATATATAAATTTCATATATCTGTATCTATCACACTACATAAATATTTTTGTAGTTTATTTATATATATTTTTTTTAAATTTCAATGTTTGCATTTATGTATGTCTATCTATGAAAATGCAATATATAATTTAGATTTAATATTTTATATTATTAATATAATAATTGTACATATTTGCAGATCAATAAAAGTACTATATTAATAACTAATAATAATTTAAGACATTTTAGTTTGCTTTTGTAAAAATTGGTTCGGTGTTGGGTCACCAATTTATAAAAGTCTAATATCTAAAGTTAAAATCTTTAAAAAATATTCGTCGCCACCAAAATCAATCGACGGTGTCCTGCTCTCTCTTTTCCAAGAATGATCCATATTCAGCGAATCTGTAACTGTCAAGCAAATTTCTGTCTTTGTTTTGGACAGCTCTCTTCCCTCTTGTCTTGTGACAAAATCTCTCAAGCCCATCAAAACTGTTTATGAATGTGTTGTCGGGAGGCTTTAAAGGATTCGGGAGAGGCAGTCAGGTATGACAGGGCTCTACTCATCAGCATGCGAGCGTATGAAAACATACTGGGGGACATGAAAGCAGCACACACACACACACACACACACACACACACACACACACTTGTAGGTAAGTTATGAAAAGAGTGGTCCAAGGATAAGTATATTTTTATAGAAATCACAGCTGAGTATTTTGATTCACCTCAGTGTTAATGAAAATAGCATTTATCGTGCAGCCACATACAGTATGTGAGTCTACACACACACACACACACAAAGTGCGTATATCAGATAGAATTGATTGTCCTTGTATGTGGTGCATCGCATACAAAAATGTAAATTTAATTAAAACGCAATTCAATAGCAATTCAACACTTTCCAGCACCAAAATCAGAATCATTTCTCTTTTGGGTCTTTAATTAATACAACATACAACCAGACGGATTTTCAAAAACCCAAGGTCTGTTCCTCCACAAGTGCCAATGGGGGATTATTGAAGAAATTATCTTGTCAAGGACTGAAATACAGAAAGTTATTAAAATCCATTAAGAGGAATTCATGTGAGAACGTATGCACCAAATACCAAAGCAACGTTAAATCCACTAACCAGTCAATGGGGATATGAAATGAAATTGAAATGAGAAAAAGAAGAGGGAAGATATGTTAAAACAAGAATGGCTTGAAATGCTTGGCAAAGTGCTAATGCTGCTTTAAGTGCACTTGGTGAGCGTCTGCTGACGGGTTAACCGAAGATATTACGATGTGTCGCCCATTCAGGATGCCAAAGTAAGCAAAATATGGCCTGAAAAGATCCTTAATTTAACCAATAATTAATTCATTTGAAAAAGACTCTTTTCAGAAATCGGGTACACACTGGTATGATTTATAAAGCTTTACATTAACTTTTAAAGTCTAACATAACGATAACCTACTTTGCTTGCTGTGCTAAATGTTAACACACCAAATGTCTTTTTCTCGACTTAATCCAACAATGAATTAAAATGAAAGTAAAAGGATCAAACAAATATGTCCCCTTTAATTTTATTTAATAATAATAATAATGAAGTTATTCATTAACTACAAATAAGTAGGCCTCTATTTTAATTTTTTATTTCATTTTAATGTTAAGTTTAAATAATAACTTAAATATATCTTTAAATAACCAAAACAAAAAAATCTCAATGTTTGCATTTACTAGCATATTTATATATCTAATTAATTTATAATTTTATTTAATATTATTTACATTTTGTTATTTCATATTTGATAAAAAAACTATGCATTTATTAGCATATTTATATATATATATATATATATATATATAATTAATGTATAATTTTATTTAGTATTATTTACATTTTGTTATTATTTAATATTTTATTTACATTTTGTAATTATTTATATTTATTTTAAAACAATATTTTATTCATATTTTAAAATCTAGAAGTAGAATTTTTTATTTAAGACATTTTTGTTTACTTTTTTAAATTTGATTAAATTTTGATGTTTAATTTCACGAGGTTATTTAAAGAATAACTTTAAATATCATGTTTGTTATCATAGTATTTTATTTAATATTATATTTTATTTATTTCAAACACTCACCAGATATAATAATTTTTATCTAACATTTTGTAATTTAATATTTTATGTAAAAAACTAAATGTTTGCATTCCTATCTCTCTATCTGAAAATACTACAATAATATTTTTATTTATATTTGATATTTTCCTTAAAATTATTTAATTATTTCATATTTTATTAAAAATCAGAATGCTTGCATTTATTTGCATATTTATATATCTAAATAAATAATACTTTTATTTAATATTTTATTTACATTTTGTAATTAATACATTATTTAAAAAAAATTGCATTTCATTCCTATCTCTCTATCTGAATTTACAATTTTTATTTCATATTTTATTCATATTTTAAAATCACTGTTTTTGAGATTTTAAAATATATATATTTAGGACATCTTTGTTAACCTTTGTAACTTTATCATTAACTACAAATTAATCATGAATTAATTTTCATTTAATGAATTTATTTGAATAACTTAAAATATCATGTTTGTTTATCATAGTATTTTATTTAATACTATACTTTATTTATTTAAAAAAAAACACAAGATATAATATTTTATTTAAAAAAACTCTACATCTGAAAATACTGTTGCAATTTTTATTTCATATTTTATTCATATTTTAAAAATCTCTATTTTTGATTTAAGACTTTGTTTACTTTTGTAAAATAATAATAATAATAGAGTTAACTACAAATGAATCATTTTTAATTTGATTTAATTTTGATGTTTAATTTTATGAATTTATTTAAAGAACTATAATAGTTTATTTAATACTATATTTTATTTATTTCAAACACCCACCAGATATAAACCTAAAATAAATAAGAGCATATAATATTTAGTTTGACCACCTGAGCTTGACGATCAACAATCTCTGAAGGTTAAGCATCTCTGTTCATTGATCATTTGCTAAAAAAGTAAAAAAATATTGACCTTTTTAGAAGTTTTGTGGACAGTTTCATAAAACAAACCACAAAAGTTCACATTAGTCAAGTGCTGGATAAGCTCTGCCATTCACACCATCTTAATATTATTGAAAATACATTAAAAAGTGAATCCCATTCCCTTCTATATATTACAGAGATTCCTACCCTCTTTAAAAGCTCCCAGGTTCCCACTGGTAAGTACAACTTCACTTTGTCATTCATGTGCGTGTAACTCGTAATCATGTTTCTGACTCTGTTGAAAGGCTGCATGAAAGTGTGAGCGAGTCTGTGGTCCCTCCAGAACGTCCTCATATCTTAAAGCAAGGGTTTAACAGAAGGGAATGACTGTCAAAGTAAGGATTCCTCAGAGTGTCAGCACAAACTGAATCATTGATTCAAATACAATACTGCTGAGGTGGTTCCAGTCCTCACAGCCTGATGTGCCCATCAGCAGAATCGCACAGAGCTCCAAAACCAAACAAATATATACACTGACAAATGAGACGTATGGTACGGCAGAGCGGCCCACCACGGGCCATTACAGACTCCACTTCATCTCAGCTCCCTTAAAAATAAGTGATTAATCTGTGATCGCCTCAGTCAACCTTAAAACTCTGTCTTTATGGCTCCGTTCCAACACGCAGTGATAAGACTACATAGACAGCATTTTAAGGCATCTATCTATCTGTCAACCTTGGAGGTCAGAGTCCAAAATAACCATGCTAACCAGGTTAAGTGACCATGTTTAGTAATTTAATGCATGCAACAGACATGTGAATTTTTTTTTTTTTTTTTTTTTTTATTAAAATAAATTTAAAAAAAAACACCTACAGTACAAACCAATACAATTTGGTTCCAAAATATTTTTATTATTTTTTATTTGATTTCATTTTGATGTTTATTTCATGTTCTTAGACAGAAAAAAATATTGGTTTTATGTTTTTATGCTTTTTTAAATTAAAATGAAGGGAAAAATAAGAGTATTTTTATATTTTAATTATGTATTTTATTTTTCAAAAGTTGAGAATAATAACTACAAACCAATAAAATGCAGTTCCAAACAATTTTTGTATTTGTAATATTTATTTATTTAATATTCATGATTATTTAATTTTACCATTGAAAAGAAAACATTTTGTTTTTAAACTGCATTAAGACAAAATTGTTGCAAAATGTCTGATCTCATAAAATAAATCTAAAATAAAACAGCTCATATTAATTTAATTTAATACATTTATTTTAATTATTTCTTTTATTTAAAAAAGTTAAATATTAATAACTACAAACCAATATAATTTAGTTCCAAACTACTTATATTAATCATTTATTTTATTAAAAAAAAAATAACTACAAACGAATACAATTTGTTTTCAAACTATTTTAATTTATTTTAATTTTGTTGATTGTTTAATTTTAACATATTGAAAAGAGTAAATAAAAAAAAGAATGTTTTTAAAATGCATTCAGACTGTGGTTGCAAAAATGTGTGATCCCATAAAATAAATCTAAAATAAAACAGCTCATAATAGTTTAATTTAATTAATTAATTTTAATTCTTTATATATATATATATAAAATTACAAACCAATATAATTAGGTTCCAAACTATTTTTTATTACTTTTTTTTTTTTTATTAAATTTTGATGATCTTTAATTTTAACATATACATACATACATACATACATACATACATACATAGGTACATACGTACACACACACACACACACACATATATATATATATATATATATATATATATAATGTTTTAAAACTGCATTCAGACTGAGGTCGCAAAAACTTCTGATCTAAAAAAAAAAGCTAAAATAAAACAGCTCATAATTTAATGAATTTATTGAAATTATTTCATTTATTTAACAAAAAAAAAGAAAAGAAAATATGAATACCTTCAAACCAATATTCGGTTCCAAACTAATTTAATTATAATTTTTTATTTCATTTAAATTTGATGATTATTTAAATATATAAACATTTCCAAAAAATTAAATAAAAAATATCATATTTTTAATATGCTGAAAATTGCTGATCTCATATAATAAAATATAAAATAAATCTAAAATAAAACAGCTTGTATAATAAATGTATATAATTTAATCAATTTATTCAAAAACAACTTGTTTTTTATATTAATATTTTATTTTGCATTATATTTTATTAATCTTGGACACCATATGAAGTAAATCTAAAATAAACAAGCTCATGTAATATTTAGCTTGACGATCAACATTTTCTGAAGGTTAAGCACCTCTATTCACTGATCATTTGCTCAAAAAGAAAAAAATATTGACATTTGTGAAAAAGGTAAACTTCTACAGCCAGCTTCTTGCAGGTAAATTGCAATCTTGATGGTGCAATGGTTTAACAGGATGACAGAAGTTAAAAAACAAGCTAAATTTAATGTTCAATCAACTCCTTGAGTACTCGCGACCGGCACAGAAAACGAAAGCAAACACGTTAAATACAGTACGCTCAGCTGTATCACACACTGTTGGCCTAGTGTTTTGTGTTTTTGTCTGGCCTGAAATCCCAGAATCGCCTCTGCTTTTCACTATGATGCTTAAACAAGCACGACGTCTGCCGTCTTTAGCAGTTCCCCGGACACTGAGGGGAAACACGCGAGCTTGTGTAGTACTCATCCCCGCTGTGAGTCTGAACACAACATAAAACACAACTTATCTCCCTCACTCATTCCATCAAATCACTCTTTTTCTCGTCTCTCTGACTCTATTTTCTCAGTCCGTACTAAAAAAAAACCCTTCATCCCACATACTGAGTTTGTTCTTTTTCGCCGTTATGGACAGAGATGACACACGACACAAGAAGTGATGAGAAAACTGTGGGGAGGCTTCCAGTAGATTGATTCTCCCATCTCCTCATTCTTTTCTAGTTAGTCTTTTATTGACTACAAAGGTAGGGGCGAGGCACGGGGAGAGGACGGGCCTGGCCTGTTTAATCCTGAGGGCATTGCAGGAAGGTGATCACTTCTTAAGGCCTACAAGGAAATCAGCGGCATGGAGGAGCACTTAAGCTGCTTTAAAACACAGGATGGGAAGAGTTCAGTGCCGCTTCTCACCGGGGAGGACAAAAGACAGACAAAAACAATGAAGACGACTGAAGGAGAAAAAGAGACGCTGCGAGACAGAGGTAATCTGGTTCAGTCAAACGCCATTTGCAACCCGTTTCACTGCCACAGTGTTGTATATTAAAAGGTCAAATGGATATGAAAACAGGATAAGGATTGTGAAAGCAGATGTTGCATTACAGAATAACCATATAAAAAAATACAGTTTGGAACACTAGATTTAGATGGACTTTCTATCCAGTATAGCAGACAAAAACATACAAAAGCTGTCACTGAGGTGCTATCTTTTCAAAAGGATAACCTTTTGTACCTAAAGTGTCCATATTGGTACCTTAAAGGTACATATTAGTACCTAAAAGGTACAAAAATGTACCTTTAGACCAGTGACAGCTTCTGTACCCTTTTTTCAGAGAGTGTATCTACTATCTAGTAGTACAGTTTTTCAGAAAATGTGTATCTTCTATTACCAAATTGTTTTTTAATATCTTATTTAAGCATAAACTAGTGCTAGTAAATGATTAATTGTGATTAATCACATCCAAAATAAGTTATAAATGACAAAGATTACAAATATTTACATTATTTATATTCATATAATGTATATTACCTATAAATATGTTTAATATATAAACATGACATTTTTCTTAAATATATACACATGCATGTGTATATTTAAATATACATAATAAATATACACAGTACACACACATAGATTATGTAAACAAAATCTTTTATTTTGGTTGCGATTAATCGCGATAAACACCTAAAAACATCCGTAAAACAAGACAAAAACCTCTTTCTGAAAGCATATCTTTATTTTTTTTAAACCTATTATCTACATTATTTAATGTTTTAAAGCATAACCCTCACTAAATTTTTTGGATTTATGCTTAATAAAATAATTTATTATTACTAATTTATTATAATTTAAGGATGTTTTCCTTTAAAAAAAAAACATAATTATAATATATTAATATAATAATACTTAAAATAGGATATTTTCAGTGTGAATTTCAGGAAACATACAGCTAATTTACATACACCTTGCAGAATCTGCAATTATTTTTACCAAAATAAGAGGGATCATACAAAATGCATGTTATTTTTTAATTTAATACAGAGCTAAAAGACATAAAAGACGTTTGCATATAGTCCACCAGTGAAAATAATAGTTGAATTTATAAAAATGACCCCGTTCAAAAGTTTACATACACTTGATTCTTAATACTGTGTTGTTGCCTGAATGATCCACAGATGTTTTTTTATTTTTTATTTTTGTTTAGTGATAGCTGTTCATGAGTCCCTTGTTTGTCCTGAACAGTTAAACTGCCT
>NC_133368.1:45973077-46165907 GCF_049309525.1 Garra rufa | reverse complement strand
CTTCTAAAGGAGGAAGGTGGTTTTGCTCAGACAAAGTCTTGCTGCATAAAGGACATAAAAAGGAAAACAATGTCCTTGATCTGACAACTAACTATTCCAGCGGTTCACTGTGTTATACATCTAATTGTTGGCTCAGTGGATTTCAGGATTTAGATACACAGATTAAACATTGCACCTGCCGTCTAATACCAACACTACAACTTTTACCGTTTTCCTCAGGCTCCATGTCCCTCTACCCCCGGCCATGTCAGGCAGACAGCAACGGCGATTACCCAGTGTCCTTTGGGAGAGAGAAGAGGACATGCGGTAAGCTCTCACCATACAGCTTAAACTCTATTGCACTTCAAGGCAGATCAGTCGTGTTTATTCAGGGCTAAACCAAATGCTTTTCCAAATGTAATTCTTTCTTTATAGATCTGACACAATGTGAAGAAATAGATATCACAACCATAATAGTTGTGATATGGATCATATGCATCTTATGTTACATACAGGCATCAAAACTAGCACTTGCTAGTTATTTAGTAGTAAATTGGCTTTGGAAAATAAAATAAAAAAATAGCAGTGGGTGTTTATTTTTTTGGCAGAGAAAAATGTAAGAAATGCAAATGAGTTACATCTTTTTTTCTGTAATGACACATTTGCATGGTGTATTCCTTCTATTAAGCCAGTAAAATAAAAACATACACTGTTTGCCACACATATGCATTGTTAAAAAAGCTAACATACTATTATCACAAGGAGAAAAATATGCATTTTTTTTATTACAAAAATTGAGACAAAATAATATTAAAATGTTATTTTAATATTAAAATCTATTATACATGTATTTAATAGAACAAAAAAATATAAAATTATATATTCAGTTGAGGTCAAATGTTTACACCCCCCTTCCAGAATCTGCAAAATGTTAATTATTTTCCAAAATAAGAGGGATAATACAAAATGCATGTTATTGTTTATTTACTACTGACCTAAATAAGATATTTCACATAAAGGATGAGTCCACAAGAGAAAATAATAGTTGAATTTATAAAAATGACCTGGTTCAAAAGTTTACATCGCCTTGATTTTTAATACTTTTTTTACCTGAATGATCCACAGCTGTGTTTTTGTTTAGTGATAGTTGTTCATGAGTCCCTTGTTTGTCCTGAACAGTTAAACTGCCTGCTGTTCTTCAGAAAAATCCTACAGGTCCCACAAATTCTTTGGTTTTCCAGCATTTTTGTGTATTTGAACCCTTCCCAACAATGACTGTATGATTTTGAGATCCATCTTTTCACACTGAGGACAACTGAGGGACTCATATGCACCTTTTGAAATTGAAAATAAGGGTAAATTAAACTTATTTTGTCTTCTGGGAAACACATAAGTGTCTTTCTGTAACCTCTGAAGAGCAGTACAAAATGAAAAAATATGATATTTAAGCAAAATAAGAAAAATGTACATGTCTCCATTCTGTTCAAAAGTTTTCACCCTCAGCTCTTAATGCATCGTTTTTCCTTCTGAAGCATCAGTGAGTGTTTGAACCTTCTGTAATAGTTGCATATGGGTCTCTCAGTTGTCCTCAGTGTGAAAGGATGGATCTCAAAATCATACAGTCATTGTTGGAAAGGGTTCAAATACACAACAATGCTGAAAAAAAAAACAAAGAATTAGATTTTTCTGGACAGCAGCAGGCCATTTAACTGTTTAGGACAAACAAGGAACTCATGAACAACTACCACTAAACAAATAAACAAAGCTGTGGATCATTCAGGTAACAACACAATATTAAGAATCAATGGTATGTGGACTTTTGAACCTAGTCATTTTTTATAAATTCAACTATTATTTTCATATTTTTCATATTCATATTATTTCATATCTTGCACATCATTTTAATTCCAAAATACAGTATCTTATTTATAAAACATATTTAGATTTGTTTTCTACTCATTTCACTTCACCATTGGCAGCTGTGACAAATTTAATTTTGGACACTGCTTACATTTGCATGTCACGTTATCAGCTAACAGGAAGGTTAGCACAACAATGCTGGTTTAGCGCCTGTTTTGATATTAATTTCCGCTTACACCGCCGTCTTCCAGGACTACTTGATCACAGGCCACACGTGTTCCTTCAAGCCTTTACGTTTGCGTGTCAAACGCGTGAGCGCAATGCACAAAGCATCTGGCGCATTAACCTGTTCACCTTCACGCATGTGCAGCACTCGTGAAGTAGGAAGATCCATCCCACACAACAAATCTCTCTGATAATGATGCTTTTTTCATCTGGAAAACCGCAACTTTGTAGCATCTATTACAGAGGAAATGAGTGCTGTTTAGCACTAAACTCTCCTAAATAGCCCCCTGTGAGGCGAGTATCAACACACGGCTGAGCAATGATGATAAAACGCCCACTATACATTTGAGAGGATAAAATATGGAATTAAAGCGTGTGATAGATACGACTTCAGTGGAGTGGGAGAACAAAAAGTAAACTCTAGATAGAGCCGAAAGGTCAGCGGCCGCCGTCGTGTTTGAAAACGATGAGCGACACGTGGAAAGCGTTGGTGGGCTCTCGGAGTCTTTGGCGAGGCCACGCGGAGACTGAGCAAAGAGCCGGCTGTCCGAACACATTTCCAAGTCTGAGAGAGCGACTTTAAAATTAATGAAGGGGGAACTCTGACTTTTAGTCAATGTAAAATTTTCATTAATGTTATTATTCCGTTGTCTGCGTGGTGCTGAATTTATATCACTCCACGTTCTGCGCTCAGAATTTTTATGCCCTGAATCTTTAAAATCACTGGAGTCACGGAGGTGGGAGTGAAAGAAAGAAAGAAAACTTATTTTCTAAACTTCTGTGTGCTGTAGAAAATCTGTATTTTTGTCTTGTTTACCAGGTAAAATATTTAAAAATCCTTTAAACAGAATACATTTACTGAAGAAGCGAAACAGACTTGTTTTCCTAGATTGCATCTTGAATATGAATGCATTTTGTCTTTCTGCACTGGCTGAATTTTTCCACTTATTTTTCATGTTTCTTTCACTGCCAATGCAGTAAGGCAAAATACAAACATGATGATTAATGATTTGAAGAAATTTTACATTGAAAATCAGTAAAAAGGTGAATTAATAAGATAGCTCATTCAAAAATGAAAATTCTGTTTGTGTATTTGTGACCCTGGACCACGAAACCTTGAACAAGTCTTAAGTAGCATGGGTATATTTGTAGAAATATCCAATATCCAATACATTGAAATGTTAAAATGACAGTTTTATCTTTTATGCCCAAAATCATTAGATTATTAAGTAAAGATCATGTGCCATGAAGATATTTTGTAAATAACCTACCGTAAATATATCAAAACTTCATTTTGATTAGTAATATGCATTGCTAAGAACTTCATTTGGACAACTTTAAAGGTAATTTTCTCAATATTTATATATTTTTTTGCACCCTCGGATTTGAGATTTTCAAATAGTTGTATTTTGGCCAAATACTGTCCTATCCTAACAAACCATACATCAATGGAAAGTGCTTATTTAATCTGCTTTCAGATGATGTCTAAATCTCAATTTCCAAAAATCAACCCTTATGACTGGTTTTGTGGTCCAGGGTCAGATTTATCCACCCTCAAGTTGTTCCAAACCTGTATGAATTTCTTTTAGGTTTTGAATACAAAAGAAGATATTTTGAAGAATGAAAATGGAAAAAATACTATGGATGTCAATGGCTACATCAAATGTTCGGGTACTAACAATCTTAAAAACAACTTTTTTGTGTTCACTCATACAGGTTTGAAACTAATTGAGTGCGAGTAAAATGATGACAGAATCCCTTTAAGAATTTTTTTTTTTCAGTGTGGCATTTTTCACAATTAAACAGTCCATTGACATTTGACAACTGAATTTTGCCATATTCTAGCCAACGTCATATTTACAGTATAACATCATATTATGAAGAAAACATACCTGTGGAAACTTTTTCACAAGACGCAAAATACGTACAACCATGTATGTTTTGTGACATATTTGATGTGAAGTGGCGCTAAAAGAGATGAACATACATATGGTATGTTATATGTGATGGTATTGTATGCATCAGGGTTGGGGCCATTCATGAATTGAATTGAGAATGAATGGTAAATTCCAATTCACTTCCTGGAATGGAATTGGAATTGAATTGTAATGTCAGGAAACAGAATTGAAATCAAATAAATTCCATTAAGTTAAATAAAAATAAATAAAACTAAATAAAATAATTTGACTTGATTTGCTTAATAGTATATAGTACATTAAACATTGTAAATCACAAACAACAAACATATAAAAGAAATACAAAGTACTGTATGTTTAGTATGTTAAGCATGATCATTTCACATGCCAAATTTAAGGAAATGATGATAATTCGATGCAATAAAAAGTGAATGAAATACATGAATGAACAGGACTCATTTTTTTGTGAGTTGAGACATATATTATGTGCTAATAATCATATATTGAATGTATAGTAGGCTACATCCAGAAACTTATCACCACTGTCATTCAATTATTAATTCATAATGTACAGTTCTCATTTTTATTTACTTGCATTTGATCAACTCTATTTCATACATTACTTGGTATTTGTAAAGCATCATAAATAAAGTTCAAATGTATGTCTCTAAATGCAATCACAAATAGATGCTCAGAAACAGCAATAAACGGAATTCAGTGGAATTTCCCTGAATTGAATTCCACTTCCTGTAATTCCAATTCAATTCCAACTCTGTTTCCTGTAATTATTGAATTCCAATTCCAATTCCATTTCCTTCTTTGAATTGGAATTGAGTTCATTCCTGAATTGACCCCAACCCTGGTATGCATCACCACAGTTCTGACTTGAAATGTCCATTGTGTGGCACTATAACTAATGCTCTGTGACATTTTAAAATAACGTACCATCCGCACTACACCTAAATTTTCCCGATGGTATGAACAAAAGTGAACGTGACGTTTAATCTCTCATCTTTCAGTGCTTTCATCGTGAGTCATGTTTTTTTTTACGGGGATTCCGCATCTTTTGTTCAATTCCGTTGCTGGCTAAGCTACCAAGCAATCTTCTTACATCCAAAAGTGCAACAAATGGAGCTGTAATCACAATTGTGTATGAAAAAGATACTAGTGCGTGCCGTTTTACCACCATTAGTGTTAGTTTCTGTTGGAAACTGCAGTGATAAGTACTTATTGGTATGCATGTCTTGCAAAAAAGTTCCCACAAGTTTGTTTTCGCCATGAGTTCAGGTAGCACTTTATTTCACAGTACAGAAAATTTAAATCAGGGTTACAGTATATATAAATAATAGGGATGCACCGAATGTTCGGCAACTGAAATTATTCGGCCGAAAATAACAAAAAGGGGTGGTTGTTGCTGGTTACTGTATGATGACTGAAATTGCGAAATGGCCTTAAACCATTAGTAAATACAATACAAAACGTTATGTTGTCTAATACACGCACAAACTTTATTTATCCTGACAGTGCTGCACAAGCTCGATAGCCAGGGTTCAAAGTCCAAAGCGTGAGGAAAATCTGTGTGATGAGAATCATTCATAAATCTGCTGCTGTCAGTAAAATGTAGTACTGAGGTCTTCCTGTAGGAAATACAAAAATAATGTACAAATGTACAATAATGTACAATGTACATTGTACAAAAATAATGATAATCATTACAACAGCTCTATTAATACATTATAACACTCTCCTTTGCTCAGCAAGGCTGCATTTATTTGTACATTAAAAACACGTGCCTGATTCAAGAAGGGGGTCTTAAAAATGGCCAAAGAATATTATTTTACTAACTTTTCATGTCAATGTCTACTGGAATGTTAAAATTGTTCAGTGTTAAATAAATATTTTTAAATTGTTGTTTTGTAATTTTTTTTTTTTTTTTGAAAAGCAAGACAAAACTGTAAAAAGCAAATATTGGCTATTTAATTTATGCAATGTTGAAAAAAATTGGGAAAATACATGGGGGGAAAACAATAAAAACGTGTTCGATAATCAGCCTTCGACCTTGGGCCCAGTGTGTCATTTTGTTCAGCTTCGCCTTTGGTCAAGAATTTCATTTCGGTGCATCCCTAATAAATAATAATTCATTTAAAAAAAAAAAAAATTAAATAAAAAAAACACCAATTAGTTTGTGTATTAAATAACCATCTATTAAAGGCAATTTTGGATAATTCACTGAATTATATACTTACTAGATACAAATAATAACAGTTTTGTTTTTAAATCAAGTCATTTAAATTCTTATTAAAAACTTGTAAAAATGCATTTTGAGACGCTGCATCTACCTAAAATGGTCTTGTAGCAAATGCATCCTTTTGGGGTCAAATAAACCCAAATCTGCATAATTATGCTGGCCTTCTTTAAGACAACATATACATTTTACATTTACTAATTTAGCATATGCTTTCATCCAAAGTGACCTGCAAATTAGGAATACAAGTGATTCATCATAAAGAGGCATATAAACACTAGAAGTGCTTGTAATAAAAGGTTCAGACATCGTTCAGAATATCAAATCGCCATGCATATAAACCCAATGTATAAGATGCAACCACTATATTTAAAGGGATAGTTCACCCAAAAAAATGAAAATTCTGTCATTAATTACTCACCCTCATATCATCGCAAAGCTGACTTTGTTCATCTTTGTAACACAAATTAGGATATTTTTGATAAAATCTGCGAGCTTTCTGACCCTGCATAGACAGCGACGCAACTACCACACTCAAGGCCCAGAAAGGTAGCAATGACATTGTTAAAATAGTCCATGTGACATCAGTGGTTCAACCGTAATTTTATGAAGCTATAAGAAAAAAAAAAAGACTTTATTCGAAAATCTCTTGTCTTGATTGTTGAATAAAGTGGGGGGGGGGTTTGTTTGTTTTTTTGCTTGGCACACAAAAAGCATTCTCATGTTGCTGTCAAAAATGTCTTAATTTGTGCTCCAAAGATGAACAAAGGTTTTACTGGTTTGAGAAGTCATGAAGGTGAGACATTAATGACAGGACTTTCATTTTTGGGTGAACTATCCCAACCATCTCAATCCCACACTAAACACAAAAAATTTCTACATATCATCAGTCATACTATTTTCTTTAAGAGCACTTCTGTCTGATCCTCTGCATTAAATCTGAAGTCTGTATGATTTCCCTGCCTGATACAGTTAGATTTATTCCAGTACTAAATGAATGAGTAATCTTGAAACAAAAAATAAATAAATAAATAAAAAAGTGAAAGAAAACAAGAGCTCCACAGCTGTACAGAATCGATTGTCTGTGGTGTTTAGGGTGCCGATGGCTGCGACTGAAGAGCCCCCGAGCTCTTGGGGCGAAAATGCTCTCTGTCAATAGCTCTGAAATGCTATCCTTGTCTCAAGTAGCGCTCCACTTCACAGAGGACTGCTCCATTCTGTGGAGCCTCTAATAACAACTCTCTTCAGATATGAGAAAAACAGAGCCTACACCCCAAAAATCAGCCAAACACCATCAATTGAGTTGAAGACGAATATATATTTCTTCTTTTTGTCAGAGGGAGAAACTACATCTGAGAAATTACATCTGAGTTTATGTAAAGATTAGAATGTAGATAAATCCACATGCAAAACAATATCTGACTGAAATTACTGATGTATAATCTCATCCTTAGGTCATCCAAGATGTACAGTTGAGTTAAAAAGTGTACATCTCCCTTTCAGAATCTGCAAAATGTTAATTATTTAGCAAAATAAAGGATCATACAAAATGCATGTTATTGTTTATTTAGTACTGACCTGAGTAAGATATTATCTCGCATAAAAGATGCTTGCACAGTCCAGAAAAGAAAATAATAGTTGAATTTATTAAAAAAATGACCCCGTTCAAAAGTTGATTCTTAATACTGTGTTTTTACCTGAATGATTCACAGCTGTTTTTTGTTTTTTTTCTTTTATTAGTGTTAGTTGTTCATGAGTCCCTTGTTTGTCCTGAACAATTAAGCTGCCCGCTGTTCTTCAGAAAAATCCTTCAGGTCGCACAAATACTTTGGTTTTCCAGCATTTTTTGTGTATTTGAACCCTTTTCCAACAATGACTGTGTGATTTTGAGATCCATCTTTTCACACTGAGGGACTCATATCTATATTTAACTTATTTTATCTTCTGGGAAATAGGTAACAATCTTCTGCAGCCTCAAAGGCAGTACTAAATAAAAAATAAGATATTTAGGCAAAAGTTCAAAAGTTTTCACCCTGGGCTTTTAATGCATAATTTTTCTTTCTGGAGCATCAGTGAGCATTTTAACATTCTGTAATAGTTGCATATGAGTCCCTCAGTTGTCTTCAGTGTGAAATTGTACAAAGTGTGAAAATTACAAAATCATAGTCATTGTTGGAAAGGGTTCAAATACACAAAAATGTTGAAAAACCCAAGAATTTATGGGACCTGGTGGATTTTTCTAAAGAACAGCAGGCAGTTTAACTGTTCAGGACAAACAAGGGACTCATGAACAACTATCACTAAACAAACAAAAAACAGCTGTGGATCATTTGTGTAAAAACACAGTATTAAGAATCAAGGGAGTGTAAACTTTTGAACAGGCTAATTTTTATAAAAACAACTATTAACTTCTCTTGTGGACTATATGTAAAACATCTTTTATGTGAAATATCTTATTCAGGTCAGTACTAAATAAAAAAGTAGCATGCATTGTGTATGATCCCTCTTATTTTGGTTAAATAATTAACATCTTGCAGATTCTGAAAGGGGGGTGTAAACTTTTGACCTTAACTGTAGATAGTTTGTTTGTTTGATCCTCTGCAGTGAATGGGTGCCGTCAGAATGAGAGTCCAAACTGCTGATAAAAACATCACAATAATCCACAAGTAACCCACAGCACTCCACTGGAGCAAAAACAAATCTGTCAATAAAGCATTTACCCAACTTCAACCCATTGCTTCTGGCCAAAATATCAGTCCATAATCCATAATAACGCTTCCAACAACGAAAAAATCCATCTCATGTTGTCCTCTCACATCAAAATCAATTCGCATATTTGTTTAAAATGGTTTTGGACTGTTTCCGATTCTCTGGGTATTTCTCTCCTGATTCACTGCAGTCTTTTCGCTTCTCAAGACATTAACTGATAGACTGAAGTGGTGTGAATTACTTGTGTATTATTGTGATGTTTTTATCAGCTGTTTGGACTCTCATTCTGACGGCACCCATTCACTGCAGAGGATCATTTGGAGAGCAAGTGATGTGATGCTACATTTCTCCAAATCTGTTGGATGGCAAAGAAAAAATATGCTACAAACGGTGTTTAGTGTGGACTCTAAAGAGAAAAAGACAGAATAAAATTGTTTGCAGACAGGAATTCTCCCCTGTTGCACAACAGCTGCATCAAATGCCAAAGCATGTGTAAGACGGCACACAGATGGTGTTGCCATGTAAACAAAAGCAAAAAGCTCCAGAAATGCACTGAGCAATTACATGCCTAGCAGACAAGTGAGAAAACACACGTTTAGATAAAGGCTAATGTTTAAAATAGCACTCTGCAATACTATTCTTACAATTCCTGCAGTAAAGGGGGATGTGTGTGTAAAATATGCAAATTGTATGCATGCATGCATGCAATACTCTGATGACAAATGAGAAAAAAACACATTACTTGATCTGTCTGATAAAATCTAACCGTTTTAAAACATAATGTCAAATCAATCAACTATTTCATATACAATGTGCATGAAGTAAACAGTAAGCTTGCATTCCCATTCCCACTTTTCAAATGTTGGAATGGAAAAACTCATGCAACTCTCAAAGTAGATGTGATTTCTTTCATTCTGATGGTCTGTAAACTCTGTGACCCTGAGGAATCACCATTCTACCAGCCATCCTGCTTCCTCTTTAATCTCAGGGATCAAAGTTGGGTCGATAAAAATCATCTTAGCGTTTGCTCAGAAGGGGAAAAGAGCATTTGCTTTCACACTAATTAGGAAGCATCATATTTGTTCGTAAGAGTAAGCTCATTTAAATCCTAATAAGCTTTTTAGATTCTCGTCGGGGGATTTTGCAGGCCATTGTGTATCGTGTGTTATTGATATCAGGCCTTGTTGTTGGATGTTCAAGTTTGTTAGTTCGGCCTAAATCAATGTTCGCTTCATGGGTCTCATTTGCGGAATCTTCAAGGAAAGAAAAGCCGGAAAATGAAGTAGGTATTGAAGTTGTAATAGGCGTGTCAATGTCCTGCTGTTTGTCCGGCAGAGAGAATCCACAGGAATGAGCATTATAAATACGGCTTCTCCAAGATTATATTCATTAATTCAAATCCCGCCACAATCTGAGAACATGGTGCATCTGAGGGAGGAAGTGTGCTTGAGAATGACAGCGTGCTTAAAGACTAGCAAAGTAAAGATGCCAAATGGTTAAATCACAGGTACTGGACATGATCGTAATTTTTAACTGGTAAAAGACTGTAAACTGTAAAATGCTACAGTAGAAACCTGTTAATTGGTTCCTTTATGCTATATAATAAAAAGAATTGAAATAGATTTGAATGGAACATTCAATTTTTACAGTAAAATACTGTTAAATGTCCCGTTTTTGGATGTGTAAAAGAAAAAGCCATCTTATTATTTAATTTTTTAGCAAACTGACAATCCTAGAATTCTGTCTGATGGTTTTTCATTGAAAAACTTATATTATATTATTATTAAGTTTTTTCTTATCACATATGTACATTAGGTTTTTATATCTTTTGTTGTTAAATTAATGTTTATTGCATTATTTCACAAATGAAAATGAAATGTACATTTTTATTCTACATTTAGTTTCAATTTGTAAAATTACATTTTTTAAACCAAATTTTTATTTATTTATTTACTTTTTTTTGTCAACCATAGAAAGCCTTTTTTTAAATCAAATATAATAATGGAATAAATTAGTTTTATAAATGCACTAAAATAAAATAAAAAAATAGACACTCTGGAGATCTTTATACACATTTAAATGTTACAAGATCAGCTGTTGCAATTTTTTTTTTACTCTTAATGTTAAATTTGAAGCATTAACTAGTACTGCAATATTTTATGTATCTATAAAGTTTATATGTACCTGTATCTATAACACTGCAATATTAATTTTTATTTTACAGTTTATTTCTACTTTTAAAATATGTTTGCATTTATTTGCAAATCTATCTATCTTTCTAGTAATAATTAATATTTTACATATATCCCAACATAATTAATTTACAATAAGGTCATTTCTGCTGATGTTTAACCAGCTTTGTATTGTTAGATGTTGATAATGAACTGAAAAGTTGTACTCTCCAAATTTATTTGTCAGAAAAAAGTACACCAGATGATGAAAAACGACTTTTGACGACAAAAAAACACAAAACTTACATTATAGAACGCTGGTTAAAAATCAGAGAAGTGGCACTTTAAAATAACAATTAAAAACATTAAAAATCATGTTGTTTCATACTGTTTTCTTTTATCTAGAGCGACATACAAAAGAGTAAAAAAAATAGTCAAAGAGCCAGCAGTATTAAAAAATTTACAATGCCAGGTTTATTGCTATTGTATATTATAAATATTGCTGGCTCTTTGACGATTCACTTTTGTTCTTCTTAATATTTGATTGCTGTTGTATTGTTTTTAAAATGCTTGCAAATCACAAATACATATGACAAATATATCCTTTTTATAATGCTTAAACATACATAATACAGGTTTGGAACTACAATTATATTTAGCGTGAACTTTTCCTTTAACATGTGCATCCCTCACAGTCGGCTGACGAATCACCTCGCAATTGAGTGAGTGCCTGCGGTGTCAGAGGTTATCAGTCTGGAGAAAGAGCCGCTGGACACCGATATCGATGAGGGTGTATTTTGATCTTGTCAGGCTCAATATTTGACGATTTAACAAAACGTGTCACATGTTAAATGCGCATGCCATACAACCCTTTGCATGCAATACGATGGATCATTCACCGCTTCAGGGGTCTGAGAGCGAGACAATGTGCCAGTGCATTTCATCCATAACCAAAAATGACCATAAAATCCTAGTGGACCACCGATTTAGGCAGTAAAACATGGTGTATAAGTAATTTCTCTGGCAGCGAATGGGATTGAGGTTAAACCGTGGGCTGCTTTACTGTTTACAAAATGTAGGAAGTGTTCACACATTTTTGATCAATGAATTCCCATGATTTTTCTGCTCTACAAAAGGACTCGACAAACAAAGTGGAAGGTCTGACAACAGACCAATGGTGAATCTAAACTCACCCAAACACCAGACCAAAACAAAATACACTAGTCCCAAAGCAAATACACAAGATTATGAATTGTAATGCTCTCAATTATGGAAAAAGTCAAATAAGTATGATAACATTGAACATGAAAATTGCAAAAGACAATGAATAAACTACAAACTGCTTATACACTGTAAGATGATTCTGAAATTTATATATATATATATATATATATATATATATATATATATATATTTTTTTTTTTTTTTTTTTTTTTTCACTTTTAGAGAAAAATTCTCAAGTGAATAAAAACATAAAAAAAAGGAATAAATTCATGTTTTTAATATTTAACTAATTGTCATGACTTTTCCAGGTTGGAAAAGCAGATAAAAAAATAATAAAATAAAAATAAAAATAAAATAATAAAAATATCCATGTTTTCTATGGAACCATGTGTATGCTAAAACACAGAAATTGAAAAAAAAAATTATAACTTTATGTTTTTAATATTTAAGTAATTGCCATGACTTTTCCAGGTTAGAAAAGCAGATGGGGGAAAATAAAATACAATTGAAAAAAAATCCATGTTTTCTATGGAATCATCTGTATGCTAAAACACAGAAATTGAAATAAAAATTACAAACATAAAATGAAAACCATAATTGAGAATCAATTATGTATTTTCTCTTAAGATGAGTATGTCATTTTAAGAGAAAAATTCTCAAGTAAATAAAAATATAAAAATTGAATAAATGTATGTTTTTAATATTTAACTAATTGCCATGAGTTTTCCAGGTTGGAAAAACAGAAATAAAATCAAATCAAATAAAATAAAAATTACAAACTAAAATTTAAATAAATAAGAATCAATAATGTTTTTTTTGGGGGGGGGGGTTGTGTTTTTTTTTTTCACTGTACTGTAGTTTACAGTTGTTTTTGTTGGGATATTTGTGATGACAATTTTCCCTTTAAAGGTGCAGTGTGTAGATTTTTGCGGCATCTAGCGGTGAGATTGTGAATTCCAACCAACGGCTCCTCCCTTTACAGAAGCTACGGTGGCCCACACGGGATTAAGATGTCGTCGTTTTAGACAGCAAAGAGTAATTAGGTTTCTTTTAAAATGTAAATTAAGGAATTATATTTACTTAATAATTCAATAAAACAGTGTTATTGTGAATATTACAGTTACATGTTCATCATTGTGTCAGTGTTTTTCCGCTAGAACAACAGTGATGAAACGCGATCTGTAGAGCAGTTTGTCCGTTTAGGGCTACTGTAGAAACAATATGGCGACTTCCGCGGTGTATGTAGATATAAACTGATAATTCTAAGGTAATAAAAACAGAATGGTTCATTAAGTAAGGTCTTTATACACCCCTGAAAACATAGTTATGTATACTATATTGCATTTCTGTCTAGAGATCATCTTAAATATTACACATTGCACCTTTAAAGACACAAATAAAAAAAAAAGATTTACAATACTTTTAAGGTTTAACTAATTCCCATTAATTTTCTAAGTCTGAAGCAAACGTAAATGTATTTTCCTATACTGTAGTTTGCAGTTGTTTTTGTTAGGATATTTGTGATAGATGTTTCTCTAAGACACAAAAAATAATAATAATAAATAAATAAATAAATTTCTAGGGCTGAAATGAATGTAAGAAAGAAAGTAAAATACTAAAAAAAAAATAATAAAACAGCTATTTTAAAAGTAAAATCCATTCCATTTCCATGTTTTCAATATATGTGGGAGCTCTGTGTATGCTAAAACAAAAACTGAAATAAAAACTACAAACACAAAGAACATCAAAGCCATAAATGAGAATCAATCTATTTGCTATGTCATTCTAAGCTTGCAGCTGTTTTTGTTTGGGATATGTGCAATGAACTTTTCCCTTTCATAATTCCAGACAACCAGGTCTTTCAAGAGACTCCAGCTAATGGCAATGGGCGCCCAGCATGCTGAGAACTTCTTTCTGAAGATGAATCCTGGTGGCGAACAAAACAATAACAGGTTTTTCTCATTGGCTGAAAAGCCGCATAAAGCCGTACTGATAAGAAATATTGCACGCTTCCATAAGCTATCAACTTCCTCTTTGGTCTTAATAGAGAATCTCTTTCAAAGCTAATCTTTCAGAATTACACAATTTGGCTATTAGAAAAAAGCCACGGAGGTTCAGATTCTTTGGGAAGATGAATGCATTAGTGTGCACAGGGCAAGCGTCCATTGTGATGTCCGTTTACGCTATTGTGAGGCGCAGTCACTCTCGGCGAAGCCTAAAAGGTGTGGGCAACAAAGGGTCAGGGCCGTTCTAACTGTGTCCATATCCGAGACGAAATCAACAGATCTCGTATCTTTTCTCTCCGACTTCTCTCCTTCCGCGCCGAACACACAAGCAACCCTGGACTTTCCGCGGCTGTATCAATAGGCCGATATGTACCAAGGTCAGAGTGTAATCTTCTTGAATGGAGCCGACATCAGAATAATGTCCGGAGAATGTTTACAAAGACAAATCTGCCCGTCTGCCGCGAGGCCGAGCGCCGCAATGGAGATCTTTAATGGAAATAAGTGTTAACACGGACACACCTGCACCAACACTTTGTGTTTTCCCTCCGAGGAGCATCTGGACGGATGAAGTGAACTCTGATTCAATTAACTCGTCCTGTAACAAGGGCCACAGTGAGAGGAGTCGGACGCCGAGGACTACGGGCGGCTCTAGCCTTCCTTCGAGCCCTCGTATGAAAAGAAAAGCTGTGGGTAAACAAATACACGAGTGAATGCGCCCTGAACAGGCAGAGCAAAGGTAACTTACTGCAGCGCTAGAAATAAATGTGTGATGAGAAATAAAAATGCAATTAAAGCTCAAGTGTGTTGTGTTTTTTCTCTTTTAAAATACCCTCTCCCATACCAGCTTTAAATGAGACATCTTGAAGTAAGACATTTGTAGGTGGATCGTACTAAAACATATAACACTGTAGTGTTTTAAAACACTGGTTTGACCTTAGCATCACTAACACCCCGGCAAAGCAACACTGACTCAACCAATCATGTGCGTTTGGGGGGGAGGAGTTAACCATTATCTGACCAATGGCAGATTTGGAAAAGTGTTCCAAAACCTGTTTGATAATAATCATCTACTCTGCAGAAGATACACTACCATACAAATGCTTAAAAATAAATTATTTATATTCAGCAAAGATGCATTTAACTGATAAAAAGTGACGGTACTGACATTTATAATGTCAATAAATATTTCTATTTTTTTTTTTAAATGCTGTTCCTTTGAACTATATTTATCAAAGAATCCTAAAAACAAAAACAAGTAGCAGCACAATGTGTCTTGAGAAGAAAATCATTATATAAGAATAATTTTTGAAGGATCATGTGACACTGACGACTGGAGTAATGATGCTGAAAATTCAGATTTGCATCACAGGAATAAATTACATTTTAAAATATATTAAAATACAAAACAGTTATTTTAAATTGTAAAAACATTTCAGATTAGTGCTGATTTTACTGTATTTTTAATCAAATAAGTGCAACCTTTGTGCGCATAAGAGACTTATTTTAAAAATACTTAATTTTTTTTAACACTATGAGTTATATATCTCATAGTGCTGGGCAATGATTATTTGCGATTAATTGCATCCAAAATAAAAGTTTTTGTGTACATAATATATGTGTGTGTGTACACTATATACAGGTGCTGGTCATATAATTAGAATATCTTCAAAAAGTTGATTTATTTCACTAATTCCATTCAAGAAACGTATAATGTATACATTCATTCCACACAGACTGATATATTTCAAGTGTTTATTTCTTTTAATTTTGATGATTATAACTGACAACTAATGAAAACCCCAATTCAGTATCTCAGAAAATCTGAATATTGTGAAAAGGTTCAGTATTGAAGACACCTGGTGCCACACTCTAATCAGCCAATTAACTCAAAACACCTGCAAAGGCCTTTAAATGGTCTCTCAGTCTAGTTCTGTAGGCTACACAATCATGGGGAAGACTGCTGATTTGACAGTTGTCCAAAAGATGACCACTGACACCTTGCACAAGGAGGGCAAGACACAAAAGGTGATTGCAAAAGAGGCTGGCTGTTCACAGAGCTCTGTGTCCAAGCATATTAATAGAGAGGCGAAGGGAAGGAAAAGATGTGGTAGAAAAAAAAGTGTATAAGCAATAGGGATAACCGCACCCTGGAGAGAATTGTGAAACAAAACCTATTCAAAAATGTGGGGGAGATTCACAAAGAGTGGACTGCAACTGGAGTCAGTGCTTCAAGAACCACTACGCACAGACGTATGCAGACATGGGTTTCAGCTGTCGCATTCCTTGAGTCAAGCCTCTCTTGAACAACAGACAGCGTCAGAAGCGTCTCACCTGGGCTAAAGACAAAAAGGACTGGACTGCTGCTGAGTGCTCCAAAGTTATGTTCTCTGATGAAAGTACATTTTGCATTTCCTTTGGAAATCAGGGTCCCAGAGTCTGGAGGAAGAGAGGAGAGGCACAGAATACACGTTGCTTGAGGTCCAGTGTAAAGTTTCCACAGTCAGTGATGATTTGGGGTGCCATGTCATCTGCTGGTGTTGGCGACTGTGTTTTCTGAGGTCCAAGGTCAACGCAGCTGTATACCAGGACGTTTTAAAGCACTTCATGCTTCCTGCTGCTGACCAACTTTATGGAGATGCAGATTTTATTTTCCAACAGGACTTGACACCTGCAAACAGTGCCAAAGCTACCAGTATCTGGACCATGGTATCCCTGTTCTTAATTGGCCAGCAAACACTCCTGACCTTAACCCCATAGAAAATCTATGGGGTATTGTGAAGAGGAAGATGCGATATGCCAGACCCAACAATGCAGAAGAGCTGAAGGCCACTATCAGAGCAACCTGGGCTCTCATAACACCTGAGCAGTGCCACAGACTGATCGACTCCATGCCACGCCGCATTGCTGCAATAATTCAGGCAAAAGGAGCCCCAACTAAGTATTGAGTGCTGTACATGCTCATACTTTTCATGTTCATACTTTTCAGTTGGCCAAGATTTCTAAAAATCCTTTCTTTGTATTGGTCTTAAGTAATATTCTAATTTTCTGAGATACTGAATTGGGGTTTTCATTAGTTGTCAGTTATAATCATCAAAATTAAAAGAAATAAACACTTGAAATATATCAGTCTGTGTGGAATGAATGTATACATTATACAAGTTTCACTTCTTGAATGGAATTAGTGAAATAAATCAACTTTTTGAAGATATTCTAATTATATGACCAGCACCTGTATTTATAATATGCATATATAAAGACACACAAATACAGTATATATTTTGAAAATATTTACATAAATATAATTTATATTTTATATAAATGTATTTTATATAAAAACACAGCATATTTTTTCTTAAATACATACATGCATGTATGTGTATTTATATATATATATATATGCATAATAAATATACACAGTATACATGTATTTACACAAAAACATTTATTTTGGATTAATCACTGCCCAGCACTTATATCTTGCAATTAACAACTCACAATTACGAGATATGAACTCAAAATTTAATGTTTACATCTTGCAATTAACATAAAATTGAAATTCTGACAAGACAAAAAAAGTCAATTGTGAGATATAAACTTACAATTACAGTACGTTTTTAAGAAATAAGCTTCCATAGCGTACACTGCAAAAAAAAATAAATAAATAAATGAAATCATCTTACTAAGTATTTTTGTCTTGTTTCTAGTCAAAATATCTAAAAATTCTTAAATTTAGATGCATTTACTAGAAAAATAAGATTGGGGTGGGGGGGGGACTAAATTAAGTGAATTTAGCTTAAAACAAGTAAAATTATCCTAAATATATGCATGTATGTGTATTTATATATACATATATTATGTACACAAAAATGTTTATTTTGGATGCGATTAATCACTGCCCAGTGAAATAGCAGAAATAAACTTTTACATTCTTAAAAATAAAGGTGCTTTAAAAGGCTCTTCACAGCGATGCCATAGAAGAACCATTTTTTGGTTTCACAAAGAACCATTCAGTCAAAGGTTCTTTAAAGAACCATGTCTTTCTTACTTTTTTATAATCTAAAGAACCTTCTTTCACCATGAAGAACCTTTTGTGAAAAAGAAAGGTTCTTTAGATGTTAAAGGTTATTTATGGAATCATTTAGATAAAAAAAGGTTCTTCTATGGCATCGTGAAGGACCTTTATTTTTAAGAGTGTATAGCTTACACTGCAAAAAAATGCTTTTCTTGCTAAGTATTTTTGTCTTGTTTAATCAAAATATCTAAAAAATTATTACATTTAGATGCATTTACTAGAAAAGCAAGATTAGTAGATAAGATTTAGTCTTGTTTCCAGAGGGGGAAAAAAACAAAATGAAGTGAATTTTTCTTAAAACAAGTAAAATTATCCTAAATATATACATGCGTGTGTATTTATATATACATATATTATGTACACAAAAATGTTTATTTTGGATGCGATTAATCGCTGCCCAGCACTTATATTATAAGATATGAACTCAAAATTCAAAGTTTACATCTTGCAATTACACAAAAACTTAAAATATCTGAGATATAAACTCACAAATACAGTACAGTTTGTTAATATTTCCGGAAATGGCAGAAATAAGCTTCTAAGGTGCTTTAAAAGGTTCTTCACAGCGATACCATAGAACAGGGGTCCCCAAACTAAGGCCCGGGGGCCAGATGCGGCCCGCCCCCACATTTGGACTGGCCCTCTGAACAATGCCAGAGACATATTTTGAAAATGTAATTTTAAATATGTTTTACTTATATCATGTCGGTATTTGATAATAAAGGTTGGCTTTCAAACTAAAATGTCCCTTAGTTATTAACATAGCCTAATTATTTGTTAAATTCACCAACAGAATGGTACATTCAACTTAATGTGTCATCGCAATCGAAGAGGTGATGCAAGAGGCAGCTAGAAAATACAGAGTGATGACAAAATGACTCAATAGCATTTGAGGAGTTTGACGTGTGATTCAAAAAACACAGTGGACCAACAGCAGCAGATGACATTGCACCCCAAATTATCACAGACAGTGGAAACGTAACACTGGACTTCAGTGTTTTTGATTTCCAAATAAAATACAAAACTTGCTTTCATCTGAAAAGAGGACTTTGGACCACTGGGCAACAGTCCATTTATTCTTTTCCTTAGCCCAGGTAAGACGCCTCTGATGTTGTCTGTGGTTCAGGAGTGGCTTAACAAGAGGAATACAACAACTATAGCCAAATTCCTTGATATGTCTGTGTGTGTGGTGGCTCTTGATGCCTTGATCCCAGCCTCAGTCCATTCCTTGTGAAGTTCACCCGAATTCTTGAATCGATTTTGCTTGACAAGACTCTCAAGGCTGCGGTTCTCTCGGTTGGTGTTTTTCTTCTACACTTTTTGCTTCCACTCAACTTTCTGTTAACATGCTTGGATACAGCACTCTGTGAACAGCCAGCTTCTTTGGCAATGAATGTTTGTGTCTTCCCCATGATTGTGTAACCTAGTGAACCAAACTGAGAAACCATTTTGACAGCTTGACGGAAACCTTTGCAGGTGTTTTGAGTTGACTAGCTGATTGGAATGTCACCATATTCTAATTTGTTGAGATAGCGAATTGGTGGGTTTTTGTTAAATGTGAGCCAAATCATCAAATTTAAAAGAACCAAAGACTTAAACTACTTCAGTCTGTGTGCATTAAATTTATTTAATACACAAGTTTCACAATTTGAGTTGAATTACTGAAATAAATTAACTTTTCCATGACATTCTACTTTGAGATGCACCTGTATATCTTTTGAAAAAACATATATAATTTGTCTGTGTGGTGCATAACAAAATAATAAACTATTCTAGAATTAAAAGGTATAAAAAATACAGGTAAAATCATAATAAAATAATAATAATAATAATAATAATCAGTCCGGCCCATGGAATTTTCTTTTATAAACCGACCTGGCCCCCCATTAAAGAAATGAAAATTATGTGGCCCTCTCAGAAAAAAAGTTTGGGGACCCCTGCCATAGAAGAACCATTTTTGGTTCCACAAAGAACCATCCCATCAAAGGTTCTTTAAAGAGCCATCTCTTTCTTACTTGTTTATAATCTAAAGAACCTACTTTCACCAGGAAGTACCTTTTGTGAAAAAGAAAGGTTATAGCTTACACTGCAAAAAAAAAAAAAAAAGGCTTATCTTATCTTTTTTTTTTTTAAGTATTTTTGTATTGTTTCTAGTCAAAATATCTAAAAATTCTTAAATTAAGATGCATTTACTAGAAAGGCAAGATTACTAGATTTAGTCTTGTTTCCAGAGGGGAAAAAACTAAATGAAGTGCATTTTGCTTAAAACAAGTAAAATTATCTGCCAGTGGGGTTAGTGAAATATCAAGACAGAATTATTTTACTTACCCCACTTTTTTAAGCAAAATGCACTTAATTTAGTTTTTTTCCTCCTGGAAACAAGACTAAATATCTTGTGTCATTTTGCTTATCTAGTAAATGCATCTTAAGAATTTTTTGATATTTTGACTAGAAACAAGACAAAAATACTTAAGATAAGCCTTTTTTTTTTTGAAGTATATAAGCTTTGGATAAAGGACTTTGAACACAATACTGAACATATAACTGTATATTAAGCATTACTGTGCCACATCATGCAGCATTTCTGCTTTCAGTGTGAACAGACAAATTACTTTGGGGCTGGAAACTTGTCGTGTCTGGTTAGGCCACGGTGTAAGAATGAAACGCTGCCATTGACGATAGTCCCCTATTGTGGTCTGACAAACCCGAGCGCCGGACCATAAATCAACTGGTGAAGGACACCAGCGCGAGACACCACAGGGTCTAAGAGAAAGGGGCGGTAAAGACACCGCGTTTGTAGCTCTCAGTAACAGAGACGGCGCGTTTTACACGTGTAGATCAGCTGTCATCTCGCACTTTTCTCGCTTTGGATCTGCAGAGACGTTCAAAAAACAAACCGTTTAATGGCGAGGAGGATTTTGGGGGGCCGCTGTTTGGCGGGCTGCGCGGAGGCAGTGCTGCGGGGGGTTTCGGGGAGAGAAGGGGCTTTTTATCTGCGCCGAGCCGAACGACACTGTGTCACATCCTGTCTGGAACCTTTCATGTTTCACTTCACTGCACACTTCACAATCCCTCTCCTTCCCTCGGCTGCCACCGAATACATTAGTCTTGTTGTTCTGGCAGTTGTCATGTTTTGAAGACATTCAAGTAAAATACAGAACAATAACAATAGCTGTGATAAAAGCTAATGCAAGTGCAAAGAGAGGAGAAGCCTCAGCTCCATATGTGTGCAATCCAAACGAAATGTTATATATATATAGAATGATATAAATAATGTTACATTTGCAAAAAGACAGAATTTTGAACAGTTTCTCTATAGAAATATAAGCTTGATGCATGACTAAAGAAAAATACAAACTAAAAAAGAAAAAGAAAACAATTTAGGTGGTAAAAGTAATCATTTAGACCTATTTAGGCTATTTCTATGCCTTCATCTTACTACTTATTAGTCTTTGCAAATAAAAACAGATTTTTAACTGGGGAAAAAAAGTAGGCTGGGATTTTTTTTCCCATTGGGAACTGATTGGATTGTGAAAAGTGGGGGAAAATGTTTTTTGTAATGTTAGGCTAAAAAGAAAGATGTTTTAGAGGAAGATTGAAAGTGTAGAAAGTGATTCATTTTCATTTCAAACTGACTTTTAACACCAAAGTATTACGATTGTTTCGTGTCAGGCAGTATTTGTGACAAATTTGTGTTTTGTTTGTTCAAATCTGATATTTTTATTGATCAAGTTCCAATTCTTGTAATATTACTTGACAACAATCTGCTGTGTTTGTAAAACGTGTGTGTGTGTGTGTGTGTGTGTGTGTGTGTGTGTGTGTGTGTGTGTGTGTGTGTGTGGAAAGAGAGGTTTCAGTGAGAACTATGGGAGTGTGTAAGTGTCTCTCTGATCCATGACATCTGTTCCTCCCTGGCAATCTGTGAAAAAACCTCTCAGAAACACACACACACACACACACACACACACACACACACACACACACACACACACACACACACACACACACACACACACACACACACACACACACACACACACACACACACACACACACACACACACACACACACACACGTTGGGTTTACATGTTTTATGGGGACATTCCATAGGCGTAATGGTTTTTATACTGTACAAACCGTACTTTCTATCGCCCTACACCTAAACCTAGCCCTCACAGGAGATTGTGCACACTTTTACTTCCTCAAAAAAACTCATTGTGCATGATTTATAAGCCTGTTTCCTCATGGGGACCTAAGAAATGTCCCCACAAGGTCAAAATCTACTGGTATTCCTATCCTTGTGGGGACATTTGGTCCCCACAACGTGATGAATACCAGGTACACACACACACACACACACACACACACACACACACACACACGATATACTTCAATTGTATCTACAGCTTAAAAGCTAATTCTAACTTAAACTCTCCAAAATTAATAAAAAAGATTGCTATGCAGATATAATAGTATAATAATAAATTCTATACAGATATAATACACACATATACATATATATACACACACAAAAATGAATAATTTTTCCAATTGCATCCTCAGATGTTTACTAATAGTTCTATGATAACAATGTCTACTAATACATCTGATATGTCATCTATCTATCTATCTATCTATCTATCTATCTATCTATCTATCTATCTATCTATCTATCAGATTTTCTGTCCTCAATTTTCCCACACAAACACACACACACACACACACACACACACACACACACACACACACACACACACACACACACGAGATGTGTGTTTCAGAGCAATGTGCCAAACTATTAATTATTTTTCAACTGCATTATTCTTTTCACTCATTTCCTCAGCTGATTAATTTCATCGTAAATAATTTTTGCAGTCTTTTTCACTAAATGCTTAATGATGATTGTGTGAAGATACTGAACTTTAATGTGCTAGTAAATGCATCAGTGCTGTGTGCAATGGTGCAGTGATCTCTCCTGTCTGGATCTGTCCTGCCCTCTAGTGGCCATCGGCTCTACAACAACCACAACTTCAATTTGAACCGGATCATAAAAGCAGGAATTATCTCAGATTGCAAACATGAAAACCAGATTAAAACGAGATCAGATACTAATGCAAATGAGACTATTAAGAGTGGCATAAACAATGCTGGAATCTGTTCGCAAATATGCTGCTACTGTGTCATTTAGAACGAAATGTGTTCTAATAATAAAAACAACAACAACAGCAACAGCAAAACAATAAAAAACATTACTGGAGACATATATGGTTCTGTTACTTATTTCATTAAACAAATGACTACAAGAGTTTAGTTACATTCTTGAAAATAAATGTGCTTCACTATCCCACAGAAGAACCGTTTTGGTGTAAACGGACGGTATAAAGAACCTTTTACATCTGAAGAATGGAACCTTTCTGTTTTACAAAGGTTTCTTTGTGGCGAAAAAAGGTTCTTCAGATTATAAAAAGGTAATAAAAAGATGGTTCTTTAAAGAAACTTTGTCTGAATGGTTCTTTGTGGAACCTTTTAAAGCACTTTTATTTTTAAGAGTGTAGTTCAGATTTGGACTTGCCTTTCCAACATTTATCTTTAATTCTTTAAATATTTAAACACCTGTTTAATATATTTTAAAATACTGAAACTATTTAATTTATAAATGTGTCTCTTAACCACAAAACCATTCATAAGGGTAAATTTTCTGAAACTGAGATTAGCTGAATAAATAAACTTTCCATTGACGTATGGTTTGTTAGGATAGGACAATATTTGGCTGAGATACAACTATTTGAAAAATAAAAAATAAAAAAAATTTGAGAAAATTGCCTTTAAAGTTGTCAAAATTAAGTTCTTAGCAATGCATATTACTAATCAAAAATTAAGTTTTAATATATTTACAGTAGGACATTTACGAAATATCTTCATGGAACATGATCTTTATTTACTATTCCAATGATTTTTAGCATAAAAGAAAATTCATTTTGACCCATACACTCTTAAAAATAAAGGTGCTTCACGATGCCATTGAAGAACCTTTTTTGTCTAAATGGTTCCATGAAGAACCTTAAACATCTGAAGAACATTTCTGTTTCACAAAAGGTTCTCTGTGGCAAATGAAAATTCTTCAAATTATAAAAATGTAAGAAAAAGATGGTTCATGAAAGAACCTTTAACTGAATAGCTCTTTGTGGAACCAAAAATGGTTCTTCTATGGCATCGCTGTGAAGAACCCTTTAAAGCACCTTTATTCTAAGAGTGTACAATGTATTTTTGGCAAAATAAAAATATAACATACCTATGCTACTTAAGACTGATTTTGTGGTCCAACAACAAATAACACATCATGTTTTAGGCAATAACTGTTGTACAGATATAATGCACAAATAATGTAAATATAAAGTCATGCACTTGACATAAGGCCCAAAACATTGCTTATTTGTTTACTCTTGCAAACTTGACAAACACTATCTATGTCTGCTAGAAAAAATGACTCTGTTGACATATTTACATGCAGTAGAATCCACCAAAATAATGTTAAAAGCATCGCAGAAACATGCAAGGATGTCATGTCTTCTGTCAAACCCTTGATGATAATTAGTAACACATCAGTATATATTTGTAATCTATACATAACCTAGTTGCTAAAGCAATCTGTTATTGAGTGCTAAACAGCTTGAGAGGCAGAAGCGAGAGACAGAGAGATGGAGAGTGCGAGAGAGGCATCAGATGCCCAGAGAGAGGTCAGCTCGATATCGAATTTTTTCGAATATTTCGCTGAATACCTCCTGGCACTGTAAATATTTTTGACTACAGCCTGGTACTTTAGGGAAGCCAGTTCTCCCCGCACAGCTCTGCTGCACTTCTAGCCTGCCCAGAAAGAGAGTGAGAGAGAGAGAGAGAGAGAGAGAGAGAGAGAGAGAGAGAGAAGAAACATTGCTTCAGGTTATTCATGGATTGACTCTTCAAATCCCAACATATGCTCCTCTGTTTCCATTCCCAAGCACCGGGAGAAATGGACCATTTCCTCTCTGCAGCCTCCTCTCTACCACCCTGTCCGCTGCTCGCAATGTAAATCAGAGAGAGAGCGATGCGAGCGAATGCAACCCAAGCGCATGTGAGGTGTGTGTGGGCTGCCTGAGTGAAGTTAAAGACCCCATCCAGCAGCCTGTCAGTCCGTCATGTGTGTGTGTGTGTGTGTGTGTGTGTGTGTGTGCATGATATTCTTTAAATAACAGTTTCAACTACATCTGCTTCTCCTGAAAGAAACTGCATTGTGTGTGTAAGTTTAGGTTATAGGTTTTGATTCTGCTTAAATGAAACGGCACATCAGAGACGCTTTTTAGTATGCCGATAAGTGCACAAATGCAGACGCCTCTGCATTCATAATGCATCATAAAAAGTACAGTACATTCTCGAATTCTCAGAGTGACTATAGTGCAATCTGTCTAGAGTAGATTTAGTAAATTTCTAATCTTCCTGAGGAGGTTTGATAATATCAGTACATAACATAACACTTATGCATATAGCTTCTGTATGTAGTTGAATATCGGTCAAAAGTTTGAAATAATTAAGATTTTTAAAAATGTTTTTCAAAAAACAAAAAAACAAAAATACAATGCAATACAATACAACACAGTAAAAACTTATTTTAAAAATTATATTTAATGATATATTTTTGATATCTTTTATTTTAAATTATATATTTTTTAAAGTAATGATATTGTCAGATATTATATATTTTTAAATATACATTTTAATATTTTAAAGCATTATTTATTTGGTATGCTGACAATGCTAAATTTTCAGTCTTTAGTGTCACATGATACTCCAGAAATCATTCTAATATGCTTAATCAATTATTATTGGTGCTCAGTTATTAATATTGGGTATTATCATCGGTTTTTCTTTTGCTGTTTAATATTTTTGTGGACAAGTTACTTTTTTTTACGATTCTCTGTTAAATATATATATATATATATATATATATATATATATTATTAAAATTAGAAAAAAATTACTTTATAATAAATAGTTCATGATATTATTGTTTTTACTGCAATTCTGATCAAATAAATGTGCCCTCAGTATATATACACTACCAGTCAAAAGTTTTTGAACAGTAAGATTTATGTTTTTTTTTTAAGTCTGTTCTGCTCATGAAGGCAGCATTTATTCGATCCAAAGTACAGCAAAAACAGTAAAATTTGGTAACATTTTTACTATTTAAAACAACCGTTTTCTTGTTTTTTTCTTTTTTTTTTAAATGTAATTTATTCCTGTAATTTTAACACTGAATTTTCAGCATCATTATTCCAGTCACATGATCCTTCAGAAATCATTGTAATATTCTGATTTGCTGCTCAAAAAAATTATTTATTAATTCATAATTTATAATTGAATTAATAATTAATAATGGTTATTATGATGATGATGATGATGATGATTATTAGGTTGAAAACAGCTTAGTAGAATTTTTTTTTGATGAATAGAAAGTTCAGAAGAACAGAATTTAAGTGAAATAGAAATCTTTTGTAACATTATAAATGTCTTTATTATCACTTTTAATCAATTCAAAGCATCCTTTCTAAATAAATGTAATTTCTAATTGAACTAATTAATTGATTTCTCTCATTTTTGAAGGATCATGTGACACTGAAAACTGGAGTAATGATGCTGAAAATTTGCTTTGTTCACAGGAATAAACAACATTTTAAAATATATTTAAATAGAAAGCAGGTATTTTAAATAGTACAAATATTTTACAATATTTCTGCTTTTGCTATATTTTGGATCAAATAAATGCACCAACAAGAATATTCAGTTTGCAAATTCCACAATGGTGTTGTCGATTACATTTTGCATGGCTAACAATGTTTAAAATCTTACATTTCTTAAAAGTATCAGGATTACTACAACCAATATCAAAAGGAAAAGAAAATACAGTCTGAATGGAGTCTGTATGATAAGCGGTGAATTATTTGCAGTAGTTTAATACTCAGGTTTAGAATAAACCCATTCCAGAATGTTTGAAGAATATCAATGCATCGCTGCCACACAAACACTGTAATCCTCATCCAAATATTTCCATTTTGTGTGCCGTTCTTTCATACGGTTCTTGATGCGTCTTCAGTTTACGCAGCTGATGTGTCACATTTAGAGATCACTTTAATAATAGTCTCTGAACTGACGATCAAACACCAACGCGAGATAGGACGCGTCATTTTAGACAGATTTTCCAAGCTGTGTCAGAAGATCAAATCTAAAGGCATGTCAGGCAGTGGCATGTTTGTATTTTTGTGTTTTTTGTTTGCTTTTTTTGCACAGTATGCTGCTGTCACACATCTTTCAGCATGTTTTATTTATTTCTTTATTTTTGTTCTTAAGATACTCTCAATCTTTTCTTGCTTCCTGTACAAGAGATGTTTTTTTTTCTTTCTGCCGCACCTTCCTGATCCAGCTGTGTCATTCCTTTTTTCATTCTGCCTTTGATCGCCTGTAACAGCCATCCATCTTTTCTGCGCTTCAATCTGCTGTAGAGTTATACTGTAAACTCTTTTTAAAGTCCAAACCTCCTCACAAACTGTCTGAAATCTTTCTAGGAGTAAACAGACATGCTTTTGGCACATTTATGAGGATATAAACTAGATACTCATAGGTCAAAATATATATTCTCTCCCTCTCTCTCTAGATTACCACACTATTATTGTGCTATCAGCTATTTCAAACTGACCCACCCTTAATTACACATAAACAAACCATAATTGGTTGCTTTTTGTGTCAATCATTTTCCTGCTTTCTGAGTGGGTTGTTCTTGCACAGAAAAAAATAATATGCATCAAACTGGATCAGACTTCATGCCGCTAGTCAAATGTCTGGCTAAACGATCTTCAACTCGGTCAAACACTGTTTCATCGGAAGAGTTATTAATTTACTGTAAAAAAAAATCTTACCACCCACTCGTACACACATTGGCAGACTAGACTAGACTAGACTAGAAGTCAGTAATATTTATTAATGAAAACGCATGAAGATTACATATTGACCATTAAAAATATTGACAACAGCCCTTTCTTGTGTGTTACCACCCACTGCATGATGCAGGGGTCACGACAGCGGTGCCACAGCTCAGGTGGTGAGAACTGCCCTCTGGGTTCAGAAAAAAAAAACAGCCAATGTTTGAGCTGTAGAGTAATGTTGTTGTGTTGAATTAATGTTTAAGTTAAGGGGAAAATATAATTATTAAACTTTTATTATACATTGAGTGACAAAGGGTTTACAACACAGACACTGGCTGGAATTTCTGAAATTTTAAAAAATAATAAATAATAAATGTCATTGCAAGTTGAAGTTCCACTGTAAAAGCAATCATTCAATCAATAGATAAATAATAATAATAAAATAATAAAAAAAATAATAATAATAATAATAATAAAAAAAATAAAATAAATAATAATAATAATAATAATAATAATAATAATAATAATAGTATATATTATAAGCTTTCCACTGATCGTTTGTTAGGATTGGATAAGTTGATATACAACTTTTTACAAATCTGGAATCTGAGAGAGCAAAAAAATCAAAATATAGAGAAAATCACCTTTAAAGTTGTCCAAATAAAGCTCTTAGCAATTCATATTACTAATCAAAAATTAAGTTTTGATATAATTACGGTTGGAAATTTACAAAATATCTTAATGTAACATGATCTTTACTTAATATCCTAATGATTTTTGGCATAAAGAAAAATCTATAATTTTGACCCATACAATGTATTTTTGGCTATTGCTACAAATACCAGGGTCACATATAATAACTATGAGATGATATAATATATAAATATAATATAATAAAAAAACAATATAGTGTTTTTTTAGTACTACTATACGATAATATTATAATTTTTATTAATATTTTAAGCACAGTTTATATTTTCCATTTTCATTTAGTAATTTTGTTTTTTGTAAATTTAGTGTTTTTGTAATTTTTAGTATTTTTTTTAAATGTCTATGTAGTTTTTTGTCATTTCTGTAACAGTTTTAGTTATTTAGTACAGAAAATTTAACTAAATTACAACGAAAAATGCTGCTTTGTCAACTAGCTGAAATAAAAAAGCTTTATATTTTATTAGTTTTTTTTTTAGTTAATTTTTATTTTTTTTTGTGACTCTAGACCACAAATCCAGTCATAATGGTAATTTATAATTATAAATCACCTAAAAGCTGAATAAATAAGCTTTCTATTGATGTATGGTTTGTTACAACAGGACAATATTTGGCCGAGATAAAAAAAAATATATATTTATTATGAAAATCGTCTTTAAAGTTGTCCAAATGAAGTTCTTAGCGATGCATATTACTAATCAAAAATTAAGTTTTCATATAATTACAGTAGGAAATTTACAAAATATCTTTATGGAACATGACCTTTACTTAATATCCTAATGATTTTTGGCATAAAAGAAAAATCGATAAATTTGACACAATGTATTGTTGGCTATTGCTACAAATATACCCATGTTACTTAAGACGGGTTTTGTGGTCCAGGGTCACATTAATGTTATTTTAATTAATAAAAATGATTTTTATGGTTTTAAATTTTGATTTCAGATTCAGATTTAGTTAACTGTAGCCTTATATAAGTGTGTGTGAGGCAATCACTCACACATACTTATTTAAAGCAGTTAAAAATCTATGAAAAACATACAAGCGATGAATGTGGTTAAAGCATATGTTTTCAACATATTAAGATTTTTTTAAACAAAGAAAAGTTAGATGCAAAATTTATTTAAAAAAAGTAACACTCTGCATTGGAACATTTCTAGGTTACTGATAAAATGTAAGAAATGAGTGACTATAAGCATGTGAATTATTGTACAGACAGTCAGATTTTGTTCCTATCATTAAAGCAAAAGGGTTACAAACTAAATGCTAAGGCATTTCTCATTCTCAAATGCTATGCTGATCATATGATTTGTCACTAAATATTTTATTAAATTAGAAAAATGCATATATAGCAGCATGTTCAGAAGTGATCTCAGACTTTTAGACCCTGCTAATATTTTACAGTCCACTTGCGCTCCACACTTCACCTCATAAGACACCACCTCTTTTCAAAGAACTAAATGCCACAAGCTTTTCTTCCGTCCTTTTTCTATTGGAATAACATTGGCAAATGCATAGAAAGCGCTTTGAGCCAATTCCCCTCAGGCATTCGTAAAAATAGAGCTTTTTTTTCCTTTGCCTTTTGAGACTTAATGACTCTTTTGCAACTCCATGGAGAATTGCTCACAGTAATTGATTATTAAAACTTGAAATTGCAAAGCACATCCATTATTTGATGAGTGAATGTGTTATCCTCGTAATTAACAAAGCAGGGTACTCGCCGTCCTTCCACACCGAGACCTCTGGAATGAAAAAAAGAAAGGAGAAAAAAAAAGGACAGAAATCCTGGGGTTAAGCAGACAAGAGAGTCCGCTCTGAAACACTGCAATTAGCTTCAACTACAATCTATCAGAACGAGGGAGAGAGAATGAAAAAAAAAACATGGCCACAAGCCTGTGTCCGTTTATTCCCTCGATCTGAGAGAGAGAGAGAGAGAGAGAGAGAGACATTAAAAGCAAGAAAGTTTGAAGAGGAAGTATGTTCTTTGCAAACTGCATTTGTTTTAACTGTCTGCGTAACAAAGTCTTTCGAGTATTGTGTTAATGGGCTGTGCTCTGTAAATAACTCTCGTCTTTAAAGGAATAGTTCATCTCAAAGGAAAATTCTGTCATTATTTACTCACCCGGATGTCGTTCGGAAGGAATTTTAAACAGATATTATGCCTACAACAGCAGTTCAGTGACCACGGGTGTCAAGCTCCATAAAAAGCATCATAAAAGTAGTTCATTTGACTCTTGCTTAATATTTTTAAGTTTTCACATGAAGACTTTTTGTGATGAACAGAATAGTGTTTTTAAAAGATAATCTTCACCTCCGCTGAAGCTCTGATATCTCAAAACAGACTTGTCAGTGCTTCAGGTTTGACATTTTGTGTTGTTTGAATGAGATGAGATAAATAAATATCGACTATATAATCCTGGAATACAGATTTGGAAAATAGAGCAATGTCATATGGATTACTTTTGTGGTCTTTTATGGTGTTTTTGTCTAACGCAATAACAGTATGTAGATTTGGGACAACATGAGGGAGAGAAATAATGATAGGTTTTTTTTTTATTTTGGCTCAGTTTCTATTAATCGCTTTTGTCAGACAAAACAGGCTTTAATTAAGTTCCAATGTGACTGACTTAATTCCAAAATCTCAGTCTCATTGTGTCTTCAACAAATGACAAAATCATTGAGGTAATTAAAGATTAGAGTAATATAATTATCAGGTCACTGTCAGACATCAGACATGCGTCTTAATGAGAAACACTTGTAAAAAATTGTCAATATATATAAATATGCATGCGAATACTGTATTTAATAACAAAAGAGACTTTAAAAACATTACTGAAATTCACAGTTCACATGGAAACAGAAAATTTCTTTGTACTCTGTCTGCACTATACAGGTATGTACATACATAGAGCATCATATCTGCTATTTTGAGGCTAAATATTGGCTAATTATTCAGCATGGCTGATATAACATCAATCAATGATTCATAATTAAGCAATATTACAATCACACTCAATAAATAAAAATGAATCAATGTTTTTGAGTGAATCAGCTAGAGTGAATGATTCAAATGACTCGTTCATATTAGCTGCCGAATGAATCAGTGACTTTGAAAGAACTGGCCGAGTAAATAATTCAATGACTCACTCATAAAGCACACATTCCTAAATAAATCAGCATACAATGTTTTTGAAAGATTTAAATGACTCACTCATACAGATGTCACAATTGTAACCGTCAGAAAACCTGATGTAAAATACTGCTTTAATATTCACAACACTGCATCTAGTTAACCACTTTAAAGTGGTTTAATTTAAAGTGGTTAATTGTTAGAAATAAGAATTTTATGTAAATGTCTAGGTTATAATCAACTAAAAAACAGAAATCCATGAATACATAGTATAGTACATGGTTTTCATTTCAGGCTGGGGTCATTATGTCAAAATACCAATGCATGGAGTCTATCATATCTGTGATTTTGAGGCTAAATATTGGCTGATTTATCATCAATCAGTGATTTCTAAAAAACAATCACAATCATGCTCAATAAACAAGCAAAATGAACAATAATGTGCATCAAATAGTAATTTCGCCCCTAAATGAATCAATGTTTTTGAGTGAATCAGCTAGAGTGAATGATTCAAATGACTCATTCATAAAGGCAGCTGAACAAATCAGTGATTTTGGAAGAATCAGCTGAGTAAATGATTCAATGACTCGCTCACACAGTACATGTTCCTGAATAAATTGGGGTACATCAACAAATCATTTTTGAAAGATTTAAATTGGTGTGTTATTGTAAGTAATGTAAGTACAATAAAGTAATATGAAAATCAAGCTTAATAAACAAGTTGTTATGTAATTTTTAGACACAATTTTGCCAGTCATCTAAGACAAAGGCAAATCAACATCAACTTTTGCCCCTTAATGAATCAGTGTTTTTGAGTGAATCGTCGAGAGTGAATGATTCAAATGAGTCATTCATATCGGCTTCTGAATAAATCAGTGACTGAGAATCGGCTGAGTAAATGATTCAATGACACACTTATACAGTAAGCATTCCTGAATAAATCAATGAATGTTTCTAAATGAATCATTTGAAAGATTTAAATGACTCACTCACAACGACTTGTCGCCACCTACTGGCATTACGTAACCACAGAAATACTGCTTTAAATTACTGCTTTATAATTCACAACGCTACTGTCTACTGACTTGCTTATAGAATTTCAGAGTCGTTAAGGAAGTGTTATAATTATCAATATGAATTATATATAAATGTCTAGGTTAAGATGTCTAGGTTATCCGTTTCCCAGATGCCGTACAAAGTCCTCAGCAACAGACTGAACCCTACGGTAGTGTCTCCTTCTGTTGTTATGTGTGTGTGTGTGTGTGTGTGTGTGTGTGTGTGTGTATGTGTTTTACGGGAGCACGACAGGATTGTTTACAGTAGAGTAAAGTCACTTGCTCCTGTAATCCTTGCTTACTTTGCTGGCGGTTCACTACCTTTGGGGCTTCGCTGACATTAGCACTGGCATTAATGGGAACTGGAGTTGTTCGTGCCTCGGGGCCCAGCTTGACCCCTTTCGAGGGAACACTTCCTGTGACACGCTCTGGTTATGTACCCTAACCTTCAGCCCCAGCATGCTTCATCTCACCTCATGACCAGGTGCATCCAGCAGACAACAGACAAGGCACTACGACTGATTTCCACTACTTGCTTACAAAGATTTTGATGTCAGTATATAAAATTGGACAAATTATTGCAATTCTTTTATGATGCAATTCCATCAAATCTGTCTGTATGCCACTAAAACAAGCATTCTGCTGGGAAAAGGGGTTATATTAATTGCACCAGTGCAGAATGCATTATATTAAAGATGAATGGCAGCCAGTTCATGCTCTTTGCCACTGCAGACACCTTAAGAGTGTACAAACACACAATAACTTGTTCCACTTCCACTTGTTCCTCTTTCCATGCACCATTTCTTGATTAGTGTCCATCCATATGTTCAAAGAAATACTATACAAAATCAAGACATTCTCACTGCATAGATTCACTTCTCTAACACCATCAACACTAGACTAAAACATCCTGTATTTGCATAAAGTTAAGATTAGAGACAAAATTAAGATTTTTTTTGATGCAAGTTGCATGTTGCAAAAAAATGATTTTTGTGAATCAATTCAGTATTCAATATATAACTTCTATGATCATGCATTATTAAAAATGTGCCACAGAAGAGGCATTTGTCATGCATTAAAATATTGGTAACACTTTTATGAATTTTATTAGTTAAAATTCAGTTAACACTAAATAATACTTCTTGATTTAATAAATTTAGTGAATGATCATTTTAACATTCAGTAATGCATTTTTAATATCAAAGTATTTTTTTAAATAACTTTGATATTGACTTTTTTTAAAACCACACTGTGGTCCATCATGAACACATAATTAAATATATTTTTCACAACTAAAATTAGCAAACATCAATAAATGCTGCAAACTAGGAATTGCTGATTGTTTTTGTGAGTTAATGCATGAATTAATGTTACCAAATGAGATGTAACCAAAATGTTTTAGTATAAAAATAAATGTTAATGTTGCAGTTATGAATATAAATTATTATAGTGGTTTGTTAAATTTTATATATACACTACCAGTCAAAAGTTTTTTAATGTTTTTTTAAAGAAGTCTCTTCTGCTCACCAAGCCTGAATTTATTTGATCCAAAGTACAAAATTTGTAATTATTTTTACTATTTAAAATAACTGTTTTCTATTTGAATATATTTTAACATTTCATTTATTCCTGTGATTTAAAAGCTGATTTTTTAGCACCATAACTCCAGTCACATGATCCTTCAAAAAACATTCTAATATTCAAATTTTCTGCTCAAAAAAATCATTATTATGTTAAAAACAGCTGAATATAATTTTTTCAGGTTTCTTTGATGAATAGAAAGTTCAGAAGAGCAGCCGGCATGAATGATCATAAATGTCTTTATGATCACTTTTGATCAATTTAAAGCATTCTTGGCAAATAAAGGTATTAATTTCTACCATTTCTTTCCCAAAAAATAAAAAATATATACTAACTTTAAGATTTTGAATGGTATACTGTATGTTACAAAAGCTTTTTATTTCAGATCAGTGCTGATCTTTGGATCTTTCTATTAATCAAAGAATCCTGAAAAAAATGTAAATATACTCAACTGTTTTTAATAATAATAATAATGATGATAATAATAATAATAATAATAATAATAATAATAATAATAATAATAATAATAATAATAATAATAATAATAATAATAATAATAATAATAATAATAATAAATGTTCCTTGAACAGCAAACCAGCATATTAGAATGATTTCTGAAGGATCATATGACTTTAAAAATTTAGATTTGATCACAGGAATAAATAAAATAATAAAACATTTTAAAATATATTCAAATAGAAAACAGTTATTTTAAATAGTAAAAATATTTAAAATTTTTACTGTTTTTTCTGTACTTTGGATCAATTAAATGCAGGCTTGGTGAGCAGCAGAGACTTTAAAAACATTAAAAACCTTACTGTTCGAAAACTTTTGACAGGTAGTCAGACCGGTATATATATATGAATACTATCACAAGGTTAAATAAAACATGTACATAAAAAATAAATACTATTGTTTTGAGCTATACTGTGGAGCACCATGTAGTGTAGGTAGCAGGCAGTCAAAGGAGGGCCCCAGACACAGGGCCCTTATAGCGAAGCAGATCACAGCTATCCACAGGCACTTTGGACTGCATTTAGCAGGATGAATTCATTAAGGAGCGCTTTCTCTCAAGTGCTCTCTCTCTCTCTGACAGCTGCTCTCTCTCTGTAGAACCCTGCAGCCAAACACAGATCAATGGGAGAAATACATCCACAGGAGCGTTTAACAGCAGACCTTGGAAGACGGGGAGTGTGTTTAAGACATCAGTGCATCTATATCCTCCAGATCTAAGAAGTGAAAGTGTTCTGCAGATAGAGAGAGCAGCGCTGGGGGTGGGAGGAGAAGAGAGACGCCGCGTTTAAACTCACAACAGGGATTAAGAGCACTTTAACTATCACATGCACGTTATGTCATATATGAGATTTCTGATCACTACAGAGCTGCAGATTCTCACATGCTGCCCAAAGGGTCACTCAGCAGATGGCAGTCAGAGAGACATGCTAATTGTGCTGTGTGCACTACGGATGCTGCCAAAGGCAAGGTTTCTGACAACCCATTTCTCAATCTTTCAATTTCAAACTGCTGGATCAGAATGTTATTGTGTTATTGTTTGGCACTGAATACTGTGAAAGGATCAATATGCATGCACACACAAACAATGACTTAAACCAAAACGCACAGGATATTTACACCAAGTGAAGCTATTTGATCTTTTTTGTAAACAGTGATGAATAAATAGCTACTGTAAATAGCAACAAATAACATTTTGCTTATTGTAAAACATTGATGGTATTTACACAGTTATTTGCGTATTATTATTTGTGTATAACTATTAAAATAGTTATTTTAAGATACCATTTGCACTCAGGGTAAATTGTTTGACCAGTAGTGAGTGGTAAAAATAGACAAGGTTTGCACTTGGTGTAAATTATACAAAAAAAAATAAAATAAAATAAAATAAAATAAAATAAAATAATTGCATGTGGTGTTATTAAATTATAAGTAAAATAAGTATAATTAGATAAAACTTCACTTGCTTTTATTAAATTATACATAAAATAAAATAAATAAAATAAAATAAAATAATTGCATGTGGTGTTATTAAATTATAAGTAAAATAAGTATAATTAGAGAAAACTGCACTTGCATTTATTAAATTATACATAAAATAAAATAAAATAAAATAATTGCATGTGGTGTTATTAAATAAGTAAAATAATTCTAATTAGAGAAAACTGCACTTGCACTTATTAAATTATACATAAAATAAAATAATTGCTTGTGGTATTATTAAATTATAAGTAAAATAAGTCTAATCAAATAAAACTGCACTTGCACTTGTTGAATTATAAATAACATAAAATAAAACTGCATGTGGTGTTATTAAATTATAAGTAAAATAATTCTTATTAAATAAAACTGCACTTGCACTTATTAAATTATACATAAAATAATAATAAAATTAAATAAACAAAACAAAACTGCATGTGGTGTTATTAAATTACAAGTAAAATAAGTCTAACTAAATAAAACTGAAATTGGAAAAAAAATGAAAGAACACTTACTAAATAAAATAAAATAAAATAAACAAAACTGCATGTGGTGTTATTAAATTATAAGAAAAAAAGTCTAATTAAATAAAACTGCACTTGCACTTATTAAATAATATAAAATCAACAAAAAACAGCATGTAAATAAATTATAATTAAAATAAGCCTAATTAAATAAAACTGCACTTGCATTTATTGAATTATAGATAAAATAAAATAAACCAAAACTGCACATAGTGTTATTAAACTATAAAAAATAAGTCTTATAAAACTGCACTTGCACTTATTGAATTATAAATAAAATAATAATAATAATAAAATAAATTGCATGTTTCGTTATGAAATTACAAGTACTAATTAAATAAAACTGCACTTGCACTTAATAAACTATAAAAAAACTGAATGTGGTGTTATTAATTTTAAGTAAAATAAGTCTAATTAATAAAACTGCACTCGCACTTATAAAATTATTTTTTTTAATCATATTTAACAAAAAAAACTGTATGTGATGTTATGAAATTAAAAGTAAAATAATTCTAATTAAATAAAACTGAACTTGCACTGACTGAATTATAAGTAAATATATTTTTTAATTAAATAAAAGAATAAAAACAAAAGTGCTTGTGGTGTTATTAAATTATAAGTGAAATAAGTGTAATTAAACAAAACTGCACTTGCACGTACTGAATTATAAATAATAAAATGAATAAAATAAAATGAAAGTTGACATTAGGGTTTCAGGAATTGTAATAAAATGACAATATGCATTATGCAATACTGTATACAATAAAATACAATAGTATTAACACCTATTTTTGTCTAACTACATAATATTTCACATTATGTATTAGTTATTTCCATTTAGAATGTGTTATTTATTACAAACAAATATATCGTTTTACAAAACATTAAAAAACATGTATAATGATGAATTCAGACGATATTAACAAACACAATCAACAGACCCTAGCACTGTTTGTATGTTGCCCTCAACTAATGTATCTGCTAAATAAAGTGTTTTAAAAAGAAAATCTCACCTTTTAGAAACAGAACAGCACCTTCGGAAGATAATCCACAAGATAATCCATCCAATTTACAAGTGATTAGTCAGATTGTGTTTGTTGCTAAAAAATAACCTGCAGAGTTCACCTGAAGGAGCGAAGAGTTGGATAAACAATCATTTACTGCCATCTTGTGGCGAGCGGTATATAATGCAGGCCTCACAGTGCCCTCACTGTGCGGTTTTTGAGAGATAATGTGATTTCTTTCACTGATATGTTTACTCGTTAAATAGTTAAGTAAGAGATAATGTATATTGAGCCCTCAGAAGTTGCGAATTTGCGATAACGTCGCGGATTTACGTTAGTTTTTCAAGTTGACGCAGATAGCGTCACATTTAACTTTGGAACGCAGGAATTGACCAATCAGAATCAAGTATTTCAGAGCGCCGCGTAATATATATATATATATATATAATGTGAATATTAGTACGACAAAGTATTTCGAGATAAAACAGATTAAGGTTTAGTTTTCATATTGAGCAGTTTGATGTGAGATATAAAGCTAACTTTAAAAGTTTTTAATGTCTTTTAAGAGGTTGCTGGGGTGTTGCTAGGCAGATCTTCACCTTGCTTACCCAGTTAATTGATTACATTGATACATAACATTTATTGTATTACAAGTTTTCTAAAATGTTAGGTTTAAATATGCAAATGAGGCAGTATTTAATGAAATATGCGCTAATTTGCATACATTTCTAGTACAAAAATCTAAACACTGGATGAAGTCAGTTTCAAAATTCTTATTAAATGAAAAAAAAAACTGCCTGTGGTGGTATTAAATTATAAGTTAAAAAAAAGTCTAATTAAATAAAACTGCACTTGCACTTATAAAATAAAATAAAATAAAATGAACAAAAATCTGCACATATTAATAAATTATAATTAAAATAAGCCTAATTAAATAAAACTGTGCTTGCATTTATTAAATCATAAATAAAATAAAATAAACCGCATGTGGTGTTATTAAATAAGTAAAATAAGTCTAATTACACTGCACTTGCATTTATTGAATTATAAATAAAATAAAATAAACCAACTATAACGATAAGACTATAAGAACTATATAAACTATAAGAAAAATAAGTCTTTAAATAAAACTTCACTTGCACGTACTGAATTATAAATTTAATAAAATATGAAAGAAAAGAAATTGCATGTTCTGTTATTAAATTGCAAGTAAAATAAGTCTAATTAAATAAAACTGCACTTGCACTTATTGAATTATCTAAAAAAAATAATACAATAAAATAAACAAAATGTGATGTTATTAAATTATAAGTAAAGTAAGTCTAATTAATTAAATTAATCTTGTTTAATTTTTTTTTAACATATTAAAGTCAAATGTTTTTACAGAGGGGATTTTTGGTATCTCATTTTGTCACTCCATAATTCAGAAAAAAACTTCTTCTTTTTTTACAATTTTGGGGGGGATATAATGTTCTATAAAATCAAGCTAATTATATATGAACAAATCGCTCTGTAAAAACCTTTCGGATATAGACAGAAATAAAAATGTAAAGTTTGGTGTGTGTAAGTGCTACTGAAGTGGGATTTATGGCTCAGTGTAGGAGAAAAAAACTCATTTTGAGAAAACGGCCTTTAAAAAGATGTATTGTAATTGAAATCTATTGACACAAATAGATAATGTGCTATAAAAGAAACAGTTAACAGTGCCTTTTAGATGTTTTCTTTCTACTAGTCTGAAAAAACACTTTATGAAACACCAAAAAGCCCAAAATCTCAAACTTGACAGGTGCATGAAAAAATGTGCAGTGTCTCCCCTTAACATCCAAATAAAAGGTTTCGGAAAAAGTTCCATTAACAATAAATAAACAATAATTTTGTGAACTTTTAAACGTTGTATTAACATTACTGGAAGAACATTTGTTCATAACAACCAATCAAACAAGTCTTACTTTCTATAAAATGATTTTTTTTTTTTTTTTCCTCAACATTGTTGCAGAAGTCTGCTCAACTGTGTTGCTTTGCCCTACCCTTCTGTCCAGCTGGTCCTGAACTAACTCGGTGAAGTTCACGTTTGGACACTGAGCTTGTCGTCCATTATTTGAAGTGAAGGTTGTCCTGTCATAGCCCGGAGGTTTGTTTTGGGTCCTTTTCTTCCTGTAGGATCAACCCCTGACCCACTAGGTGAGTACCAGAAGGATATGCCAGTGTTTTTGCTTCAGGGTGACACTAACTTTGAGCAAGACTCTGGATCCTGCAAAAAATCTCTGGAGCATCATGCTTCCTCTTTTATGTTTGACTTCTGGTGTCATACAATAAGAAACAAAATCCTTTCACCTACTCAACACTGTACAAAAACTCAGTGCGATGAAGTTTAATGAGTTCATAAGACCTTCTTCCAGTCATAAATACTGACAGCCTATGGTTGTATAGAAAAACATGGAAAAAATCTCACTATTAACTAGTTGCTTAGCATGCATATTGGCTTTTTATAAGTACTTACAAAGCACACAGAGTTGAAGTGAAGTTGAAGTTTACATACGCCTTGCAGAATCTGCAAAATGTTTATGATTTTACCAAAATAAGAGGGATCATACTAAGTGCATGTTATTTTTGTTATTTTTGTTTACAAAGGTTTTTGTTTTGTGTTAGTTGTTCATGAGTCCCTTGTTTGTCCTGAACAGTTAAACTGCCTGCTGTTCTTCAGAAAAATCCTTCAGGTCACACAAATTATTTGGTTTTTCAGCATTTTTGTGTATTTGAACTCTTTCCAACAATGATTGTATGATTTTGAGATCCATCTTTTCACACTGAGGACAACTGACGGACTCATATGCAACTATTACAGAAGGTTCAAACACTCACTGATGCTTCAGAAGGACACACAATGCATTAAGAGCTGGGGGTGAAAACTTTTGAACCAAAATTAATTTCATCATTTTTCTTATTTTGCCTAAATATCTTCTTTTTTTTAATTTAGTACTGCCCTTCAAACGCTACAGAAGATACTTACATGTTTCCCAGAAGATTAAATAAGGTACATTTTCCCTGATCTTCAAATGTATTGTTTCCTTCTGAAGCATCAGTGAGCGTTTGAACCTTCTGTAATAGTTGTATATGAGTCCCTCAGTTGTCCTCAGTGTGAAAAGATGGATCTCAAATATAAGATACACAAAAATGCTGAAAAACCAAAGAAATTGTGGGACCTTAAGGATTTTTCTGAAGAGCAGCAGGCAGTTTAACAGTTCAGGACAAACAAGGGACTCATGAACAACTATCACTAAACAAAACAAAACAAACAAACAAACAAACAAACAAACAAAAAACACAGCTATGGATTATTTAAGTAAGAACACAGTATTAGGAAACTTTAAAACAGGGTAATTTTAATAAATTCAGCTATTATTTTCTCTTGTGGACTATATGTAAACATCTTTTATGTGAAATATCTTATTCAGGTCAGTACCAAATAAAAAATAACATTCATTTTGTATGATCCCTCTTATTTTGTTAAAATAATTACCATTTTGCAGATTCTGCAAGGTGTATGTAAACTTTTGACTTCATCTGTATTTAATAGTTAGTTGATCCATAAACTAAGGTATGACTAAAATACTTACAGTATAAACCTACTTATAAATACCTTATAAACCAAAATACTACATACAACCACGTTTTTCAAGTTTATTTGCTGTCAGTGTCATGAAACATACAGAAAATAAAAGTACAAAAATGTGTTTCATAGTCATGAAAAACAACAACATGAAAATAACAAGGAAGCAACGCTGAATAGTGAATCAGATGTGATCTGATGGACATATGCTGGAAATATGACTGGTAGTATAATTTCAATGCTGTTTATGCAATGCAAAATAGAGGGGGGAAATGTTACATGTCATAAAAAATTACTTTTTAGAATAACAAAACCACTTAATAATTTGAATTACTCTCTGCATTGTAGTAATGAGAATTCTTAAGGAAAATGTGCTTTATTATCATTTACAACAGTTCTTGAGGTTTTGCGAGATTGCACTGTACTGAAAGCAACACATACTGTACACTCCAGCATTCACACAGCTGTAGAAAAAAAGATGACAGCAATCCCAGAACTAAATATTAAAATAACAACAATAATAAAACTAACAGTCAGAGAAAAAGAAATCTTATCATATACTGGATCAGAAATCAAGTTACCAGTGTTCCAACAACAGTGCAATTATGAAAGTTTTTAAAATGATTTTTAAATGTTTTTCTTCTTTTTTATTTTAATACACAGCTGTAAAACAACTTATAATATTGTGTTCATTCTACAAGAGACATACACAGAAAAGATCTGAGAAGACGCAGAAAACACACCAATTGTTCATTTCTACAACAGAAATGGCAGCCCATGACAGTCATTTGAACTTTGTTTTTTTGTTTGTCTTATCAAGTCATTTATTCTAGAGTCTATAGCTTGGTTATTGTACAATTACATTGGTTATTAAAAACGGATTGATTATTCGTGTTTACATGAGCTCTGTCGGATCTGTCGTCAGGTTTCAGGTTCATAAAAAATGAAAGTCATTTGTTCTGGAAAACCATCACTTTTGATCGTTTTACTATTACAAAAACTCCAATTCAGGTGCGTGACGCCGTTGACCTGAATTCTGCCACATGTCTATGAAAAGAACATTTCAAATGTACAAGAACTGTTGGATCTGTCATCCGTTGTGTGGTGATTTCTCTCACCCGTGCGTGCAGCTCTTGACTTGAATGTAAACCGCGTTGGCCGTGATTGGCTGTCATCGGAAGGAAGTGATACATTCCACGGCGTGATACAGCAGAGGATAATGTCAAGTGTTCATGTTGTGTGCGTTGGTGACGACCGGGTTGTCGTCGTTTACGGCATGCACGGATACAGATTCTCTTTCTCGCAGCGAACATGTCGTTTATAAAATACCTGAATTTTTCTGACGCATGATTAAAAGAATAAAAAGGAACCCCTGGAAAACAGCAAGAGTTTGAGCTTATTAATTGTTCAGATTATGGCTATACCTTACCGTTTTAAGCCGAGTGCACACGGGACAATTTTTTCTTGTCAGACTGTGCAATAAATGTCAACTTTAAGTCATACTGTACATCTTAGGTCATGACTCACAGCATTATCTGGATGATTTAGATCATTGTGGTTTTATTTGGTTGCTCTATGGTTGCCCAAACAGATGCTAACTTCATTCATTTTTAGTTTTATTTTTATAAAAAATTACTACTAGGAATAACATTTTTATTAATTAATAAATGTAATACATTGTCTGTATTTAATTTGCTAAATTAAATAACTGTAATGTTTTTATTTAATAATAATAATTTGTTACATTAAATGTCATAATAATAATAATAATAATAATGATATTAAAATGTGTGTATGTGGTGAAAAAAAGTATTTTGTACCCTATTTTTTGTACAAAAAAAAATAATTCTAATATTTTTATATTAGTAATCATTTGTAATAATTTGTTACATTAAAATTGAATGCTATAATAATAAAATATATTACTATTACTACTACTACTACTACTACTACTTATTATTATTATTATTATTATGATTAAACTCATAAATTTGTTGAAAAAGAAAAAAAATCAGGCTTGTGCGGTATTTTGAACCAATTCATCATAAAATTAATATTTTACCCAAGATTAGCCTTAGATAGGCAAAAAGTGTAAACATTTTTATTTAATAAAAATTAAAAATGTTATATTAAAATAAAAAATGTAACAACAACAACAATAATAATAATAATAATAATAATAATAAAAATGTAATCATTTTTGGATTACATTTTTTAAATAATATTTTATTATTATTATTATTATTATTAAAGTTGTTACGTTAAAATAAAGTGGAATAATAAAAATTATTATTATTATTATTAATTAAGTGTAATTTTTGTATTAAATTTGTTATCATTTTTATATTAAAATAAAAATGTAACAACAACAACAATAATAATAATAATAATATTAACAATAATAATAATAATAATAATAATTATTATTATTATTATTGTTGTAGCTGTTTTGGGTTGTGCAGTATGTACAAAAAACATACTAAAATAAATATTTTACTCAAGATAACCAAATAAGTGTAATATTTTGTATTTAATAAAAAAACAAATAGATATAATTATTATATTAAAATAAAAAATGTAATAATAATAATTATAATAATTATAATTAAAAATATTATTATTATTATTATTATTAAACTGTCATAAGTTCACGGTTCAGCAGTATTTTGTACCAATTCATGCTAAAATGAATCTTTTAGCCAGATGTGGTATCTTAGATGGGAAAAAGTGTAATATTTTTTAGGTGATATTAAAATAAAAATGTAATAATAACAATAACAACAGAAAAATAACAACACATTATTAATAAATTATTATTATTATTATTACTATTATTGTTGTTGTCATAAATCAGTTGAAAAAAAAAGTAAAATAAAAAAAAATAAGCTTGTGCAATATTTTGTCGCAATTCATGCTAAAATAAAACATTTACCCAAGATTAGTCTTAGATGGCAAAAAAAAAAAACTATTATTATTATTATAGTTTTTTGAAAAGGAAAAAAAAAAAACTATTTAGTACTCTATTCATGCTGAAAAAAAAAACAAAAACAAAAAAACAAGATTAGTCTTAGATGCAAAATGACAGTAAAAATGGTAGCGTGTGCACCCGGCTTTCATTTGTTCACGCCATACAGAGACCCAGACGGTCTTTGATTGATAGCTTAATAAGGTGCTCTCATTCACACTGAGAGTGTTTGTGTCAGGATATAGTTCGTTATACATTCCCATCTACTTTGCCGCACCACAGACGATCATCCCTCGCTGGATTAGGATCCTCAGAAGTCCAGTCTTTTTAGCGATGCTTGTCCATTTCAAAGTGTCAAGAATTCAGACCCTAATGCTCATCAGGGGTGGACAGTGAAACGGTTTCCTGTCCAAGGCACAAGCTGATGTCCAGAAGGTCCCGCAGCGGTTCAGAGGGTGATGCGGGCACAGTGATGTTTGAGCTTACAGGGCAGAACGCCTCGGTTCAGCTGGTAAAACTCAACTAGTTGCAGCAGGTCTGTGAAACGCGTGTGGCCGTCGTCCAGACTGTAGGAGAGCTCACCGTTTTCTTCAACCTGACAGTCACACACACAGGAAGAGCGTTACGGGACAGATAGACATCGCAACTATGCCAAATCAATTAAAATCTAACACCAAACTAACTTAGCATGAAAAAAGTTTGTTTGTTAACACTATAGTTTAAGGACCAATTCTCACTATTAACTAGTTGTTTATTAGCATGCATATTACTAACATATTGGCTTTTTATTAGTACTTAGAAAGCACATATTCTGCATAACTATATTTTAGATCCCTTAATAAAACCCAATAGCTGAACTTAACAATGACCTTACTATTTATAAGCTGCAAATTAGGAGCTTATTGTGGCAAAATTGTAGTAAATAGTTCATAGTGAGAATTGGACCTGGAAGTATCTTCCTTCAAAATGATCCTTTATGTGTAGTAAAAAATATTTAAAATTATTAGCTAATTATGTAAAACAATATATAATATCTATTTTAATATTTTCAATGTAATATTTTTTTTATAGTTTTTGTATTAAAATAAAATGTAATAATAATATATTATGATACTGTCGTAGATTTTTGAAAATTAATTCTATAATAAAATTTATATATATATAGCCTATATTTATTTTTTATTTTTTTGGCCACCTGAGACAAAAAAAAAAAATAAACAGGTAAAAAAAATAATTTCAAATAAAGTAAATATATATATATATATATATATATATATATATATATATATATATATACTTTATTTGTTAAAATAATAATAATATGAATAATTATTATTATAATTACTATTATTATTATACTGTCATAGATTTGTTGAAAAAAGGGGTTCTACAGTATTTTGTATCAATTAGTTCTAAAAATTGCAAAAAATATATTTTTTAAACATTTTAATAAAAAGTTTTATATTTACAAATTTTAATCATTTTTATATTAAAATACAAATGTCATAATAATAATTTATTATTATTATTATTGTTATCGTTACATTTTTATTTTAATATAAAAATTACAAAAAATTTTAAATATAAAAATTTTACAGTAATAATTATAATTATTATTATGTTTACATTTTATTGATTTTTTATATTAAAATAAATATGTAATAATAATAATCATTATTAATATCATATTAATAACTATATTAGTAATGCATCTTATTTATTTTTTTTTTACTAAAGCTTAATTAAGTCTACATTGGCAAAGTTGTTACTTGCAACCAATTTTAATCTGAATAAATTATACATTTATTATAATATATAAAATTATAATTAATATTAATTATAGTTTAGTTTCATTAATCATTTTTACAGTAATATATTTTCTTTATTTAATTTGTTAAATTAAATAATTGTATTATTTTTATTTAAAATAATTTAATTTGTTACATTAAAGTCATAGTGATAATAATAATTTTTATTAATAATTAATAATAAATTGTCATGGATTTGTTGAAAAATTCATGATAATTTATCCTGGAAAGTGGCTACAGTTTATTTGTGTTGGTTCAGACTTACCGGTACAATCTGAAAGTGTTTGATTTTCTGCGTATGGCACAGTGACAGAACAAATGTCCTCGGGTTACTCTGACTGTCCCTTACCAGAAACACCCTGAGAAGACGGAAACAAATCACTTCATTAAGATTTAGAAATGCAGACGTTTCAAGTCAGTGCATCTTTACAATCAAGTGCTTCAAAAGTGGCATCACAATACTAACTGTTCAACACAACAGGGGTTAAAGGGCTCATATTACAATTAAATGAATATACCCATCGATGAGGCCCTGCTGAGTGATTAGTTTCTGAGCCTCGTCCCGGGACAGTTTGCTGTGAAACCACGGCTGAGCCACATGGATAGCTAGAGAAGAGAATATCATTCTTATGTCAGAGAGAGGGAGGAGGTTAAGTCAAGTTTTGACTATATTTTGTTGAGGCGTGTTTGTGTGCTGACCTATGCAGGACATGGAGCTCTGAGAGGTGGACGGACTACCATGAGAACTCAGTCTGTGGCAGCTTTTCCTCTGGAGAAGAACAGAATACATATAGTGTACAGTATATATAACACTTTCATCAAATGTTTTCAATATTTTCTATTGGCAGTCTGTTCAAAAAATGCATCCAAAAATCGAGATTTTGAAAAGTACAACAAAAGCAATAATTGCAGTTAACTGTTCACAATGGAAGAGTAAACAATTACAGTAAATAATCATTTTGATTACTTAAACACTAATTTTGGTTCTTGAAAGTGATGAATGAAAATTCTGTCATCGTTACTCACCCTCAAACATTTATGAGTTTCTTTCTTCTGTTAAACACAAAAAGGTACTTTGAAGAATGCTGGCAAGCAAACAGTTGCTGGTAGACACTGAATTCCATAGTATGTCAAATAAAATTAATAAATAATGCTAAGGAAGTCAATGGCTACAATCAGCTATCTGGCTACCAAATATCTGATTTTGTGTTCAACAGAAGACAGAAACTATTAAAATATCTGTGCACAATGTTGTTACAATCTTATGATGCTGTTTTAATGACATGTAAAAAAAAAAAAAAAAAAACCCCGAAGATTACGAGATTAAAGTCGTAATGTTTCAAGAATAAAGTTGAAATTACAAGAATAAAGTAAAAAATTATGAGAATAAAGTCTAAATATTTTGAGAATAAAATAAGTCAAAATATTTCGAAAATAAAGTCAAAATTATGATAATAAAGTCGAAATGTTTTGAGAATAGTCAATATTTTGAGAATAAAGTCATAATATTTCAAGAATAAAGCCAAAATTACGAGAATAAAGTCAAAATGTTTCAAGAATAAAGTAAAAATTACGAGAAGTCAAAATGTTTCAAAAAGTCATAATTTTTCAAGAATAAAGTTGAAATGTTTAGAGAATATTCATAAGATTTAGAGAATAAATTCACAATATTTCAAGAAAAAAGTAAAAAATTCAGAGAATAAAGTCAAAATGTTTCAAGAATACAGTTGAAAAGTTTTGAAAATAAAGTAAAAATTACGAGAAGTCAAAATTATGAGATTAAAGTTGAAATATTTCGAAAATAAAGTGAAAATTATGAGAATAAAGTCAATGTTTCGAGAATAAAGTTGAAAGGTTTCGAGAATAGTCATAATATTTTGAGAATATAGTCGAAATATTTTGAAAATAAAGTCAAAATTTTGAGAATAAAGTCAGAATTGCAAGAATAAAGTCATAATATTTTGAAAATTAAGTAAAAATTATGAGAATAAAGTTAAAACATTTCAATATTTTTAGAATAAAGTAGAAATATTACAAGAGTAAAGTCAAAATATTTAGAAAATAAAGTGAAAATTAAAAGAATACATTTGAAATAGTTTTAAGAATAAAGTCAAAATGTTTCAAGAATAAAGTTGAAAAGTTTTGAAAATAAAGTAAAAATTACGAGAAGTCAAAATTATGAGAATAAAGTCGAAATATTTCGAAAATAAAGTGAAAATTATGAGAATAAAGTCAAAATGTTTCGAGAATAGTCAATATTTTGAGAAAAAAGTTGTAATATTTCAAGAATAAAGTCAAAATTACGAGAATAAAGTCAAAATGTTTCGAGAATAAAGTTGAAAGGTTTCAAGAATAGTCATAATATCTTGAGAATATAGTCGAAATATTTTGAAAATAAAGTCAAAATTTTGAGAATAAAGTCAGAATCGCAAGAATAAAGTCATAATATTTTGAAAAGTAAGTAAAAAGTATGAGAATATAGTCAAAATGTTTCAATATTTCGAGAATAAAGTAGAAATATTACAAGAGTAAAGTCGAAATATTTAGAAAATAAAGTGAAAATTAAAAGAATACATTTGAAATAGTTTTAAGAATAAAGTCAAAATGTTTCAAGAATAAAGTTGAAAAGTTTTGAAAATAAAGTAAAAATTATGAGAATAAAGTCAAAATGTTTCGAGAATAGTCAATATTTTGAGAATAAAGTAATATTTCAAGAATAAAATCAAAATTACGAGAATAAAGTCAAAATGTTTCGAGAATAAAGTTGAAAGGTTTCGAGAATAGTCATGATATTTTGAGAATATAGTCGAAATATTTTGAGAATAAAGTCAAAATTTTGAGAATAAAGTCAGAATTGCAAGAATAAAGTCATAATATTTTGAAAATTAAGTAAAAAGTATGAGAATAAAGTCAAAATGTTTCAATATTTCGAGAATAAAGTAGAAATATTACAAGTGTAAAGTCTAAATATTTAGAAAATAAAGTGAAAATTAAAAGAATAAATTTGAAATAGTTTTAAGAATAAAGTCGAAATATTTTGAAAATAAAAGTGAAAATTATGAGAATAAAGTCAAAATGTTTCAAGAATAGTCATAATATTTTGAGAATAAAGTTGTAATATTTCAAGAATAAAGTCAAAATTACGAGAATAAAGTTGAAAGGTTTCAAGAATAGTCATAATATTTTGAGAACATAGTCGAAATAATTTGAAAATAAAGTAAAAATTTTGAAAATAAAGTCAAAATTTTGAGAATAAAGTCAGAATTGCAAGAATAAAGTCATAATATTTTGAAAATTAAGTAAAAAGTAAGAGAATAAAGTCAAAATGTTTCAATAATATTTCAAGAATAAAGTAGAAATATTACAAGAGTAAAGTCGAAATATTTAGAAAATAAAGTCAAAATTAAAAGAATACATTTAAGATTTAAGAATAAAGTCAAAATGTTTTAAGAATAAAGTTGTAATATTTCGAGAATAAAGTAATATTTTGAGAATAAAGTTGAAATATTTCGCGAATAAAGTAGTAATATTTCGAGAATAAACTATTACAAACAATTTAAATCACTGAAATTAAAAAATTTATATATTGAGGGTATAGCCGATAATCTTGTAATCTTAGATTTTATTTTTTAACGTGGCACTAAAACGCCATCATACAATCTAGTATGTAGTGTGTTGTTTGTGAGTATGTTACCCTCCATGACAGGCCCTCCTCCACAGCCACTGACAGCGCCTCGGACGGGTTCTCGATCACCCGACTCTTGTGTCCTGAGAAGTCCATAGCCACCAGTGAGTTCTCCGAGATGCTCCTCTGAAAACACACACAAAGATGCAACAGTGAACCTCACAAAAAACATGACCAGATCGCAAGTCATGCAGTTTCATGTTAATGTAAAATGCATAAGTTATTAAATTAAGTTTCAGCTGTAAAGCCACTCTACAAAAGATAATAGTTTTATTAGATCGTCTAAGAATTCTACGAATAGTCATTTGAACTCATCTGTGAATTCAGCCCTGTATTTGATTTGCTCACTCTCTCCGGTTTTAACTCAAAAGGGATTTTTGCTATTCTTCCACATGAACACTGGTTACTTTGTTCAGACGCTTCTTAAGGATGTTGAGTTGTGAAAGGCTTACAGCTGTGCTGGTTTTCAAGAGCACACTCACTTATTAAACAAAAGAAGCATTTCCTTTCCACAGTGATCCCTGTAGTGAGAGAAGCAGCGATTATGGCATCTGAAAGGTCCTTAATCTCAGCCATGTGTTCGTGTCCATACAAATGCACTAATACTCGAGTGCTGAGGGTTTATGACACTGGATGACAGAATAATTCCACAAAGACACAACAGCTTCACCTCATATTGCATCAAACGCTTCTTTGTGTTTGAGGAACAAAGTGAACGAAAGCAAATCCAGACTCTGAGAGCTGAGTCTCACAAAACTGTCATACTTACCCCTAAAGTCAAAACAAATAAGAAATTATTTTTTTGCATATTTTGTATAGCATATAAGAGGAGATCATTGTTTTGAATGCTGTGATTTATTTGCATAGTGACATTATTTTCATGATAAATAAAGAGTTTGTTTTACAATTTTGTTTTAAATTTGAAGCTTTTATAAACAAGGTTTTAATCAACTGGATGTAAGTGAGAACAAAATAATAATCATGCATTTATTTTTATTTCTTGACTGTCAATACAGTTTTACAAATCTAAAAAAAAACATTTTTTAATACAAGTTACAATTTAGTGGTGATTAATTAGGGCCAATTTAATTAATTTACTTAATTAAGCATGTTCCTAATTAAAATTAATTTCACAATGCATATAAAATAATAAATAAATAAATCATTAATCATTAAAAACAGGTGTAATAAGCAGCACGGGTAAATTTGTAGCAATAGCCAAAAATACATTGTTTACAGTAGGTCAAAATGATCTTGAAAGTAATTTTTATGTCAAAAATCATTAGGGTATTAAGTAAAGTTCATGTTCCATGAAGATATTTTTTTAGTAAAATGCATTGCTAAGAACTTCATTTTGGACACCTTTAAAGGTGATTTTCTCAATATTTAGGTTTTTTTTATACCCTCAGATGCTAGATTTTCAAATAGTTGTATCTCAGCCAAATATTGTCCTATCCTAACAAACAATACATTAATGGAAAGCGTATTTATCTCAATTAAAAAAAGACCCTTATGACAGGTTTTGTGTTACAGGGTCACACATATGGAGGCTTGTTTTCTCATGATCACAACATAATTTTCTAGCAATCTTAAAATAACAAAAGCTGTCTTCTTGTCATCTCGACTTCATTTTCTCATAACAGCTCGCCATTTTTTGCGATTTTCTTTACAATTAAGTGGAGATTAATAAAGCCTAATTTTATTAATTTATTTAATTAGGCATGTGCCTAATTAAAATTATTTCACAATGCATATAATAAATAAATACATACATACATACATACTTGTCCTAATGTGCACAGGTAAATTTGTAGCAATAGCCAAGAATACATTGTATGGGTCAAAATTATTATTTTTATGCCAAAAATCATTAGGATATTTAGTAAAGATTATGTTCCATGAAGATATTTTGTAAATTTCCTACCATAAATATATCAAAATGTAATTTTTAATAGTAATATGCATTGCTAATAGCTTCATTTAGACAACTTTAAAGGCAATTTTCTCAATATTTAGATTTTTTAGACCCTCAGATTCTAGATTTTCAAATAGTTGTATCTCAGCCAAATATTGTCCTATCCTAACAAACCATACAATAATGGAAAGCTTATTTATCTCAATTTAAAAATTTGGTTTTGTGGTCTAGGGTCACATCTATGGATTCCATAAATGATGCATTATTATTTTCTTCTGTCTTGTTTTCTTGTATTTCCACAAACAGCAATCTTGAAATAACAAAAGCTGTCTTCTTGTCATCTCGACTTAATTTTCTGGTAACAGTTCACTATTTATCTAGTCATCTGTAAGCCATTTAACCACCATCTGTCAAACATCATTCTATAAGCATGCAGACATTTTGGCTTCTCGAATTGGCAGGCGATTAAATTGAGCGCACTGACCCTACAGTGTCTAAGACGATAGTGTAGTGTTGCAGCCTTCATCTCAAGTGTCAGACACTGATTTAAAAGTCTGAATATCACTTACAGATTATCAAACTAAAATCCAATTCACTCATTCATGATGCAGCAGGATATTGAGTTCAGAAATTACTTTTGTTTCCTCAGGACCAAAGAATTTAATTTTAAGCAACCTTTGTTAACCTTTTTGAGTTTTAAGTCTTTTTAAAACAATAAAGTGCTTTCTAATGAAAGAAGAAAGCAGCCAAGGATGTGTAGAGGAAAAATGACAGTATTTCAGTTCTGGTTATCACTGTATGACTGTAACGTGTGATTATGGATATCGTGGAGCCTCTCAGTGGTTTAAACCTTCTGCTGTGCTAAACATACATGATAGATTATACACTAGAGTCTGTGGCTCACCATTGGAGAACTCTTCTGCTTCTGATAGGGCTGGACGAAGTTCTGGTAAAGCTGCATGCCGTACTGTGAACAAACAAACAAACCAACAGATTACAGATCTGTTCTGTGGGAGCATCCTAACTAAAATGGAACCTCAAAAATGTCTGATTTAGAACATTCGTGGTGGAGAAGCAGCTTCTCAGATACAAATGACTTTGTAGTTAAACTAAACTCTCAAGTTAAAATGCTACTCACTGAAGATAAGTAACTGCATAACAGCTGTTTAATGAGGCAAAATCATAACCATTTTTTAAAGAAATTAATACTTTTATTCAGCAAGGATGCATTGAACTGATCAAATGTGACAGTAAACGTATTCATCAAAAAAGTTTCCACAAAAATATGAAGTAACATTTTAACATTGATAATAATAACAAGAGCTGTTCCTTAAGCAGCAAATCAGCATATTAGAATGATTTCTGAAGGATCATGTTACACTGAAGACTGAAGTAATGATGCTGAAAATTCAGCTTTTGAATCACAGGAATAAATTACATTTTACAATTCTTTGATGAATAAAATAAACAGCATTTATTCAAAATATAAATATTTTCTATCAATAACAATAACAACAAAGTCTTTGCTATCACTTTTTTTTATCAATGTAACATATCCTTGATGAATAAAAGTATCCATTTCTTTCAAAAAATGAAAGAAAAACAATTACTGACTACAACTTTTAAATGGTAGTTTATATTGTTACAAAAGATTCCTATTTTAAATAAATGCTTTTCATTTATTATTTATTAAATATCACAGGTTTCAACAAAATATTAGGCAGTACAATGGTGTTCAACATTGATAATAAAGTCATAAATTGACTGCATATGGAGTATGTGTGAAACAGGCATAATATGTCAAAAAAATTAAACAAGAATTCTGAAACTAACTTCATTCAGTTTTTAGATTTTTGTACTAGAAATGTATGGAAATTAGCACATATTTCATTAAATAATGCCTCGTTTGCATATTTAAACCTAACATTTTAGAAAACTTGAGGTAAGTTAGGTGATAACTATTAGTTATTTTTTTCACCTGCAGTGTCTCACCTTAAAATATATATACATTAAAAAACTGTTACTTTACATTTAAATTATATTTCACAATGTTACTATTTTTTCTGAATTTTTGATCAAATAAATGTAGCCTTTTCGAGCATAAGAAACTTCTTAAAAAAAACATCAAACATTATATTGATCCCAAACTTTTGAATGGCAGTGTAGCTGAATGCAAAAAAAGGGTATACATTGCATTTGTTTGTGTGTTTTTTAAGCAGTCCAATGCAATGTAATGTATATAATTCTCAGCAATGCATATACATTATATGAACAGAAATAACTTTGCCACTCATGTCGCATGCTCTGGCTGCTTTGTTGTTGCAACCTTTTGTGTCAAGAGTGCATTTTACCAAAGCCTCAGATTTAGTTTCCTCAGGACCACTATCACTGATAAATACGATGGAAATAAACCTTATAGAAAAAGTCCGAGGGAGAGAGAGACAGTTCTCACCTTGAAGAGGCGCATGGCTGTAACCCAACACGCCCTGGTTTGTTCATCATCCGCACAGAGCAGTTTCAGATCACGTGCAGAGTTCGACTTGCTTGCCTGGATATGAAGAGACATCTACAATTTAGAGTTCAGTTTTTATTATTATTTTTATGTATATATTGGAATGAATAGTCCCTCAGATTGAGAAATTACACAGACCTCTGTCATTGCTGATCTTTAATTTATTTTAATTTATCATTTTTTTATTAATTTAGTTGATTTTTTTTTTTATGTACATTTTATGACTTTTACTTTTTATATTATGTTTCAACTGGCAATATTCAACATGAAACAATATTTCATGTCCAATTTTATAAGTATCTACAGTCAAGCCCGAAATTTTTCATACCCCTGGCAAATTGTGACTTAAAGTTACTTCTATTCAACCAGCAAGTTTTTTTTTTTCGTTGACAAGAAATGACACAGGCTTCTCCCAAAATATGATGAGACGATGTACAAGAGGCATCATTGTGGAAAAAAAATATTTCTCAGCTTTTATTTACATTTGAACAAAAAGTGGCATGTCCAAAATTATTCATACCCTTTGCAAACTGTCACAGTCTATGGGAAAATCCAAAGTTCTATACCATTCCAAATAGTCCAAGCTGTTCTAAAGCATCCTAATTACCCTGATTCATTGGGAACAGCTGTTTTAATCAACTCAAAAGATGAAAAACAGAAGTTCTCTGCTGTTGGTTTGTGGACAAAGGAGCTCACTGAGGACCTGCGGCTGCGCATTGTGGCTGCTCACAAGTCAGGAAAGGGCTATAAGACCATATCTAAATGTTTTGAAAATCCAGTGGCAACAGTGCAAAGTATTATTAAAAAATATAAGATGTTCTGCACTGTGAAAAATCTCAGAGGACGTGGTCGGAAGCCAAAAGTGACACCTGTTTTTTAGTCGGTGGACCAGGGAACCTAATCACAGTAAACACCATCATGAAAAGGAGCAATACTTCAAAATTCTCAACATCAGGCAGTCTGCAGAGAAACTTGGCCTTGGGCACCAGTGGACATTTCAGCACGACAACGACCCAAAACACACAGCAAAAGTGGTGAAGAAATGGTTAGCAGACAAAAACATTAACGTTTTGCAGTGGCCCAGCCAGTGTCCTGACTTAAATCCAATTGAGAATCTGTGGAGGGAGCTAAAGATCAGGGTGATGGCAAGGAGACCCTCCAACCTGAAAGAGTTGGTGCTCATCGCTAAAGATGAATGGGCAAAAATACCAGTGGAGACATGCAAAAAGCTGGTCAGCAATTACAGGAAGCGTTTGATTGCTGTAATAGCCAATAAAGGCTTTTCTATTGATTATTGAGAAGGGTATGAATAATTTTGGACATGCCACTTTTTGTTCAAATGTAAATAAAAGCTGAGAATATTTTTTTCCACAATGATGCCTCTTGTACATCGTCTTATTATCTTTTGGGAGAAGCCTGTGTCATTTCCGGTCAAAAAAACGTGCTGGTTGAATAAAAGTAACTTTAAGTCAGAATTTGCCAGGGGTATGAATAATTTCGGCCTTGACTGTATATGATTAGCTGTACAATGCACAGTCATTATTGTGAAATAGCTATCATCCTTAAACTCGCACAATTCACCCGAAGATTTTACAATATATATTTTCCTAATATTCCGACTCTCACACACGTCAGAGCAGAGATCAATGTTTTAACGCTAAAGAAACACTACAAAGTTCATGAAAGATAAGGATCCAGACAGACTGTTTGATAGCAGTTTTATAGAAGCCACAATAAACAATAAATCAGAGACATAATTGAGGCTTTATTATATCATAAAAAACACTGGTAACACTGACCTCGAGTGCTGCGGGTGTGTATAATTCAGTATCATGTTGAGTTTTATTATAAAGCATGTGCAAAAAGCCGAGAGACTTGAAGATTGAAAGTGACTGAATGTCTTTGAATTACCTTCACACAGAAGCCATAGTCTGTCGGGGCGCCGTAAACTTTTTTGGCAGATAATAACGTGTAGACGTCACTGTCACTGAACTCAGCAATGAACTGGAGATGTCTGGGTTCCTTTAGAAAAGAGACAACAATATTAATACAACATTAAAATACGGATTACACCACCAAAACTAACTTGAATGCTATTTATTCTAAAATGAGCCATAAAAATTAACAAGTTTTCTTTTCTGGCATCTAGTTCATGATTAGGATTAGTTTTCCAAAATTTGTTATCTATAAATATTTACTTTTACATATTTTTTTTTAATGAAAATTAGAGTAAAAAGAGTAAAAAAGTCTGAAACTGCACTTATTTGTTTAATAAAATACACTAAAAACAGCAAAAAAATTTATAATTTAAAATAACTGTTTTCTATTTGAATATGTTTCCTAATGTAATTTATTCCTGTGATACAAAGCTGAATTTTCAGCATCATTACTCAAGTCTTCAATGTCTCATGATCGTTTTAGAACATTATAAAGGTTTGTATTGTCACTTTTGATTAATTTAATTGGTCCTTGATAAATAAAATTATAAATTTCTTTAAAAAAAATCTTGAAACTTTTGAACAGTATACCAAAAGTTTGGAATAATTGTGATTTTTTTATGTTTTGGAAAACAGTGTCTTATGCTCTCCAAAACTGCACTTATTTGATAAAAAATACACTAAAAACTGCAAAATTCAGAAATATTTTTTTACAATTTAAAATAACTGATTTCTATTTAAATATGTTTCAAAATGTAATTTATTCCTGTGATAGAAAGCTGAATTTTCAGCATCATTACTCCAGTCTTTAGTGTCACATGATGCTCTTAGAACATTATGTTTTTACTGTCACTTTTGATGTAATGTCTTTCATGAACGAAAGTATCATATTCTTTAAAAAAAAAAAAAATACACTAAAACCTGTAAAAATCTGAAATATTGAAAATAACTGATTTCTATTTAAATATGTTTCAAAATGTAATTTATTCTCGTGTTGCAAAGCTGAATTTTCAGCATCATTACTCCAGTCTTCGGTGTCACATGATCCGTCAGAAATCATTATAATATGCTGATTTGCTGCTTAACAAATATTATATTATTATCAATGCTAAAAACAATTGTGCTGCTTTGTATTTTAGTAAAAAAAAAACAGTTACAACTCATATAAAATATATAAATATAACTTTAAAAAGTCATCTACAGTCAAACGTGTGCATATCTGAGAGGCGCGTGCGTTCGCATTCCATCACATCGTGAAATTCCAGCAGTAAGCTGCTGTAGCGAAGGAATAAATCCAAACATGTGGGATATGAACGGCATCTGACAGACAGTCAGGACACGAGCGACGTGTGGAATTTGTAATATAATACAGAGAAGAGAATGTGTGACTGTTCAAAGACTCCTACAGACAAAAGACTTGACCTGTGCACATTAGGAGGATTTGGGAACCAAAAAAACGAACAGTCAGACAGACAATATTCAATTCACTTCGTCTTAACTGCTATGCTACAGCATAGCACACATGCTTTTAAATTGGTTATCAAAAGCACAAAAGTATCTAAAGTGGATTTGAACAACATTTCTCAGCTTTAAACCTCAAAGTGTTTGTTATTTTACATGTTTGAAGTCTTCTCCAGTACTTAAATCAATGCTGCAAACTCAAAGAGACACTAAAGCTGCTGTCTTCAGTTACACTGAGGCTGTAATATGCATATCCATGGCGAGAGATAGCATGAAAACGTGTTGCAACGGCAGGAGCTTTATCTCAGCAACACCGTTAGTCAGGCGAGCCAAAAGAAAAACGAAAGAGAGAGACAAGGGGAAAAAAACACAAAGCCAGGCTTTGTCTCACCTTTATAAGCCTCACCTGTCTCATTTATAAACTGACAGAGACAGACTAGTAAGGTGTGGACTCACAAACTGACACAACTTTTTCACCTTTGACACAAATATAACGGCCGAAATCAGCAGGAAATACAGAGCAGAATCAGGTCTATATTTATTTAGCTACTTTTCAAATGCTTTATGCATATAAAATAAAGTTAAAAACGTTATTACACTTACAAATAGTACAACTGAAAACCTAAATAACTGTGAGAAAATCTATTACATAGACGTACATTATTATTTAATTTTACATAATATATAAAGAAAATCATATATGCAATAAATAAATAAAATGTAATATAATTTTAACATAAATTATGACTTCAGCTGCTATTTTGTATTTGTATTAATTGTAGCAAAAATAATTATTTGTGTGCATTTATGATACAGAATTATTAATAGTAACATTTTATTTAAAAAATAAAAATGATATAGAATTTATATAAAAGAAAAAAATTCTGAAATTGCTTAAAATATTTATTTTAATATTTATCATATTTTATTAGTCACTATTATATACAAAATAATAATACTAATACTACTAATAATAATATATTATTATTATATTATTATTTTAATTTTACAATAAAAAAATTAATAAATATATATATATATATATATATATATTTATATATATATATATATATATATATATACTGTACATAAATTAAAATAGAAAACACAAAAACATACAAAAACATAATGCTTCTTGTTTTCTTGAAGCATTTTCTATAGTGTTTTAATATAACTTGTTATTATTCATTGTTATGAATAAGTTGCTATTATTATTATTTTCATGTGGTGCTGTGTCCACATCAGTATGTGTAAGTAGATTTTGCCAAATTGTACAGAAAATAATACATTTTCTGCATTTACGATACATATTTATTAATTATATTATTTAAAATACTTATTACAATTATTAATTATTATTAAATATTACATTTTATATAGCTAATTTATATAAAATAAATTTAAAAAAATTAAATCTTTAATTTAGAGCCATATTTTTTAACTATTGTATGAGAATTAATAATAATTAAAAAAATTAGAATAGAAAACACAATACAAAAAATCTTAATGGTCCTTATTTTTTTGAAGCATTTTCCACATCAGTATGTGCAAGTATATTTTGTCAAATTGTACAGAAAATAATTAATTGTGTGCATTTACGATACATAATTATTAACAGTAACATTTTATTTTAAAAATAAAAAGTTTATATAATTTATATAAGAAAACATTTGTAAAATCTATATTTTAGAGCCATATATAACTTTTCTATAAGCATATTTTTTTATATTCTATTTTTTATTATTTTATTATATTGTTATTATTCTTTTTTTATGTGCTGCTGTGTTCACATCAGTATGTGTAAGTAAATTTTGCCAAATTGTACAGAAAATAATACATAATTATTAATTATATTATTTTAAATAATTATTACAATTATTAATTATTAAAAGTTTAAATTATATATAATTTATATAAAAGAAATCCTTATTTTAGAGCCATATTTTTTAACAAGTATATGAGAATTAATAATAATAAAAAATACATAAATTATAATAGAAAACACAATACAAATGATTGTAATGGTCCTTATTTTTTTAAGCATTTTCCACATCCGTATGTGCAAGTATATTTTGTCAGATTGTACAGAAAATAATTAATTGTGCGCATTTACGATACATAATTATTAATAGTAACATTTTATTTAAAAATTAAATTAAATTAAATTAAATTAAATATAATTTATATAAAATAAATAAAATCTTAAAAGCCTTATTTTAGAGCAATATTTTAACTATTATATAAGAATTAATAATAATATATATTATTATTATTTATATTAATAATAATTATTTTATTAAACTACATTTAATACAGAAAACGCAATAAAAAACCTCAATACTTATTATTTTCTTGAAGCATTTACTATAGTATTATTTTCATTTTCATGTGGTGCTGTGTGCACATCAGTATGTGCAAGTATATTTTGTCAAACTGTACACAAAATAATAAATTATATGCACTTACAATACAAAATGTGTGATATTTTATATAATTTATATAAAAGAAAAAAATCTTAAATTACTTAAAATTACTTAAAAATGAACATTATTGTAGAGCCATATGTAAACAATTATGTAATAATAACAATAATAATTATAATAATAGTTAATATTAATAATAATTATTTTAATTTTACAATAAAATAAAAATATACATAAATGAATACAGAAAACGCAACAGAAAAAAAGGTAATGCTTCTTATTTTCTTGTAGCATTTTCTATAGTATTTCAATATAACTTATAAATTTTGCTATTTTAAATAAAATTTTGCAAAGAAAACTACTGTGTGCATTTAAGATACATAAAACGCCAGCTATGAAACGTGCTTTAGAAAAACAAATCAAAAGTGTGACCCTTATCAAACCAAAAATATTCAAATGTGGTGAAAAAAAACAACTCTTACAGAATTCTCCTCTGTGTTTGTGTACACATTAAATAAAGTAATGAGAGTATGAAAAGTGCTTTACGAGAGTTTGTTTTGTAAAAATGCCCACAGAAACAGCCTGATATCATGAAGTGCAGAGCGAGCTCCTCTTATGTCCTGAACAAAAGCTCTATTGTGGTAAATACAACAAAAAAAGGGAAAGCAAAGAGCGAGGGCAGAGCAGGTTGGTACAGTAGTGTGTGAGTACACAGCTCACCTGTTGTGTGACTTGGAAGCGTTCAGCTCTTGGCATACCAGGAGTGTTACACAAAATCCGGCTCGACCAGTTTGACTGAGTTAAGCCCCATAAAGCTGCACTGTTAGATCTGACTATCTCATATAGTAACGAGACTGCATCAGATAAGAGTCAGAACCTCAGAACCTGAACGAACCAGCGATATTCTGTATAATCTCGCAACCCAAGACGCATTTCAGACGCGCAGCTCACCTTTAAGGCATTGTAATAGTAAGAGCAAGTGGTATTGTGAACGATTAAAGCTAATCTTTGCCGACTTTGTGGCATTGAGATCAGAGATGGAGAGTTTTAGCCAGCTGAACGTGACCCATCTCAACCCACCTTTGATGTGCCCTTGTTGGAGAAGTACAGTCCTGATCTTCTTAACACAAAGTAGAACTTCTTCCATGATTTCCTGCCGTGCTCTTTGGCATGGAGGAACCCGTGAATCTCAGGACAAGAGCTGGAGCTGAGAAAGGTCTGCAGGAGGAAAGACAGATACAACACACTTATGCTTTTGTCATCTCAAACTTTGACCAAATTAAAGATCTTTTGACCAATTATTGTATTATTGAACAAATAAAGAAGTCATTTTAATTAAGTTTTACTCTGAAAACATGAACAGTACTTCTGAGAAAATATATAAAAACTAGTGGTGGGCCGTTATCGGCGACTCTTATCGGGGGATAAAAAAAAATATCGCCGTTAATCTATTCTCAAAGTTGGGTTGGGAGCTGGGTCTATACTACGCAAGCTATGATGACTTTCACCTTGATATGCCGAATTTCACTGTAGGGGGCGAGAACGAGTCTTCGAACCTGTGTGTACTGTATGCCTACTGTGAAATTACCACATCAAACGAGACGTGCTAACATGGATGCAGCTATGAAGCCGCTGGGTTCCCCTTCAGTCGAATCACTTCGACGTTACATTGGGAACTCGCCTGAGAGACCAATCATCTCTGAGCCTTATTCAAAAGGCCAATGAACATTGGCGAGTGGTATTTGCGTGCCGGGATCCTGTGGGCGGCCGTTTTCACGGCCACAAGAATGCCTTCTGCTCTCCAGCGAGCAAGCCCCATTGAGTGCACAGTGGTGCCGCGGTTTCCTCCCTGGGCAGACCGGGACTAAAAGAGCAATTTCTCACGGCTGTGTAAGACGTTCTTTTAAGAATGGCTTTCCGGCCGTGCGTTTCTGGGTGCGGCAGTTTCCTCACCTCTCTGGATGGACATGAACGCTGCCTCACATGTCTGGGCCCCGAACATGCTGAGGTGGCGTTCACGGATGGTTCGTGCGTTCATTGCGAGAGCATAACCATGGCCACGCTGAAGACTCGCCGCTCGTTCGCGAGATGGCTCCCCTCGTCGTCCCGCGGCAGGCGGTTAAACCGTCAATGTTTTTCGGCCGCTGTGGCGAGACACGAGGGGGACTTACAAGTCACTGTGCAGAACGTTCCGCTGGCTCCAAAAGCCCTGCGGACTTCTGCACCTCAGCGTGGTCCCGTCGAGTTCCCAGAGCAGTACCATTCCCTGCACGCCGGGCTGAGTGCCTCTTTTGGTGCTCCACAGGAGGAAGAGAAGTCTGTTGCAGCATCAGAGGGAGAGTCTGGGAGTGACATGGACATCTCGGCGGCTCAGCGCCCCTCCGTGGTTGCTGCTCCGCCGGAGATCGATGCCGAACTCTCGGCTATGCTCCTCCGAGCCGCCAGGGGGATCGGTCTGGAGGTTCCTTTGTCTCCAGGGGTGGGTTGCAGCCATCTGCCTGAAGGGCACCCGCTGTTATGGCTCGATTCTTCCCCGGCACAGACCCCTTCTGCGGTCTGCCCCCGGGGGTCGAGCGTTTCAGTGCGAGGTGCTTCCATTTGGCTACTCCCCTTCTCCCCGCATCCTTCTTTAGGCCACGGGAGCTTCCCTGTCCCCTCTTCGGCAGACAGGGATTCGCGTTTCCAACCGCCGAACTCGGTCAACAGGACAGCCCGCCTTGCTACCAAGAGCGCGCAGTCAGTGCTGTAGTGCCTACGATTATGCAGGCACAACCCAGCGGTCCTTCTCAAAATTTTGAGGCTCCTGGGGCACATGACAGCTTCAGCCGCTCTGCCACTGAGCTCGCTTCATGTGAGACCGCTTCAGCACGATCGAGTCCTGAGATGGACATAGCATCTCGGCTCACTCCGGACTGGCGTTTTCCCGCAGTTTTGCCGACTAGTCAGCCCGTGGCTTACCACGGGTTGAGATGCCGTGTGCAACGGGCGCTTACAGCTCGTCCACCATCTGTTCCTATGGAGTCAAACGTGGCAGACATTGCTACATGCCATTCTCATGATACCAGGGAAACTCAACCGTGCAGCCTGTTGGCTCCCACAGCAGTCCATCCACCCTGCGGAATGGCGACTCCACCCCATGACATTTCAGCTGGTTCGGAGCTATTTAGGCAAGGCCCAGCCACATCCGCTCGCCCTTCCCGATTCCTCCCATTGCCAGTCGCCTCTTCTCAAAGTGGCACTGGCACGCAGCTGACCTCCGGGGCTCAAATACGCCTTTCCCCCAGAGAGTCTCCTTGCACAGACTCTGTGCAAGTCCAGGGAGGACGAGGAGTAAGTCTTGTTGGTTGCGCCACGGGAGTGGCCCACCCAGACTTAGGTCTCAGTAACCATTTCCCTCGCGGCAGCCCCTCCCTGCTAGGGCACGGGTTGGCACCCGCAAACCTCTCCGGCCTTCCTCAGGCCGTGATAGCAACTATCACTCAGTCCCGAGCTCCCTCTACCAGGCAGGCTTATGCACTGAGATGGGGTCTGTTTGTTGACTGGTGTTCCTCTCGTGGAGAGGACCCACAGAGATGCACGATTGCAGTAGTGCTTTCCTTCCTGCAAGAGAAGTTGGAGCGCAGGCTGTCCCCTTCGACTCTCAAAGTGTACGTTGCTGCTATCGCAGCATATCATGATGCAGTAGATGGAACATCTCTTGGTAAGCACCAACTCATTGTGAGGTTCCTCAGAGGCGCGAGGAGAATCAATCCTCCCAGACCGCACCTCGTACCCTCTTGGGATCTCTCTGTCGCCCTCCAAGGCCTGCGGGACGCCCCATTTGAGCCAATGGCGTCAGTTGAGCTAAAATTTCTGTCGCTTAAGATAGCGCTCCTGACTGCCCTGGCTTCCATCAAGAGGGTAGGGGACCTACAAGCCTTCTCTGTCAGCGAAGCGTGCCTAGAATTCGGGCCCGGCGATTCTCACGTTATCCTGAGACCCCGGCCCGGCTATGTGCCCAAGGTTCCCACCACGCCTTTCCGCGATCAGGTGGTGAACCTGCAAACTCTGCCCCTGGAGGAGCCAGACCCAGCTTTTGCGATGTTGTGTCCAGTCCATGCTTTACCCATATATGTAGACCGCACTCGGCACTTCAGACGCACCAAGCAGCTCTTTGTCTGCTTTGGAGGTCAGCAGAAAGGGAATGCTGTCTCCAAACAGAGGTTGGCTCATTGGGTGGTAGATGCCATCTCCCTGCCATACTTGTATCAGGGACTGCCATGCCCCTTAGGTGTTCGTGCCCACTCCACATGGAGTGTTGCCTCATCCTATGCGTTGGCTCATGGCGCCTCGCTAGCAGATATCTGTAGAGCTGCGGGCTGGGTGACACCTAATACCTTCGCTAGGTTTTATAACCCTGCCGGGTCTCCTTCGCCCTGCAGGTTGTGGCAATATGTTTCAGTATTTCCAGTGGTCAACCAGAAAGCCTCTGTTTTCCTCATATATCCCTTAGAACTTATGGATATATTGAATTATTTTTATTTCCACATGAAAGATCTCATGTGCTCCGCCCCCCCCCCCAACCCATGCTTCAGTACAACTGGCATTCCTGTGGGGTCCCCCATAATTGGCCCCCAGGACGTTGGGAAGGTTATGTTACACTCCCACCTGCTGGCACGTATACCTGTCGGCACGTGGGTTTGTGCGTAACGTGGCGTCAGGGTCGTGGCCTGTTCCATGGGTCTGTTCCCAATGTAACGTTGAAGTGATTCGACTGAAGGGGAACGTCTAGGTTACGTAGGTAACCTTCGTTCCCTGAAGGAGGGAACGGAGACGTTACATTCCCCTGCCACGCCCCTGGCGTCGCGCTGATGCCGGCTCGATTCGGCTCTTCAGCGAAAACCTGAATGAGTGGTGCGCACCACCATCTTATATACCCGTATGTACGGGGGAGTGGCTTGGCACGCAAACACCACTCGCCAATGTTCATTGGCCTTTTGAATAAGGCTCAGAGATGATTGGTCTTCAGGGAACGAGGGTTACCTACGTAACCTAGACGTTTGCTTCAGGGCAGGGGCGTTGCTAGACCCTTTTTACTGGGGCATGTGCATGAGTTATAATTTACTTTGATAATCCCGAAATAAAGACATTAAACTATATGCAACAGCTGAATTGACGCTTCTTAAAGCAACGCAGTTTAACCGAAGACTATGCACGAAGACTATGCACGCAGATATCCATGCCCGTGCGCGTCTGTGTATTTAACTGCAACGTGCACCTCACACAGCCTTTTACGCAGAAGTACATGCAGTGTAGGAATAGTTGGTTACACAAGTTTGTATAGTTAATTGTGTTGTAAATGCAATTGTGAAGCAGTTTGTGATGCATTTTGGAAACAGTAGATGAGCCCCTGGTCTAATGGCTTGAGAAACCCGTTCTCAAAGACTTACTTTTAGTCATTATTTGGATAGCACACATATTCTGAATGCCTTCGGCAGAATTCAAATTAGCCATTTTAATCTAGATTAATCTAGATTAATTCCAAGATTACAGTAAAATTAATCTAGATTAAAAAAAATGTATCTATGCCCACCACTAATAAAAACATATTTCACCATAAGGTAAAAATAAAATAATATAAAATTCAGTATGGGCACATTTATGTTTATGTTCATTTAAAAAAAAAAAAAAAAAAAAAAAAAAAAATTATATATATATATATATATATATATTTTTTTTTTGTAATATAAGGTCATATTAAAAACATCTTGGAAACATTTTACTATGCCTTAATTGATTTAGCTACTTTTCAAATGCTCTATGCATATAAACAAGTTAATAATAAAATAAAATTAAATTAAATTAAATTAAATTAAATTAAAATTCCATCAATTGCAGCAAAGGACTATAGTATCAATAATAATAATAATATTAACAATAATTTATACTAATGTATTACTTTTTTATTACTTCTATAAAATAAAATAAAATACAGAGAAGAATCAGGTCTGATCGCATGATCGTCTGTTCATTTCTTCAGTATAGGCTCATCTATGTTTATGTTCATTTTTAATAAAAAAAAATTGTTATATAAGGCAACATTAAAAGCATCTTGGAAACTTTTCTTATTTATTTATTTAGCTACTTTTTCAAATGCGTTATGCATATAAACAAGTTAATAAAATAAAATAAAATAAAATAAAATAAAATAAAATAAAATAAAATAAAATAAAATAAAATAAAATAAAATAAAATAAAGCATCAAGTCAGATTGCATAGTCATCTGATCATTTCTTCAGTGTGGGCACATTTATGTTTATGTTCATTTTTAATAAAAAAAAATTGTAACATAAGGTCATATTAAAAACATCTTGAAAACTTTTTACTGCCTTAATTTATTTAGCTACTTTTCAAATGCTCTATGCATATAAACAAGTTAATAATAAAATAAAATAAAATAAAAATAATATCAATAATGGATGACAGAAAATGAGAAGTATCAATAATTTAATTTGATGTACTAAATTAACTAAAGCTAAATAAAAATGAATAAAAACTACATGTAATTATATAAAAAAAAAAATAATGACAAAACCAGAAACCACATTTTACTTTAAAATTAAAATGAAAACTGAAAATATAAAAATAAAAAACTAAATCAAAATATTAATAACAACTATAGTAGTATCTAAGTGATACTAAAGCAAAAATGATTGGGAATCATTAATAATAATATTGTAATTGTATCAAAAAATACAATTCTATAGAAATTATGTGAAAATAGTAAAATGTCCCGATGCATTATGGTTTATGTAATATAAATATAAATATAGTGTATGTACAATAAAAGTATTTTACGCCACAAAAGAAATAAATCTTAATGGTCCTCATTTTCTTGCTTGAATTTAATCAAATTTTTTTTATGACCTGCCCTGATCCTGTGACACAAGTTTATGAACTGAATGTTTCAACAAAACCTTTATTTCTTGATTATGTGTGATGTATCCACATTTTATGTGCCCATATAACGTCCAAGCAAACTATAATAACATAAGATGAAGATTCTCACCTGTATAAGTTGTGAGTGGTTCATGATTCCATTGGTTTCACTGGATATAGACACCATGTGCTCTGGGAAAAAGTCCTGCAATGACCAAGAAACCATGACACATGAATAAATATACAATCTTCAACCTAAAAACTGATAGTGTTAGCATCTAAACAAATGCCAACAAGTATATTCACACCTATTTCAATGGAAATGTCACGTATTGGGGCATTTTACATGTACTAGAAGAGAAACTGCTCAAAGCACCTTTGTTAAATCTGGCATTAGGATCCGTAACCTTTAAAATCACAGGAGTTAGTGATCTGTACTTGATTATTTAGGCATTACCTTGAATTCTTAACCAGTACAATTAAAGAGCCCGATTGTGTGTCTACGTTTCAATCTTTAATGACCTTGAATAGGTAACCCTGGATGTTTGGCTAAACCTCAACAAATCAATTATACATTAGCAGGACGGCATGTGTCCCGATTCTCACACACACTTACAAGAGGCTTCTTGAAGAACTCGTATTTGGCATAATTCTTCCTGAAGTACAGACAACAGTGTGAGTCCATTCCCCAACCTGACTGAACCTCCATAACCGACTCATGGTCTTCTATGGTTCTCTCTGGAAATCACAAACAAGAGTTAGTTTAGTACTGTACATGCTTATGAATTTATGAACCATACATGTGCACTAAAGCATGTTATGTGCATTAAAGGACATAAAGTGAAATGTGTAACCTATTCAACTAACGTAATGTGATTAAAAGTGGATATTTAACAAGAAAAAATGTAGCTTGGGACTTTGTAACGTATACAACAGCACAATGGTTTTCAACATTGATACTAAGCAACAAATCAGCATAATAGAATGATTTCTGTGAGACTGAAAACTTGAGTAATAATGCTGAAAATTCAGCTTTGACCACACAAATACAGCTGAGGTCAAAAGTTTGCATCCCCCTTTTAGAATCTGCAAAATGTTAATTATTTTACCAAAATAAGAGAGATTATACAAAATGTTATTGTTTATTTAGTACTGACCTGAATAAGATATTTCACATGAAAGATGTTTACATATATTCTACTAGAGAAAATAATAGAACAATGACCCTGTTCAAAAGTTTACATACACTTGATTTTTTATACTGTTTCGTTACCTGAATAATCCACAGCTGTGTATTTTGGTTTAGTGATAGTTGTTCATGAGTCCCTTGTTTGTCTGGAACAATTAAACTGCCTGCTGTTCTTCAGAAAAATCCTTCAGGTCCCACAAATTCCAGCATTTTCCAGCATTTGAACCCTTTCAAACAATGACTGTATGATTTTGAGATCTATTTTTTCACACTGAGGACAACTGAGGGACTCATATGCAGCTATTACAGAAGGTTCAAACACTCACTGATGCTTCAGCAAAAAAAAAAAACATGCATTAAAGGCTGTTTTTTTTTTTTTACTGTAAACGAGACACACTTATATCTAAAAGCATAATTACGACAAACAAGCCGTTTTTGAGATTGACCGTGATTTAGTTTTGTGGTCAGTGGCCGGTGAATGGGAATACTAGGGGCATACATTTGAGCGCATCAAAATCGATATTTTTACAACACTAAGAAGGCTCGACACACCATGACACTTTGCTCGAAGTATCGCCTGGGTCTCCACACATGAACTCGAGCATTGAGAACATTGTTCGTGTACACAGAGTTAACTAAAAATAAAGGTTTTGAACAACTCACTTTCACTGCTTGAGTTTCCGCTCGCGGCCGTCTTGCCAGTCAAGAGGTGTCGATCTCCGAATGCGAGGAAGGATAGCTCTTAAAGCATATTTCCATATAATTCGTTGTTTTGTCGCAAGTGAAAAACAATATTAAACTTCTAGTTGTAAAAAGAGCCTCATATAAGCCTAATATTTCGTCCTATGGAGTCCATTCATTCGCATTCGGAGATCGACACTTCTTGACTGGCAAGACAGCCGCCAGCGGAAACCCAAACAGTGTAAGTGAGTTGTTCAAAAAGTGTTGTTACTTTTTAGTAAACTCTGTGTACACGAACAATGTTCTCAATGCTCGAGTTCATGTGACCCAGAACCAGACGATACTTCGAGCAAAGTTTCATGGTGTGTCGAGTCTTCTTAGTGCTCAAATGTATGCCCCTAGTACTCCCATTCACCGGCCACTGACCACAAAACTAAATCACGGTCAATCTCAAAAACGGCTCGTTTGTCGTAATTATGCTTTTAGATATAAGGTTGTCTCGTTTACAGTAAAAAAAAAAAACAGCCCAGGTTGCATTTTGGCAACAGTTATCCTTTAAGGGCTGGGGGTGAAAACTTACTGAATTTTAAGATATGGGTAAATTTAACTAATTTTGTCATCTGGGAAACATGTAACATCTTCTGTAGCCTCTGAAGGGCAGTACTAAATGAAAAAAATATGATAGCATCAGTGAGCATCAGTGAGCGTTTAAACCTTCTGCAATATGAGTCCCTCAGTTGTCCTCAGTGTGAAAAGATGAATCTCAAAATCATACAGTCATTGCTGGAAAGGGTAAATACACTCAAATGCTGAAAAAACAAAGAATATGTGGGACCTGGAGAATTTTTCTGAAGAACAGCAGGCAGTTTAACTGTTCAGGACAAACAAGGAACTTATGAACAACTACCACTAAACAAAAAACACAGCTGTGGATCATTCAGGTAATAACATAGTATTAGAATCAAGGGGATGTAAGCTTTTGAACAGGATCATTTTAATCAATTCAACGATTATTTCCTCTTGTGGACTATATGTAAACATATCTTTTATGTATAATATCTTATTCAGGTCAGTACTAAATAAACAACATGCATTTTGTATGATCCCTCTTATTTTGGTATAATAATTAACATTTTGCAGATTCTGAAAGGGGGGTGTAAACATTTGATGAGACTTATACACTGGCAATGGTTTGCAAGTAATATACTGTCGCAACTTGCTGTATTAATATCTAACATGCAGTTACAGGTGTGTGTCAGCTTTGAAGATGGCTTATCCAATCAGAATCTAGAGTCTGAACAAGTATTTATTAATATGAGATTTTACTGCCCTCGTTTGTTTCACCATCCCACTGCACCATGGGCTTGACAGATTAATTATTAACACTCCTTTCAAAAATTATGCCTTGATAATGAGCAACCTTCAATAGTAATGAGAGTGATGTGTGGGGGAGCTCGTTATTCCACTTTATCATTAAATATTATTCAGCTCCTGCAAGCCTAAATGCATGTTTAATGACTAAATGGAAAGCATCTGTTTAGAAGCAGCCATCTGGAAGAGGGAGACTACTGTTATTTCATACTAATTAATTCCCATAGCGTTACAGCAGTTTTCAGACAGATCTTTTTCAGATCTGTTTGCATTGGCTTTGACCAACGGAGCAATTGCATATGTATACATATATGTATATGTCATCTCCATGCTGTTCTCTTGAATTTCACTTGGAGATGGGCGAGAAATGACATTATGAATTTTTGATGGCATTCATTATATCTCAATATTTATGTTAATAATGAAATTTAGAAAATATTATTTGTGTAATGGCTTAAAAGACAATAATTTCCAAGTTTATAATAAAAAATAAATAAAAGAAAAAAAATACAGTACCAGTCAAAAGTTTTTTTTATCCTACTTCTGCTCACCAAGCCTGCATTTATTTGTTCCAAAGTTCCAAACTGTAAATTTTTAAAATATTTTTACTATTTGAAATAACTGTTTTCTTTTTGAATATATTTTCAAATTGAATTTATTCCTGTGATTTCAAAGCTGCATTTTTAGCATAACTCCAGCCTTCAGAAATCATTCAAATATTCTGATTTGCTGCTCAAACACATTTATTAAAATTAGTATTATGTTGTAAACAGCTGAGTAGAATTTTTTCAGGTTTCTTTGATGAATAGAAAGTTTAGAAGAACAGCATTTATCAGAAATAGAAATCTTTTGTAACATTATAAATGTCTTTATCATCAATTTTGATCAATTTCAAGCATCCTTGCTTAGTAAAATTAATCATTTATATATATATATATATATATATATTTACATTTTTATATATATATATAAAATATATTCAAATAGAAAGCAGTTATTTTAAATAGTAAAAATATTTCACAATTGATTTTGCTGTTTTTTGGATCAAATAAATGCAGGCTTGGTGAGCAGAAGAAATTTTAGTCATAAAATTAAGCAATATAAAAAAAAAATCACCAACTTCAACTTCAAAATTTGACTCGAGTTGCTGCCATAAAGTTTTAAGTATAATAAAATTAGCTGTGCAAGTAATTGTAACTTTAATTATATTAAAATAACTTTAAAATCAACTTGGCAAAAATTGCAAACTTAAGTAATGGGGAAAAAATATTTGTTCATAGCAACTCATTGTCAATTTTATTATTTACAATTTCAACTTTAAAATAAAAATTAAAAATGTAATAAAACCTGTTTAGCAAATGTGTGCATAAACAGATGAGTAAATTATCCTCTCTGAACAAATTCTAGCACTTCATGGCATTATTTTTCCTCTGTAAATCGTCATTGTTTCTTTGTTGATTATTAAACAACAGCAATTCTCTCTGCATACAACATTTTCCATCAGAGATATCAAAATAGTAATATCCCACATTCAAATTGACCACAGCGCAATCAAAGACAGCATCGTTAGGAAAGTTATTGGCCCAATTAAAAGTGCATTAAAATGACTTCAATATTAAAAATCACAACAATTCTCTGGTTTCAATCATTAGGGAATAACCTGTTCTGCATGGAGATCCTGCCAAGTGTTTGCACTAGCACTGAAACTCCTGCAATGAGACTCAGGTTACTGAGAAGATAAATAATGCAGGTGGCGTCTTTAACCCCAGGACGTGAATGTGAGCAGACGGAAACCTCATGCAAAGCCTGTGTTTAAATAATGCATCTGAATCAGTTCTGATCTAGCTGGAACTATGAGACTAATTGACTCATGAATGAATCATTCAGACTCAGGTCTTGTGAACTCATCAACTGATTCATTAAAAAGATTCAACTCTTTTGTGAACTCTCATCGGTGCTCCAAGAAAAGTTAGAGTTAGGGTGGATCAGTTTTCTTATTGTTAACTGAATCTATTAAATTACAAACAAATATTGTTTTTAGTATATAAATAATGCTAAATAACACTGAGGTGGATGTCAAGATTTTAAGTGAATAACATGCTTCAGAAAACTTACAGTATAGAATACATAACACACTTTTATGACACGCCCTTTATAGGATAAGATTGTACATCCGTTTAAATTAAATAAAGACTTTTTTTTTTTCATATGACCTTGACTGCATTATATTTGGTGAAGACATACTAAAATATTCAGATTATCCATATGTTGCATTGTTTAAGCTGCAGATTTAACTTGTTGAGATGTTTGTTGAGAAGCTTACCAATACTCAGATGTGGGATCTGCTCAAACAGGGTCCAGCTGTGGTCATCAATGCAGTGGTTCTTCAGGATGAACAGCTGGCATATGTCCCGGGCAGTGATGTCACTGGGCACCTCCACTGCACGGCTGGTGTTGTCTTCACTGTACACTTTGATTACCTGCAACACAGCAAGAAATAAATGAATACAGAAAGAGGCTTTGGCTGCATTCAAAATCAAATACTAGCTTACTGCTTACTATTTAATGGGGTCATCGGATGCAAAACTCACTTTTACATGTTGTTTGAACATTCATGTGTGTTGGCAGTTTGTGTACACAACCACCCTACAATGATAAAAATCCACCCAGTGGTATTTTTTTTAATCTTTAAAAGTAATATTCCCTTTTTAAAATCAGGTCATTCTCATCTGAAACCGTCCGAATACGATCGCCATTGTGTGACTCAGGTGCAGAGGAAGGCTCTAATTGAGCGATTGAGGTGTTCTGTTGTTGGATGTAACAATGAACATAGCAGTAGTCATTTACTCCCGACATCTGAGCCACTTAAGACGCAGAGGATAACGTTACTTTCGTTTTTAAAAGGAAAGCGCTGATCCCGATCTACATATGCATCTATGTTCGTGTGAATCGTTCCAGATGCAGCTTCACCCACAGCAGAAGTGAGTATAAGGGTTTTTATGCATCTTTGCAAATTGCCTTTCTTAATAATGTGCTTGTTGGCAAGTTTCGCTAAAGCTAAAGTAAACATTACAGCTCGTAATAACTCAGCAGAGAGGGGTGGGGCGGGGCGAGCAGAGCTCATTTGCATTTAAAGGGGCCAATGCGATAAAATGAGCTGATATTTTGCGGAGCAGATTTTTACAAGGTAAAAGGGTGTTTTTTTACACTACTATTGAACATTTTTAACCAAAGTATATTAGAGACTTTTCATTGAGACCCTAAAGTATCATATGAACTTGTGGAAAAAGGGCATCTGATGACCCCTGATGACCTCAAAAAGAAAAGGAATAAAGGAATAAAATTCCAGGATTTATCTCTATATAGTGCACTTCAGTGGAAGCAAACAGGTTGAAGGTCCAAATTGCAGTTTCAATGCAGCTTCAAAGGGCTCCACACGATCCCAGACGAAAAATAAGGGTCTTATATAGTGAAACATTCAGTCATTTTCTAAAAAAAACAAAACAAAAAGTATGTTCTTTTTAACCACAAACGCTCGTCTTGCACTAGCTCTGCGATGCGTGTCTATGAAGTCACACATTACATAATAATTTGGAAAGGTCATGCATCTGTGCACTCTGGTTCAAAAACGTAGGGTAGGATGAAAAACTCATTGTCATTTTCTCCTCCAACTTCAAAATCATTTTACCTTTTTTGTAAAGGGTGTTTGACTTTCTTCTGTTTGGCACTTCTGCTTGCGTCATAAGTAACCTTTCCAATGTGACTACATAATGCTTGAGGTCAGTGCAAGATGAGCATTTGTGGTTAAAAAGAACATACCTTTTTTTTTTTTTAGAAAATGGCTGATCATTTCACTACATAAGACCCTTATTCTTCGTCTGGGATTGTGTGGAGCCCTTTGAAGCTGCATTGAAACTGCATTCAACCTGTTGGCTCCCCTTGAAGTTTGTTATATGGAGAAAAATCCTGGAATGTTTTCCTCACAAATGTTCATTTCTTTTTCAACTGAAGAAAGAAAGACATGAACATCTTGGATAACATGGGGGTGAGTAAGTTATCAGGACATTTTTATTCTGGAAGTAAACTAATCTTTTACATACATAAATAAAATTAAATTCAAAAGTTCGAGGTTGGTACAATTTTAAAAATATTTTTGAAATAAACTATTTTGTTTATCATGCCTGCATACATTTGTTAAAAAAATATGGTAAAATCATAAAAAAATTGTGAAATATTTTTACAATTTTCTTTTGTAATATATTTTGTAATATATTTTCTTCCTGTGATGCAAACCTGAATTTCCAGCATTATTACTCCAGTCTTTAGTGTCACATGATCCTTTAGAAATCATTCTAATATTCTGATTTGCTGCTCAATAAACATTTCTATTATTAATGTTGAAAACTTTTTTTTTTGTTTGTGGAAACTGATATTTGTTATGATTCTTTGTTGAACACAAAGTTCAAAAGAAGTCTTTATTTGCATTTAAACAGCATTTATTTGAAATAAAAATCTTTTGTAACATTAAAAGTGTCTTTATTTGTCACTTTGACAAATTTAATGCATCCTTGCTGAATAAAAGTATTAATTTCTTTGAAAATAAAATACTGACCCCAAACTTTTGAACTGTACTGTATTTAAATGCAATTGTAATTATTATTACATAAAATACATTTTAACAGTCGCAGCCACATGATCTCATTTTTAAATATTGCATAGAAAAATATTTGAGAAATATTCAATTATTTGAGAAATACTCAGTTATGTGTAAATATGTGACCCTGGACCACAAAACCAGTCATAACGGTCAATTTTTCGAAATTGAGATTTATACATTATTTGAAAGCTGAACAATCTGGAATCTGAGGGTGCAAAAAATCTAAATATTGAGAAAATCGCCTTCAACGTTGTCCAAGTGAAGTTCTAAGCAATGCATATTATTAATCAAAAATGAAGTTTCAATATATTTACAGTAGAAAATTTACAAAATATCTTCATGGAACATAATCTTTACTTAATATCCTAATGATTAATCGATAATTTTGACCCATACAATGTATTTTCAACTACTGCAACAACTATGCCTGAGCTACTTAAGACTGGTTTTGTGGTCCAGGGTCACATATGTGAATTTTTAGCAGGAAAGAGATGTTTAAAAAGGCTGATGATACTTAAAGTTCATTCATCATACTGCAAACGAAAGGTCAAATCAAGCACATTGCATTGTGGGACCCACATAAGCTCTGTTGCATACTGAACCTTTTAGCATATCTAGTACTGTAGATCAAATTAATCACATACTATACTGCAGCAACAGACCAGAAAGCTAGTATGCTATTCAGAACACAACCCTGTTTTTCCATGCAAGTTTATGTCCCACTGCCATTTTATCAGACACAGTGACACTCCTTTATCGTCCCACAAGAACTACATTTGACATCATGTCCTATATGCAACAACCCGTTCATTCAAATGCAGACAGCCTGAATGTTTCCTTTCATCAGCGCTTTAGTTCCCTGCTACACCTCATATGCAGAAACTCAATATCATCTCCGAAACCTTAGAGTTTCATTTATCACCTCGAATCGTTCTCAAACGATCCCAGATTGCATCGATTTCAAAAGACACAAACGCAAAAATTGCTGTTTGGAAGTAACTTACCCCTGTGCTGGGCGGCAGGCAAGGCTGCGATTTGGGACAAGCTCTGCAGCTTATGTAGGTCTGAGTGCACAGCATTTCTCAAGAGTTGAGAGAACGTAAAACATAAACGCAAGTATCTGGTGGGGAGCAGCGAGCTTCTCTCTCTCTTTCCGTCTGCAGCCAAGCTCAAATGAGGTAATTAGAGAGAGCGGCTCAGTGCAGCCTCCGCTGCTGCATGTCACCATGGTTTTGTCCAATCACCTGCCACCGTTTATCCGGCGGGGGTGAGTCCCGCTCGTCTGCCCCCCTGCGCGCACACACACCGGAGGGGGAGGGAGGCAAAAAAGTCACAAGATTTGCCCCACCTACCTATTCACACAGGCTTGACAGGCCCCTGCCCTTCGCATAAATCCCAGCAAGCAATTAGAAAACCTCTAGTTAAACGCGAGACCCGACGGGTCAACCCCGGACTAAAGGGTGGAGGGCGAGAGGGAGCTAGAAACTTATTCATTATCTTAAATTTGACATGTGTTCAGATTTCATTTTGATTCGTTTTTTAATTCATTATAACAATTCTATTTAGGGTTAATTTATTTATGCTTTCCAGTTTTTACTAGTCTGATTTATCTTACATTCTCGCATTTTTGCTATTTTTATGATTTTGTAATTTTTTTTTTACTTTTAGATTTTCATTAAAAATATATATTTTAACTTAGCTTTAATTTATGTCTGTTTTTCAGTTATTACTATTCTGAACTTTAAATTTCATGTGTTCAGATTTCATTTAATTTCTGTTTCGGTTTGATTAATTTTGCTATTTTTTTTATTTTAACATTTGTATTAGTTTTATATATTTTTTTTTTCTATTTAGCCTTAATTTATGTCTGTTTTTCAGTTATTACTTATTATTGCTTAAGTTATTATTATTATGAATTATCCTAAATTTCAGATTTAATGTTCAGATTTAATTTAATTTTAGTTTAGGTTTTAGTAATGTATGTTTAATTAGGTTTTAGGACTGAAGGATGGAGGGGGAGAGGGAGCTAGAAAGTGAGTGACACTTCTGATAGGTGGGAGGTTTTCATGTCCTCAGCATGAAAGTCATGAAATCATATTTGTTTGTTCAATTTCATCACAACATTACAGGTACAGTGCATACAGAATTATGTCAAACAACATATTTTCAGTTTATTTAAATGTTATTATTATATATATATTTTTTATTTTATATATATATTTTTTTAATTTATATTTTAATAAAAAAATTAATGTATTAATTTTGTTTTAGTCATTTTGTTATATGCTTTTGTCAGTTTGATTAGTTATTGTTTTTTATTTAGCTTTATTTTTATTATTCAGTTTTACATTTTTGGTAATTTTAATTAAAAATATATATTTTTGTATTTTAGATTTAGTTTAATTACCAAATTTCTTTTTACTATTCTTAGTTTTCTGTTCAGCCTTCATTTTCTTTTAGTTATTATAATTCAGAATTTTATTATAATTCAGATTTTATTTAATTTTAGTTCAGGTTTTAGTAACTTAGCCATTTTTTCATTTGTATTAGTTTTTATTTTTAAGTTTATTCCTGTTTTTAATTTTGCTATTTTTTGGTTTTGTCTTTTTTATTAGTTTTTGCAAATATTTCTACAATGTTTCTAATTTTATTTTTACAAATATTTCTATTTAACTTTAATTTATTTCTGTTTTTCAGTTATTACTGTTCTGAATTATTTTACATTACATTAAATCATATGTTCAGATTTCATTTAATTTCAGTTTAGGTTTTAGTAAATTTGCAATTTTTTTAAGTTTACTTTTATTTTTTAAAATTCTGTTTAGCTTTAATTTATTTATGCTTTTATTTAGCAATTTTTCTGTTTTTTTTATTTTTTACAAATAATTCAATAGCTTTAATTTATTTATGTTTTTCAGTTATTACTATTCAGAATTATTTAATATTTCCATGTTTATATTTCTTTCAATTTAATTTTTGGTCTTAGTAATTCTGCTTTTTTTATTATTTTTAACATTTTTATTATTTTTTTCATGTTTAAATTTGCTTTCATTTATTTCTGTTTTTCAGTTATTACTATTTTGAATTGTCTTACATTTTTATATGTTTAGATTTTGTTTAATTTCATTTTAGTTTTTAACAATTGTGCTATTTTTATGATTTTGTCATTTTTATTAGTTATAATATAATATATAAAACTATATATTTCTATTTAGATTTAACTTATTCATTTATTTCACTAATTCATTATCTTAAATTTTACATGTGTTCAGATTTCATTTTTTTATTCGTTTTTTAATTCATTATAACATTTCTATTTAGGGTTATTTTATTTATGCTTTCCAGTTTTTACTTTACTTTGCTATTTTTATGATTTTGTAAATTTTTTTTACTTTTAGATTTTTATTAAAAATATATATTTAAATTTAGCTTTAATTTATGTCTGTTTTTCAGTTATTACTATTCAGAACTTTAAATTTCATGTGTTCAGATTTCATTTAATTTCAGTTTCAGTTTTATTAATTTTGCTATTTTTATTACTTTAACATTTGTATTAGTTTTATTTATTTTTTACAAATATTTCTATTTAGCCTTAATTTATGTCTGTTTTTCAGTTATTACTATTCTGAATTATCCTAAATTTCACATTTAATGCTCAGATTTAATTAAATTTTAGTTTAGGTTTTAGTAATGTAGCTTTTTTTCATTTTTATTAGTTTTGGACTTTTAAAAAATATTTCTATTTATCCTTAATTTATTTCCATTTTTTGCTTATTAATATTCTGAATATTCTGCTCAGATTTCACTTAATTTCAGTTTAGATTTGAATTATTGAGCTATTTTTATGATTTTGTCATTTTTATTAGTTTTATAAAAAACATTTGTATTTAGCTTTAATTTATTTCTGTTTTTCAGTTTTACATGTAATAATTTTGGTACAAAATAAAGTCCAATTTTCAGTTTTACATGTAGTAATTTTAGTACGAAATAAAGTCCAATTTTTTAAAGTAAATCTATTTATTTTTTCCTTTATTTAAATTTTATTTAATTTATTAAAAAACTATCTTAAACAGTTTTTACATCACGATGACAACATTTGCTGAAGCTGGTGTCTCAATGTCTCAAAATTTTGTCACATGACTTCAGAAGATTTGGAATAAAACTCACAAGCCGCACAGACTACTTTTATTATATCCTTATGCCACTTTTAAGATGCTTCTTTGTGTGTGTGTGTTTTTTTTGGAGTCACAATCAATGTTGCATGGAGAGGTCCGCATGAAAAAATAACAGCATAGAGGTTCTACCTGAGGGTGAATAAATAATGACAGAACAGCAGACACAGAACACAAGGATTCATTTTTTCCTTTCCACTCAAAATTTCTTTTTAGGGTGGCATATTCTTTCGATTGATAATCAATTTAAAAGTTTTTCCATGTGTCCTCAATTTCCATTCTGTCCGTCTTTCACAAAATCATTTCAACTACCAAAAACGGTTCCAAAATTGACATCATTCTCCAGGAAGTGACATCATTACGGTGGGAAAACAACAGCACGAATATCAATAAGCCTTTTCAATGAATCTGTTTGTGCTCCATCTTGTCTGATCAAATGCACCAAATCAGCTTCATAACATCAAAATGTCAAAAGGTAAAAGCATTTTCTTGTAAACAATAGTCATAATAAAGTCTAATATACCCTTTTCTCAAAGCATAAGCATATCAATTTCTTCAAAGTTCCAGAGTTAAAAGGGTCTGCGGAGCAGGAATGACCCTGTAAGGTATATGGGAAGAGCGATAGATGGGGGTTGAGGGAGTGTGTGTGAAAGGCAGATTGGTAGGGAGGACACGCCAGTCCTCTTTCAGAGAGGAAAAGGAGGTCAGTGCTCCCCAGCAGGGCCGGGGTTAGCGAGCCTTTCAGCCAATCACAGCCTCCCGCAGTGACATCATCTCCAAATGAGGTAAACGATCCACTGTTTAATCAGTAAGAGAGACCTACAAGACACAAAAAAGACAGAGAGAAGGAGGAGGAAAACCCCTCGCAAAGATGGGCTCTATAAATCTCCCTGACAAGCATTTACCACACCTAACCTGCTAAAGTCACAAGGTAATAAAACAAGCAGGGTTCTTACAACACCCTTATCAGAGTAAATATAAACAGTCCTCAAAGGTAAATGAGTAATGGACGGTGAAGTTAAAAAGTGGCCGGCACAATGCACTACAAGAGGAAATGTGATATTTAAATACATTGGATAAATCTGCTGGATGTTTGAAAAGAAAATGTTGTTTTTTTCATGCACCTGTCAAATTTGAGATTTTGGGCTTTTTGCTTTTTCAGACTAGTGGAAAGAAAACACCCAAAAGACACTGTTAAGTGTTTCTTTTAGAGCACTTTATCTATTTGTGTCAATAGATTTCAATTAAAATACATATTTTCAAAGGCTGTTTTCTTAAAATGAGTTTTTTCTCCTACACTGAGCCATAAATCTCCACTTCAGTAGCACTTACACACACCAGACTTGACATTTTTATTCCTGTCTATATCCTGATGGTTTTTACAGAGGGATTTGTTCATATATAATTAGTTTGATTTTATACAACATTTTACTAAAAAAATTTTACCAAAAATTGGTAAAAATAAATAAATAAATAAATAAATGCATGGTTTTCTGTCTGTTCAAAGTTTTTTTCTGAATTATGGAGTATCAAAATGAGTTGACTCTAATATGTCAAAAATAATAAACTAGAATTTTAAAACTGACTTGATCCAGCGTTTAGATTTTTGTACTAGAAATGTGTGCAAATTAGCGCATATTTAATTAAACAATGCCTCGTTTGCATTTTTAAACCTAACATTTTAGAAAACTTGTAATACAAAAAATGTTTGCAACTGTCAGTGTAATTAATCAACTGGGTAAGTAAGATAAATAATATATATATATTTTTTTTTTACCCTATTCACCTGCAGAACTCTCGCATTAAAGGCATTTGCTATTGAATTCAGTCCATCAGTTAACATATTGTGAAACCAAAAAATGTTTGTAAAAAGCAAATCTATCATTAAGGTGAGACACTGCCTTTAAAAAGATGTATTGTGATTGAAATCTATTGACACAAATAGATAAAGTGCTATAAAAGAAACACTTAACAATGTCTTTTGGATGTTTTCTTTCCACTAGTCTGAAAAAACACTTTATAAAAAAACAAAAAGCCAAAAATCTCAGACTTGACAGATGCATTAAAAAACTGCCTGAAGTGTCTCCCCTTAAGATGTTTTTAACTTCAAACCATTGCTTCTGGCCAAAACACCCATATATAAATCATAATAACACTTTTTTCCCAGTGAAAAAGTTTATCTCCTTTTGTATTCCCACATCAAAATCAACTCACAAATTTGTTAAGAGCTGGTTTGGACTGTTTTGATTCAGACAAGATGACTTTTTCACTGGGGAAACGAATATTATGGATAGAGGACTGATATTTTGAATTTAAAAACATCTTAATGATGGCTTTGTTTCTTCAAACACACAGCTTTTGTCTTCTCAAGATGTTAACTGATGGACTGGAGTGGTGTGGATTATTGTGATGTTTTTTATCAGCTGTTTAGACTCTCATTCTGACGGCACCCATTCACTACAGAGGATCCAAATCTATTCCCATGAAGAAACAAACTCGTCCACATCTTGGATGGCCCTGAGGGTGAGTATAGCTTCAGCAAATTTTCATTTTTGGGTGAAATATTTGTTTAATTGGACTAAAACTGAATTTCTTTTCATTCTGTAATAGCACACCAGCACAGTTACATCACAAAATCATTTACAAATGTCTATTTTAAGTTTACAAGCAAAAATGTTCATGTTGATCATTTAGAGGCCTTTGAAATTTGCATATTCAAAGTGAAAGGCTTTATGGTGTTAACTGACGTCTGGGTTGCTTACTAGTGATTGTGATCGTCAAGTGGTTAATGTGCGCTCAACTCATAAATATTGTGACATGACTAAAGACAGCATGAGACTCTCTGGCTCAAGGACAAGAACATAAAGTCCAGTTCACCAGCCTTAATGAACCTTGAACTGCTCTGAAACACCCAAGTTTAATATCTACCTTCCATCCATTATCCCTCCATGCCATCTCATTTGTATCAATCAATTCACACATCTTTTCCATTTCTGATGCATGTACAGGTAAACATATATGATTGTCACTGTACAGTTGAGGTAAAAAAGTTTACACCCCCTACTTTCAGAATCTGCCAAATGTTAATTATTTTACCAAAATAAGAGGGATCATACAAAATTCATGTAATTGTTTTTTTTTAGTACTGACCTGAATAAGATATTTACAAGTAGTCCACAAGAGAAAATAATAGTTGAATCCGGATCAAAAGTTTTGATTTTCAATACTGTGTTGTTACCTGAATGATCCACAGTGTTTTTTTGCTTTGTGATAGTTGTTCATGAGTCCCTTGTTTGTCCAGAACAGTTAAACTGCCTGCTGTTCTGCTTGCTGAAATCCTTCAGATCCTGCAAATTGTTTGGTTTTCCAGCATTTTTGTGTATTTGAACCCTTTCCAACAATGACTGTATGATTTTGAGATTCATCTTTTCACACTGAGGACAACTGAGAGACTCATATGCAACTATTACAGAAGGTTCAAACACTCACTGATGCTCCAGAAGGAAAAACCATGCATTAAGAACCGGGGGGTGAAAACTTTTTGAATTTGAAGATCAGGGTAAATTTGAATTATTTTGTCTTCTGGGAAAAATTTAACTATCTTCTGTAATCTCTGAAGGGCAGTACTAAATGAAAAAAAAAAAGATATTTAAGCAAAATAAGACAAATGTACACATCTCCATTCTGTTCAAAAGTTTTCACCCCCGGGTTTTAATGCATGGTTTTTCCTTCTTGAGCATCAGTGAGTGTTTGAATTTGAAGAATTTGTGGGACCTAAAGGATGTTTCTGAAGAACAGAAGGCAGTTTAACAGTTCGGGACAAAGAATGGACTCATGAACAACTATCACTAAACAACAACAACAACAAAAAAACACAGCTGTGGATTATTCAGGTAACAACACAGGATTAAAAAATCAAGTGTATGTAAACATTTGAACAGGGTACATTTTATAAATTCAACTTATTTTCTCTTATTCAGGTCAGTACTAAATAATAAATAACATGCATTTTGTATGATCCCTCTTATTTTGGTCAAATAATTAACATTTTCCAGGATCTGAAGGGGGATGTATACTTTTAACACAGCATGTGAGTGATTCTAAAATAACACTGATGTATATATTGTATGCAACAAGGTGTTTTGACACTGACAGCAGTTTGCAGTGACAAAAGTACCAGAAGTCAATCATTTTCATTTTTTGTAATATATTTTTACTTATAAAACAAACAAACAAATACATAAATAATATTTATTATATTATATTATATTATATTATATTATTCTATACATTTTCAATGACAGTTTGCTATTAGAGTAGCATAAGTGACAGCAACCTTTGGAAATGCGACAAAGTTGAGCTGAGTTTAACTTTATGCAAATAAGCTGCAAAGTCATGCACACAGCGTGTCAAGAGAGAGTTTCAAAGGCAGCATGACAAGTTAAAAATAATTCAACTTTTAAAAATACAACTGAAAGTCACTGAGTAAAGAGTTCACATAAAGCCGTCTCGACTCAAACCAAATCAGAACCAGAAATCAGACCACAAGATCCTTAACCCAGATGCAGGGTTTAGCTTGTTGGGTCATTTTAATGGGTTGTTTTTAATATTTTTTACCCAAGTGCTGGGTAGTTTTACTGTAACTAAGCTGCTGGGTCACTTTATTGGGATATTAAATATTGGGTTATTTTTTTACCCAACTGCTGGGTTGAGCCTGTCTCTGATGAAACAACCCAGCTACTGAGTTAAGGTCATTGCACACTGAGTCCGGAATTTTTTTCGTATTTGTAATCCTAAAAATTCGTCATGCACAGAAACCATGCACACTGAGTCCGATGCGTATTAATTCATCCGTTGCGGAAAAAAACGCAAAACAATACAAAATGGAATCTTCAAGCAGCGAGGATGATTTTGTTGTTCACACTCTTCTTAAAAAGAGAAAAAGCAAGAACACACAGGTCCATCCAATTATAAGATATAGAGAGGAATAAGAGAATACTTTTTATGCGCACCTCCTTATTAATAAACTGAGGGATTATCCCTGGTGATTTAAAGTTTACGAATATCTTCTTAAGAAATAAATTAAGAAATTTCTTAAGATAAATTCTAAGAAGTTCGTAAGAATGTACTTAAGTGCAATTCTTGAAAAAATCTTAAGAAATTCTCAAATATGTTCTTAAGAACATCTTAATTTCTTTCTTAAGAAAAAAAATACATCTATCTGAGTGAATACATGGCTGAAGACGCATTTATAAACACTTCAACATCTTTTTTGCGGTTTCTGCAGATTATAATCATAAGCACGCACATTTTCGTCACGACCTTAACTGACGCTCGGCTTCATGTTTTTAATGCGCCGTGTTTTTGAACCGTTACTTTTAAAGAGTCTGTCTTAAGCATTTTTGTTCCCTCGTCCGAATGAACGTTATGTGTGTGCGCTGCTGCAGCAAACGCGTCCTGCACATATGCGCTAAATACGGCCAAAGATTATGGCGTATTTATAGGCCAAGTAAATAAAAAAAAATGTTTAATTAAATCTCCCTATCTGACTCGATTTTGTAGAGTTGCTACTAAGTTTTGATGTCGGCAAAAAGTAGGGTCATTCATAGGCTAATCATGACCGATCATTGTTTACATTATCAGTCATTGCTTTCACTTCAGCGAACTCGTGCTCATCTCTAATAATAGTCCTAATATGTATTATATGTAGCTAGTAGTGTTGCAATGCTTTAATATAACAGTCAATTTGAAATAACCCAATAAATTAATTAAATAATTCTAACTGTTTGGGATTTAAGACAAGTCTCTGGCTATCCTAACTTTAAGAAGTTATTTACGATGGTTTTTAAGTAGATTCTTTTCAAGAATTTGAATTTTCTTAATTTTTGTCTTAAGAACAATCTTAAGTTAAAAGATAAGAATATTCTTAAGACGATTTTTTTGGGAATACAAAATATTCTTAACTTTTTTCTTATTTTAAAAAATAAGAAGAAAATGGCAGTTAAGAAGAAAATTCTTCTTAAGAATGTTTCGTGAATCTGGCCCCAGGATTTCAACTAGCATTGCTGAAGCCACATATTAAGGCCACTAATTTCGGTGAACTAAGTGTACAAGGACCTTTACAGTGCTTTATGCTGTGAAATGAAATGTATCAACTTGTCAGACACAATTCTGGATTTTGGCGTTCGCTTGTACGGTCTAAAAATGTTTGCTATGGATGTGAAAAATACAAAACATTGAAACTGATCCATTTTTTTCATGACTGACGAAGATTTCGGAGGCAGTGCGCAAACGTGACTGACATAACTTGAGCTCGTATTTATATTTTAATGTTCGAAAAATTCGGACTCAGTGTGCAATAACCTTTACAGTAAGTAGAGGTGGGTAGAGGTGGGTAAGTAAAACTGCATTAATGCTGCTTTGTGTACAGCTGTTACCATGGAAACCGTAATATTTCAGCGCTCCTAAAACATCCCCTCGTGACAGAGAATTCATTTTTCATTTCCAATACATTTTTTTCAGCTGTTTATGGTCAAATGATTGCAATTATCGATCCATGTTTTTATGCAGCAAATACATATAAATTATAAATGTAAAAAGTTAAGGTGCCTTCTAAAAATCTAAACAAGTACAGTAATATTTATGTCTTAAATGAATATAATAAATTATATACTCAATTTATCCCTTTTAATTATAGAAAGGATGAAATGCCATAGTGTAACATATTTTGTTTTTGTGTGAAACTGTATCTGAATTTTAAATCATGCCATTTTATGGCTTAATATTTTACTTTACATTGTCCAATCCCATTACCATTTATTTTACTTTTGCAGATCTTAAAAATGGTTATGAATTGCTTTAAATTAATATTTAAAAATTCTGCAGATACACTAAATGAAATAAATATAATGAAATAAAATTACTTCATTGATATTTGTTTATATTTGTGTATTAAAAACATTTTTGATTAGACTCCGATCTGATTTTCTATATTAAAAAAAAAAAAAAAAAAAGGTATTTTTTTATTTGGGCTAATTAAATTAATTTTCGGGCTACCAAAATCTGAAGAGTACCTGCCCGAAGGGCTACCAGAAATTTTGCGAGCTCTATATATATATATATTCGTGGGGAAAGAAGGTTCTTCAGATTATAAAAAGGTAAGAAAGAGATGGTTCTTTAAAGAACCTTTGACTGAATGGTTATTTGTGGAACCAAAAATGGTTCTTCCATGGCATCGCTTGAAGAACCCTTTAAAGCACCTTTATTTTTAAGAGTGTAGTAAAATCACTTGCAAGTAACATACTTGGCAAGTATCATAAGAGCTATGAAACTATTGCCTTCCACAATCCTGCATATGAAGACTTTCAGAGAGCCGCTGACAGCATGTTAACAAACCTCCAGCATTGTGCTTGACCTTTCCTCAGCTCTCGCACAAATGTCATTTTATCACCGTGACTTTTCCAAGAGCACTTCCAGACAAGTTTTTCCACAAGCTGTCAGATTTGCAGTATTTTGGGCTGCAAACTACAGTCAGGCCATTGTTTAACAGATCTCAGTGGGGCATTAGCCTGTTCGACTGAGCGCCGGGAGTATGTCTTTTGGCAGTGGATACGGAGATGACAACAACGATGAGGAGATCTGAATTCCCTGCCAGTGACATTTACAGGTGTTTAGAGCGGCTAGAATGCTGCTCTATATTCCACATGTAAAAAAGAAATGCATTGGGTTTGTATAAAACAGGCTATTATCTGCAAAGAACTGGATCTGCTTCCAAAAGTGATTTGCTGGGGAATGTTGCCAAGCTGAGACTATGATAGACGGTGAAAACTTTTGACACAAATTTAACTTCATAGTTTTGGATACAAATGAGTTTCTTTTTACTAGCATGTTTTGAAAACAATCAAAAACCAAGTATGAGAAAGTTACATAAATTAGCAGGAGACATACACAGCCAGTCTAAATGTTGAACACACAAACCTTACTTTTTCACATATAAAGTCATTAAAACTGAAGTAATACAATTTGGAAAAATGAGAATGTCATTTTTCCAAACATTTCTATGTCAAATAAATTCATATTTTAAATAACAGTATTTTGTGTTGTAAAATGACCTAAAATATAATATAAAATGAATAAATTATTATATTAATATATAAAATAAAAATATTTATTTTATAATTACGTAATGTCTGAAAATATAATTAAAACTTTTTAATATTTAACTTATTATATTAACTTTAATATTTAATTTATTTATTAAAACTTATTAATACATTGTAAAGTTACCTAAAAATGTATAGACACACACACACACACACACACACACACACACACACACCTACACACACACACACACACACACACACACACACACACACACACACACACACACGTATATATATATATATATATATATATATATATATATAAACAAATGATAGACAACAATATTTTGTATTTATATTACATACAAATTATTTATGTCACTTACTAATAAAATATATTTTATAAATACATAAATGTATTATATGATATTATATGATTATATGATATTATATGATACATAATATATAAATATACTAATACAATTATTATATATTATCATATCATATTAATAATATTGTTGGCCATCATTGTAACATTGTAACATTATATATACATTATATATGTGACCCTGGACCACAAAACCAGTCATAAGGTTAAATTTTACAAAACTGAGATATATACATCATATGAAAGCTCAATAAATAAGCTTTCTATTGATGTATAGTTTGTTAGGATAGGACAATATTTGGCCGAGATACGTCTATTTGAAAATCTGGAATCTGAGGGTGCAAAAAATCAAAATACTGAGAAAAACACCTTTAAAGTTGTCCAAATTAGGTTCTTAACAATGCATATTACTAATCAAAAATTACATTTTGGTAGGTTTACAGTAGGAATTTTACAAAAAATCTTCAAGGAACATGATCTTTACTTAATTTCCTAATGATTTTTGACATAAAAGAAAAATCTATGTATTTTTGGCTATTGCTACAAATATACCCCAGCGACTTAAGACTGGTGGTCCAGGGTCACATATGTGTGTATATTTATATATATATAAATAAAGTAGTACATTTATATAATATGTATTATATCATATATATATATATATATATATATATATATATATATATATATATATATATATATATATAAAATGTTAAAATGATATAATCAATGATGGACAACAATATTATTAATACTATTAATTTTACATTCAAATGATTTATATCACATACAAATAATATGAAATTCAAAATGATAAATACATATATTGTATTATATTATACTATATTAAAAAAAATTATTTTAATTTTGAACAAAATTAGGAAGATAATCTCTTGCATATTTCTAAGCTTTTCTCTGAAAATTATATTATATTATATTATATTATATTATATTATATTATATTATATTATATTATATTAATTTACTTTTCAACAAAATTAGGAAGATAACACATTTCCAAACTTTTCACTGAAAGTGTCCACCGAAGTTATACAACAATCATGACTGACGGTCAGATGACCATCCAAGATTTTGTTTTATTTTTTTTTCCCCTTCACAGCTCTAAGGAGGTGAAAATAAAGCCAGAAAAGAAACAAAAAGCTGCTCTGTAACCGCAATTTCCAGCCACTTCACTGAGAAAATACAGAATGTTATTGTTCGTCCTTGTCAAACACCTCTAAATCATCTCCTGCAATCAATTAAAGTAATGTTTCTGTAAAAAACACAAATAATAAACGTCCGTACCCTTTTTGGCAGGCAGAGAGGCGTGATAGCGGGCAACGTGACTCTTCTGGTGTGGAAATTCATACTGTTGATCTCTTCCGTACTCTTCAGATTTTCTGAGTGACGTTTCTTGTTAATAAACAGCTTTAGAAGTTAGCGAACGTTAATGTTTGCTCTTTTAAATCTACAATAAGACTGCCTTCCGTACAGGGACAACGTCCGTGTGAGACTTGGCGTGAGATGCGTCCTCCTCTAGACTCATCCTTCTGTGGCCTTGGGAACTCACTCAGTGTTTTTTTCCCGGCAGAAAAAGCTCCCTATTCTAATAAAAACTCCTGATAAAATAGCCGCATAAAGGAGTATAGTTAGTACATCAGGGAGGTCAGGGAAAAAACGAACGTTATCTCACGGCAAAACCGTAGACTTCCCTCGAAAAGGCAATGATGTGACCTCCACTGCAGACCGTCTGCTATTAAAGAGCTGAGGATGACAAAAACTATTTTTGGCTCTGCGAACATTAAGTTATTTGGTCACATTACAACCCTAGTGTTGTAGGGTTAACCGAGGCCCTCGGGGCACGACGCTTTTAGAGCGCAGAAATCCCCCGCTGAGAGGACGCATTGATTCAGACTCCTAATCAGACGCCAAACACAACTTCTTTCATATGAATATCCACATCAGGACACGCAAAGATGTTTTTCTTCTTTCAGTGAACTAAATACTGACAAACTGATCTCATGTCGCAGGTCAAATTTAGATCCAGATGCCAAGTACAGCAAGCAAACAAACAATTGGAGCTAATTTGAAAAGACTAGTAAACAAACTAATAAACTAAACATACAAACAAACAAATCTAATTAAAACAACTTTAAAAGGTAAATAAATAATAAAAACAATTGGAGCTCATTTGAAAGAGTAGTAAATAAACTGATAAACTAAACATATAAACAAACAAATAAATCTAATTAAAACAACTTTAAAAGGTAAATAAATAATAAAAACAATTGGAGCTCATTTGAAAGACTAGTAAACAAACTAATAAACTAAACATACAAACAAACAAATCGAATTAAAACTACTTTAAAAAGTAAATAAATAATAAAAACAATTAGTGCTAATATGAAAGACTAGTAAATAAATAAATAAAATTAATGACTGACTGATTGGGAATCAAAATAAAACATTGGGAGCTAATTTATAAGACTGGAAAGTAAATAAATAAATAAATAAAACTACTAAGCTAATTTAAAAGATTAGTAAGCATATAAGTAAGTAAGTAAATAAATAAATAACTGACTGTGATTCAAAATAAAACAATGGGAGGTAATTTAAAAGACTATAAAAAATAACTAACTAACTAAATAAATAAATGTAATAAAACAACTTAAGCTAATTTTAAAAACTAGTTATTAAATAAATAAATAAATAAATAACTGATTAGGAATCAAATTAAAACAATAAAAAATTAGGAATCAAATTAAAACAATAAATAAATGACTGGGAATCAAATAAGAAAAATGAAAGTAAATAAATAAATAAATAATTAAAACAACTTAAGCTACTTTGAACAACTAGTTAATAAATAAATGACTGGGAATCTAATTAGAAAAATTGGAGCTAATTTACAGAGGGACAAATTAGTCAAAATTAAATCATTAAATAAATGCATAATTACATAAATAGAGAATCTAATAAAAGCCTAGTATATATATATATATATATATAACTGGGAATCAGACTAGCAGGCAAGCAAGCAAGTAAATAAATAAATGAATGAATGAATAAATAAATAAATAAATAAATAAATAAATAAATAAATAAATAAATAAATAATGAAATCAGATTAAAATATTGGGAGCTTTATTTTTAAAGTAAATAAATCAATAGATAAATAAATAAATATATGAGAATCTAATTCAAACAACTTAAGCTCATTTGAAAGACTAGTAAGTAAATAAATAAGTAAATAAATCCACAGGAATAAAATGAAATTGGGGCTAATGTAAAAGACTAGTAAATAAATAAATAAATGTATAAATAAATAAATGCCTGGAAATCGAATTAGAAAATTTGGATCTAATTTATGGAGGGCAAATTACTCAAAATTAAATAATTTAATAAATGTTGAAATATCTAAATAAATTGTTAAACGCATAATTAAATAAATAAATAAACAAATAAATCATCTAATAAAAATTTGAGAGCCTAGTAAATAAATAAATACAAAAATAAATAACTGTGAATCAGACTAGCCAGCAAGCAAGTAAATAAATAAATAACTGACGGAATCAAAGCTTGACAGACAATCTGAACTGTCACTTTATGAAAAGGACTCTTCAAATCTATAGAAAAAAATAAAAATAAATGAATAAATATATAACCATACCGGTTCAGAACAACATGGAGTGAGAAAATAATGAAAATAAATACATCAATTTTATACATTGCTGTATTTAAATAGCTCACCGTTAAAGATTTAAATAATAATAAGGAAGTTTCACTAATATTCAAAAAAGAAAAGGAAAAAATCAGACATCTCTTTCTTGCTTTAATCCATTTTTTAGTTAGCTGACAGCTTCGAAAGGATCATGATCAGTCAGCTTTCCTGCACTGCACAAGCTAAAGGTGAGCCAAAGGTCATCAGGGAACTTAATATTGGTGCCGATTACTGCAAATGCAGGAGGTCTGATTAGTCAGGGATTCACATGTTGATAGAGAGGCTGTCATACATTGACTTCCAGTCTCATATGAAGTTCTGCACAGCATCTTCTATCTGAAATCTGACTGTGTAACACTTTGAGATTTCTGTAGGCGGAAAGGATCTCATTGTGAAGGAAGCAGATTGCTGACAAGAACCCAAAACTCACTGCTGGAGAAGGAGAGAGGGAGGTGTTACAGAGGAGTGTCAGATTACAAGAGTGTGCAATACTGCAAAAACACTGGAAAAATGCAGCGTTCATGACACCTATATGAATTAGGAGTGCACTGATAATGACACTCTAGCCGATGAGCAATAAAGCCATTTATGTATTTATAACCCATCAATGGCCAATTTAAAATCTACTCTATTTTGCAAAGAAAGGAAATCAAAACACAGAAAAATAAATTGTTTTTATGCTTAAAAGTGGGCCATTTACCAAACTACCCACTTGCAATCTTTATATATAAATTAGCACAAACATGGCCCACAGACATCTTAAAATAAAATAATAAAAACGAGCACACACGTGGATCACAGGCCTCAACGAATAAATAAATGTAAAAATGAGCACAAACATGGACCAATAAAATAAAATAATAAAATTTAAATTTAAATTAAATTAAATTAAATTAAAATGAGCACAAACATGGACACAGACGTATTTTAAAAAGTGAAAACATAATAATAATAAAAAATAAAATAAAATAAAAAAGACCACAAACATGAACCACAAACATCTTAATAAAATAATAAAATAAAATAAAAATGAGCTAAAACATCGACCACAAACCTCTTAAATAAAATTTAAAATAATAGAATAAAATATAACTAAATTAAAATAAATTAAAATGAGCACAAGCATGGACCACAGACATATAAAATGACATAAAAAGACATGAATAATAAATGAAAGGAAATTAAATTAAATTAAATTAAATTAAAATGAGTATAAAAGGTAAAAACATAATAATAATAAGAAATAAAATTAAATAAAAAAACACAAACATGGACTACAGACATCTAAAATAAAATAAAATGAAATAAATAATTAGCATAAACATGGACCACAGACATTTTAAATAAAATAAAATAAAATGACATACAATAATTAAATTAAATTAAATTAAATTAAATTAAAATTAGCATAAACATGGACCACAGACTTCTTAATAAAACAAACAAACAAAAAAATAATAATAAATAAAAAAAGAGCACAAACATGGACCACAAACCTCTTAAATAAAATTAAAGATAATAAAATAAATTTTAATTAAATTAAAATAAATAAAAATGAGCACAAACATGGACTGCAGTCCTCTAAAATAAAATAAAATAAAATAAAATAAAATAAAATAAAATAAAATAAAATAAAATAAAATAAAATAAAATAAAATAAAGCAATTCAGATATGTATCACATATATATAAAAAATAAACAAAACCAAATAAAAAATAAAATAAAATTTAATTTAAAAGGGACAGAGAAAATTCCTCTCGTATTTTGTTTGTGACATCTATCCAATCTCACTCTGCAGCAGACAGGTTGAATGACATACCCTCATGCTCAAATACCATGCACAAAAGTACACATTAAAAACAACAACAATAACCCAGATTATGGGTTATATGGGTTCACTTGCAGTGAAAATAAACATGGTTTGTGCCAATCACAATGCGTTTTGTACGGTGAATTACTGGCTGCCAAGAGCAAATAGTCAACAATGAATTTCATTATTGTTAAGAAAACCTCTAATAGTAATATCATTTTACAGCAGCACTGAAAAGTCCTGTATAATTTTTTCAATAATAGTTACATAATAGTTTTTTTTCTGATAACTTGCAGAGAAAAAAAATAAAATAATGCACTTCATTAAATGCTTCAAACAAGCTCATAAGCATAGCAGTTTGATGTGGGCTGAAGTGACATGTGCCTTGATGGATTATTTCTGCTGTTTAATGTGCTTCAAAGGAGATCTCACCAGCACATAACCTACATTAAATGGTTATATTATCTCTAAATGTTACAAATTCAAAGTTGTTGTTTTTTTGTGCAAAAAACAAAACAAAAAAACTTGTCCTAACAGCAATCAAGTACTCAAAGAATTCACTGCTTAATTCCTGTTAGTCACATCTCAAAAAGACAAAAAGCAATCCAGACATGAAAAAAATAAAAATAAAAATTAGCACAAATATGGACCACAGACATGTTAAATAAAATAAAATAATAAAAATGAGCAAACCCATGGATCACATACTTTTAAAAAATTATAATAAATAAATAAATAATAAGCACAAAAATTGACCACAGACATATTCTAAAATAAAATAAAAAAAAATAAAAATGAACACAATGACCACAGACGTCTTGAAAATGAATAATAAAAAATTAAATTAAATTAAATTAAATTGAGCACAAACATGGACCACAGAAATTTTATAAAATGTAAAAACATAATAATAAAAACATAAATAAAATAATAAAATAAAATAATGAATAAAATAAAATAAAATATAAAATCAAATCAAATCAAATCAAATAACATGGACCACAGACCTCTAAAATAAAATAAAAATGAGCATAAGCATAACAGTTTGATGTGGGCTGAAGTGACATGTGCTTTGAAGGATTATTTCTGCTGTTTAATGTGCTTCAGAGATGATCTCACCAGTGCATAACCTACATGAAATGGTTATATTATCTCTAAATGTTACAAACTCAAAAGCTTTTATTTATTTTGCAAAAAACTTGTTTTAACAGCAATCAAGTCCTCAAAGAATTTACTGTTTTAGCACTTGTTTTCTCATATAAGGATGCAAAAGAACATGCTTTTTAATAAAACACTGAAAAAAATCTGAAAAAAAGAAAGAGCCTAACATGAAACCATTGTACTTCTGCAGCTATTTATGTAAGCCCGTGTAATGTTATTACTTTTGCATCAGCATTTTGCAAAAATATTAAACATTTTGTTCTAGTACCGTTGAGTTGCTGCATGATGTCCAATGTGAAATCTGAGTCCTGAAGCAAAACCTTTTGAGAAGCAGTGATGTAATCTCACACCATCCCCCATAAACACACACACACCCCTATACCCAAATAAACACACATATTCTCACACCATCCCCCCAAACACACACACACACACACACACACACACACACAGTCATTTTTCTAATCCCGCTCTCAGTTATCAAGCACAATCTGCAGTCAGACTGTGTTCATCCAGCATGTCCACACAAGCTGCACACGCTGTCAAGATCAGAGCAAAATTCCATCGTCCTCTCGTCCAAACTGACCTGAGAGAGTGAGAGGCTCGCTGGTTTTATCAGCAGTGGGCAGTGGTAGCACAGACAGCCAGGCGCTATAACTTATCACAGAAATAGAGGAAAAAAAAAAATAATAATAATTGAAATGGCTGAAGAAACTGATAACAAAGTCTCTTCGATTCTCAAAACACTGACCGACTCAGACACAACGGCCTTGACCGTCCCTGAGAACCAAACAACAGAGCAGTGAGATGCAGCCGCTGATACACACACACACACACACAAACACATTTATATATATATATATATAGAGAGAGAGAGAGAGAGAGAGAGAGAGAGAGAGATGCAAATATATGTTTATGTATATATATATATATATATATATGTAAATATGTTTGTGTTTATGTTTAAGTCTTTACTGTCACTTTCTAACACATCCTTGCTGAATTAAAGAATAATTTTGTTTAAAAACATAGTAATAATTAATTAATAAAATAAAATTACCTAAATTGAAAAATAATTATAATATATATATATATATATATATATGTGTGTGTGTGTGTGTGTGTGTGTGTACCTGGTATTCATCACGTTGTAGGGACCAAATGTCCCCACAAGGATAGGAATACCAGTAGATTTTGACCTTGTGGGGACATTTCTCAGGTCCCCATGTGGAAACAGGCTTATAAATCATGCACAATGAGTTTTTTTGATGAAGTAAAAGTGTGCACAATCTCCTGTGAGGGCTAGGTTTAGGTGTAGGGTAGGTGTAGGGCGATAGAAAGTACGGTTTGTACAGTATGAAAACCATTACGCCTATGGAATGTCCCCATAAAACATGTAAACCCAACAAGTTTATTTATGTTTAAAAAACTATTTAAAAACAACCAGTGTTGACCAAAGTGCTTTACAAAAGCAAAAATAAAAAGGCAATACAAATACAAAGCCATTTAAATAATAATTGGATCATATAAATATTCTAACAATTAATCTAAAAAGCTACATAAAATGAATTATGAATTATGTATAATTATTTATCGTATACTTATACATATTTGTGTGTGTGTGTGTGTGTGTGTGCATGTGTGTGTGTGAGAGAATAAATACATGAATTGTAAAACATTGAATAATTTTTTTTTTTACATTTATTTAAAATGGATTGATTTTTAATTATATATAATATTAAAATTAATAATTAAAAAAATAAAATAAAATAACCTAATTTGAAAAGTTATTTTAAAATAAAAAATTATTTCATAAATTATTTATGAATTATGTATATAAAATTTATTTAATATTTAATAAAATGATTTATTAATATAAAACAAATATGTTTATCTAAAGATGCATACATTTTAAATCTTTTATAAGAATATAAGTCTTTACTGTCAATTTTTTTTATCAATTTAACACATCCTTGCTGAACTAAAATATTAATATTGTTTAAAAAAATAAATAATTAAATAATATAATAATATAATTAAATTAATAAATTAACCTAAATGTATTTTTTATTTCATAAATTATATATATATATATATATATGTGTGTGTGTGTGTGTGTGTGTGTGTGTGTGTGTGTGTGTGTGTGTGTGTGTGTGTGAATAATATAAGAAATAATTTAGAAATATATATATCTAATCTAATAACTAAAATCAAATAAATAAATCTATCTAATATCTAATATCCTTAATATCCTAATGATTTTGGCATGAAATATAATAGATTTTGACCCATACAGTGTATTGTTGGCTATTGCTTCAAATATATGCAACTTATGACTGTTTTTGTAGTCCAGGGTCACAAATAGAAAAACAGAAAAATTATTTTGCAGTGATGCTTACAGTACTATAACAAACACCACTGATATCAATAAAAAGCTGTCTTGCAAACTCTGTAGGAAGGAGGTGAAATGCTGAGAGCCAAATGTGGGGCAGATTCCAGCTGAGATTCTGAAGGCCTTGTTCTGGATGTGAGTTTTGGGATCATGTATCACAGCTCCAGACATGTGTAGAACAGGCCTGCGAGCCGGAGCGGGACACAGATAGCCCCTCTGCAGCAGACATACTCTATGAGTCATGAGCCTAAAGCGAACAGCGGCACGTCTGCAGGCCATGTGTCTGTCTGCCGACAGTCCATGAAACTCTCTAGACGTGTCTATTTCTCTATTTTCAGGGATCTTGTTTCCTTGTCTCTCTTCTTAAAGATGGCTAGAGTTGCTGTGGAGTTCCATTTAAAGTGAAAACCATTGATTGTGGTTCACAAAGCTCATTTAGTTGCTGCTTGTATCTGTTGAGCCCTAAATAGTTGCATTTATTAGTAATATAATAAAATAATAAAAAAATATTTAAAAAATAATAATAAAATAAATTACGAGGACAAACATGGACCACATATATTTCCATGTAAAAGTGATTGTGGTTCACAAAGCTCATTTAGTTGCTCTTTGCATCTGTTGAGCCCTAAATAGTTGCATTTACTAGTAAAATAATATAAGAAAAAAAAAAAGAAGAAGAAAAAGATCTAATAAAATTGTATTAAATATGAGCACAAACATGAAACACATATATTTTAAAATAAAATAAAATAAAATATTAACTCAAACATGGACCACATATATTTTAAAATAAAATAAAAGCACAAACATGGACCACATCAAAATAAAATAAAATTAAATTACATATGAGAACAAGCATGGACCACATGTATTTTAAAATAAAATAAAATAAAATAAAATAAGAGCACAAACATGGACCACATAAATTTACAATAATATAAAATAAGAGTACAAACATGGACCACAAATATATATATAAAAAATAATTAAATTAAATTAAATTAAATTAAAAATAAGAGCACAAACAATGACCACATTAAAATAAAATAACATATAAGCACAAACATGAACCACATTTATTATGAAATAAAATAAAATAAAATAATAAATAAAATAAAATTCATTTCTAGTTGTAGATTGATTAGGTTTCCCAAGGCTGCAATTCAATAATCAGATCCTATTTTACTCCAAACTAAAATAATTAAATAGTTAATTAGCCTAAATACCATATTTTTGGTAAATATATAATTTCAGAAATATACCTTCTATATAATAGTATGTTAAATACACAAACAACAGTCTTTATATACATTTCAGTATCAAGAAATTTATTTTAAGTCTCTTGTGCTCACCAAGGCTGCATTTATTTGATCACAAAAACATTAAAAACCGTAAAATTGTTAAATATATTTGCAATTTGAAATAACTATTTTCTATTTTTCGATATTTTAAACTGCAATATATTCCTGTGATGCAAAGCTGAATATTCAGCATCATTACTCCAGTCTTCAGGATCACACAATCCTTCAGAAATCTTTCTAATATGCTGATTTGCTGCTCAAGAAACATGTGTGATTATTATCAATGTTGAAAATATTTTTGTGAAAACGGTTTGTGGAATACATTTTTGTTGCAGGACACAATTTTTAAACAATCATTCTTTAAAATGCTGTAACAAATGTTTCACACAGATGTTAGCTTTTCAGTCATTAATGAGACTCACTCGGTGAGTTTTTCTCACTGCGCGCATTGTTTTCTTCACGCTGGAGCAAAATGTCTCATTTACATGTGAACGTTCCTCTCCTAGATGTGCGACGTGAGAAAAGGGGAAGTACAGGGAGCAGGAACACGCCGGGCCAGAAAGACACATCACCGTCTGTTTGCGTTTAAAGCGCCTGAAAGAGAGCTGGGAATTCGCAAAACTTGGGAAGATAAATTTAGCCGACTCAGCAAATACAGCAAGGCCAAACGGTGGTACGGAGAACGAGGGAGCGATAGCATTTATGGCTAATAATACCTTGTCCGTTGCCTTGAAATATAGCAGCATGTTCCAAGTCAGTGTCGAGGGAAGCGAGTAACCCATCGGTCCTTGAACCGTAATGGCCAGTGTAGAGTTGTGTTGAATGAAGCTGTAATTTGCTCAGCAGTGGTTCAGGCTTACATAATCGCTATAAGACGATACGCGCCCGACTGCCTTCTTAACTATTACAGCAATAAGAGAGATGAGAGACGAGCCACTGAGATAAGACTCCTGATGGACAAACTGCCTGCGGTCTATAATGCATGTGGAATTATTTATTTGACAGACACTCCCATAAATATATGCAACAGAGACAAATATATGCAGCATTTTGGCATCATTTGCTCATTCCTGCATCATTGTTCCAAACCAGTATTGTGAAAGGTGAAAGATGTTACTCTGAGCCAGGGTTGTTACAGTTAACTAAAGCTAAAAACATTAAAAAAAACTATAATAGTATCTCTGCTACTGTTTTACACTGCATTTCATGAAAATGAAAATATATTGTTTGCCATTTATTTAAAGCAAAGAACTGAGACACTCGTTCATAAATTATTCTTTTTTTTTTTTTTTTTACTGGTTCTTCTCAGTGAACAGACTCATAATTTGCACTGATCACTCATTGAGTCAATGATCTGGTGGGAATGAATTACCAGATAACAAGTCTAAGATTCAGTGATCTATTGAGAGTAATTCATTTGTTAACAACTCACTGACTCAACAATCTGGAGAGAGTGAATCTCTGGTTAACAACTCACTGATTCAATTATTTGGTGAGAGAGAATCTCCAGTTAAAAACTGACTAATTCAAAGATCTGATGGGAGTGAATCTCCAATATTAACTCACTGATTCAATTATCTGGTGAGAGTGAATCTCCAGTTATTAACTCACTGATTCAATTATCTGGTAAGAGCGAATCGCCAGTTATTAACTCACTGATTCAATTATCTGGTATGAGTGAATCTCCAGTTAACAACTCACTGATTCAATTATCTTGTAAGAGCGAATCTCCAGTTAACAACTCACTGATTCAATTATCTGGTGAGAGCGAATCTCCAGTTAACAACTTATTGATTCAAAGATCTGATGGGAGTGAATCTCCAATATTAACTCACTGATTCAATTATCTGGTGAGAGTGAATCTCCAGTTAACAACTCACTGATTCAATTATCTTGTAAGAGCGAATCTCCAGTTAACAACTCACTGATTCAATGATCTGGTGAGAGTGAATCTCCAGTTATTAACTCACTGATTCAATGATCTGGTGAGAGTGAATCTCCAGTTAACAACTCACTGATTCAATGATCTGGTGAGAGTGAATCTCCAGTTAACAACTCACTGATTCAATGATGTGGTGAGAGTGAATCTCCAGTTATTAACTCACTGATTCAATGATCTGGTGAGAGTGAATCTCCAGTTAACAACTCACTGATTCAATGATCTGGTGAGAGTGAATCTCCAGTTAACAACTCACCGATTCAATTATCTGGTGAGAGTGAATCTCCAGTTATTAACTCACTGATTCAATGATCTGGTGAGAGTGAATCTCCAGTTAACAACTCACTGATTCAATGATCTGGTGAGAGTGAATCTCCAGTTAACAACTTACTGATTCAATGATCTGGTGAGAGTGAATCTCCAGTTATTAACTCACTGATTCAATGATCTGGTAAGAGCGAATCTCCAGTTAACAACTTATTGATTTAAAGATCTGATGGGAGTGAATCTCCAATATTAACTCACTGATTCAATTATCTGGTGAGAGTGAATCTCCAGTTATTAACTCACTGATTCAATTATCTTGTAAGAGCGAATCTCCAGTTAACAACTCACTGATTCAATGATCTGGTGAGAGTGAATCTCCAGTTATTAACTCACTGATTCAATGATCTGGTGAGAGTGAATCTCCAGTTAACAACTCACTGATTCAATGATCTGGTGAGAGTGAATCTCCAGTTAACAACTCACTGATTCAATGATCTGGTGAGAGTGAATCTCCAGTTAACAACTCACCGATTCAATTATCTGGTGAGAGTGAATCTCCAGTTATTAACTCACTGATTCAATGATCTGGTGAGAATGAATCTCCAGTTAACAACTCACTGATTCAATGATCTGGTGAGAGTGAATCTCCAGTTAACAACTTACTGATTCAATGATCTGGTGAGAGTGAATCTCCAGTTATTAACTCACTGATTCAATGATCTGGTAAGAGCGAATCTCCAGGTAACAACTCACTGATTCAATTATCTGGTGAGAGCGAACCTTCAGTTAACAACTCACTGATTCGATGATCTGGTGAGAGCAAATCTCCAGTTAACAACTCACTGATTCAATTATCTGGTGAGAGCGAACCTTCAGTTAACAACTCACTGATTCGATGATCTGGTGAGAGCAAATCTCCAGTTAATAACTCACTGATTCAATTATCTGGTGAGAGCGAACCTTCAGTTAACAACTCACTGATTCGATGATCTGGTGAGAGCAAATCTCCAGTTAATAACTCACTGATTCAATTATCTGGTGAGAGTGAATCTCCAGGTAACAACTCACTGATTCAAAGATCTGATGGGAGCGAATCTCCAGTTATTAACTCACTGATTCAATTATCTGGTGAGAGCGAATATTCAGTTAACAACTCACTGATTCGATGATCTGGTGAGAGTGAATCTCCAGTTATTAACTCACTGATTCAATTATCTGGTGAGAGCGAATATTCAGCTAACAACTCACTAATTTGATGATCTGTCGAGAGTGAATCTTCAGTTAATAACTCACTAATTTGATGATCTGGTGAGAGCGAATCTCCAGGTAACAACTCAGTGATGTGGTTAGTGTGAATCTACAGTTATCAACTGACTGACTCAATGACTACGTTTACATGCGCACGAATAGTGCGATTATTTCCAATAATCAGAGTAAGGACTTAATCGCATTATGATGTTTACATGTCAAGAGCAAAGCTCTTCACTCCGGTTTACATGGAATTTCCATTATTCCTATTATTCTTTGCATTATGTTCATGTCGCGCAATGTCCACAACATAAACTCAGTGTGTCGCCTTCTTCACCGCCATAGTTTCTAATCTGCAGGCAGGCGCGGCACCAGAATATTTTCTCTAAAGGGGCTAACGGGGGCTAGACTAATATGTGGGGGTGCTAAGAAAATAATCGATATTCATGACGTCAAAGTTACTTAATGAAGAAATTGTTTTGTTTTTTGTTTTTTTTAAGAAAAGCAGCTCTGGTACACACCACATTAAACAGAAGTGTTAATACAAGTGACTAGAGCCCTGCATTCCAGCCCGAGCCCAGCGGGCAGCAAATCCGCGAACAAGCGCACATAAAAGGCTAAAGATTGCCTAAAGATTCCTGTTCCTGACCAAGTGAGCCCATCCTCTTTGTTTTCTTTATAGTAAAAGTAGATACTGTTTGTGAGTGTACATAAATAAACATAGACCCTTTACAGTTACGAAAAATTTATTACTCTTACCTTTACAAGCAAAAAAGTCGGCGTATTTTAAGATGTTTGCAATGCAAGTGATCCCACTGGCACCTCCATTCCTGTAAAGCTCGCGTTAGCCTCCACTCTCCGCACAAACAATAGGATATGAGTCTTACAGCGCACATATAGGTTAAACGTTTAAACGAACATTTTGATATGCTTGAACTGTTTAATATCTATAGATTTTAATTTTGGCAAGTCGTGATGATTTTAAAAAGGCTAAATTGATCAAGCATATCAACTCTGCGGCTGGCCGCTTCGTCGTTAAAAATAAAATAAAAAAACTTATATTTAACAGAAAAAAATGCTCCAAACGTTTTTTCTAAATTAACTTAATAAAAAACTGAAACGAAATATAATTACATTGCCATTTGGCCTATAACTGAACTATTTTAATAGCTGAAAAAGTAGTAAAATAAGCTATTTTGGGGGGAAGTGGCCAAAAACGATCTCGGGTCGGAGTCTGGCCAGACTCTTACCAAGAATTCTGATAAGCTGTTCGACAAGAGCTGGGCTAGGGCCTATATTTTAGGCCTATTCAGGGCTCTACACAAGACGACGAAAAAAACTTTTTACATGCAAAGGAAAGACTTCAAATCTGGACAGCACCATGTGCTCCGTGAGACTGGGTTGTGCGCTCAACATTTACACAATTCATTTGAATGCGCAATCAGAACTGTGCATACTTTACACTTAAATTAAACATTAAACAAACACCACATCTCAATCTTAGTGATGATGTAATGGATTAAATGTAGCCTAATGCAGGAAACTTCGCTCACATGATGCGTGTGGCAGATTACTGTGACAGATATATGTGCTAACATCACAGGACAGCACTCTTCCATCTCAGCTGCTTGGGGGGCTAAACCGGGGCTATTCAAAACTCTAAAGGGACTATAGACCCCCTAGCCTCTGTGTAGCACCGTCCTTGTCTGCAGGTGCGTGGCACGTCATTCGTGGAAGTCACGAGCACATGCGCACTCTGGTCAAAGCAGCAATACTGCGATAAAGGTGTTTACATGCCTGTGTATTTCGATTAAAATCGGCGTGCGCCACCTATATTAATGCGATTATGCTTGCTGCGATTATGGGCTTAATCGCATTATTATAATCGAAGTATTCCGTTTACATGAAGAAAAGTTTAATTGCAATATTGCCAAAATCTCATTATAATCGCATCCAGGGTCCATGTAAACGCACTCATTGATCTGGTCATTAAAGGAATAAATTTACTCACTCTCTCTTGCTATAACTATGTCCTTTCTATTCAAAGGGTCTTTTCAAGACGTTCTCAGTGTTGTTTGACAGAAAAGCATCATGCTGTTGAAGACCTATCAGATCACTCTCATTCATTGAGGGGTATAAAAACAGTTTCACTGCATATGGATCTACTAAAGTGTGAAAACGGATCAGGGCTGGTGTCTGGGAGAGGTTAGAGAGGCTGACGGACCCAGAGGGCTCTGAAACAGCACTTCTAACTCTGTGGGCCTTTGTCATGTAAATGTACCATGACACAGCAAGCACAGAAGTGCTTTCTCACGACTGAAATAGCTTTTAAAGACCACTAAAAACAAAGCCGTGCCAATGGCAAGGGCCTCTGGGCTCAGCTGGTAATATAAAAAGCTTGGGACGAGGCTCCGTTTTACATCAGCATGAGGGGTTTGTGGTGAGACGCTTTTCTTGCAGAGTGGCAACAAACCGTGTGTTTTGAAGTGAAGGCCTCATGGGTTAATATCAGTAAAATGCTGCCCTCTTGATGCCAGTGGCAGACACATGCACCAACTGGCATGTCTTTGTTTCCTGAAAATTATATTGTTTTTCCAAATCTTAGGTGGACTCAGTTACTGTAGGTTTCACTGATGCAGAACTTAGTTTTTTTTTTATGGATGTACAAAACAACACATGCATTTTCAAAATCAACTAGCTGGTAGACCCTCAGGTACTGTTTTGGGCAGCAGTGTTAAAAAAAGCTCATAATAATGGTAAGGTGCTCAATATATACATACACACAGTATATATGTATATAAAACATTATAGAAATAATAACATTAATATATATATTATATTATTACATATATATTAAACAAATAATAAAGTATAAAAATATTAGGGCTGTCAATCGGTTAATTTTTTTATTCACGATTAATCGCATGGTTGTCATGAGTTAACTTGCGATTAATCGCACATTTTTATCTGTTCAAAATGTACCTTAAATAAATACTTTTTAAAGTTTTTAATACTCTAATCAACATTGGCATGGACAAATATGGATGCTTTAAGCAAATATATGTTTATTATTAGTGAAACCATACTCGACATAGAAGATGAAGACTAGACATGTTTCAAAGGTCATAGATGTTTTTCAAATAACTTGTTCATGTCTATTTGACACATGGAGAAAAAAGAACATAGAAATACCAGGTTCCCATTACTTCTCTTTCTTTGCACTGAGCAATTTACTTACACAAGCCTGTTTGTATTATTTGCCGGACAGGGCAGCTTCACTTCTTCTGAACATGCAAAATCTACATTTATTATTACATTTGTTTGCCTCTCAGTGCCCACATACTGTCATTTGATGCAGCCAAGTTCTCAACAAAACTGTTTCCATTGTTATATTTTAGTGTTTCTGTTATCAGACAACCAAAGTAATATGAAATAATGACTGAAGAAAATCCTGAATTATGATCATGATTCAATCGCTGAAAAGAATCATTTACCGGCATCTGGACATAAGTCACTATTCTCTGCATTATTATTGTTGTTTTTAACTTCCTGTTTGAATGCTTTCACAATCCTTGGACTTTTTAGGAGTTTACCCGTTTAAAGTTATGTGCTCGCAAAAACCTGCTTCTTTTATTTTTTTTTAAGGTATTGTTTTCGTTCCAATGTACTGATTCGAGAGCCCGGTCTCATGAAAATGCGTACTAGTAGCACGATTTTCTGTTTCTATTTGGCGTGCAATTAATGAGCTGAAATTAACTTTGGCGTGCATATGATATGCATGTGTTTGACGTGCATATAATACGAAGTTTTCGCTTGCATACTCGTATGTGACTTTACGCATCAACCCCACAGCACCAATCCTAACGTAGACAGACTCCGCTTGCATTCATTCAATGTGGCAGAAGTGCCGGTACGCACGAAAAAGTGCAAGTACGCAAAAGGATAAAATACAGAAGTGCCTGCGTACCGGCCCACTTCAAGCACTGGAAGCAACATAATATCTGGTTTAACTGAAAGCGTTGCTCCTCTGCCGCTCGCTGAACAGAGCAGACGCAGATATAAAGAGAGGGAGGTGCGCGCGCATTGGGAGACCTCGCGCTCGCTCGGCAAAACCGGAGAGCCTCAGAAACTATATTAGGTTTGTCCAATTATGTGTTTATGTATTGTTGCTAGACACTTTTCGCCAGGTTGGCAACATTGTGCATCCATTTCTTTAACTATGGGCTAGGTAATGGGTCAAACAGAAAATGCGCGCTGCATTAATCGCGCGTTAATAAAATTAGTGCCGTTAAAACGAATTTGCGTTAACGCGTAATTAACGCGTTAATTTTGACAGCCCTAAAAAATATATATAACATATATAAATATATGAAACTTATTTATTATTACTTATCAATTTATTTATTATTATTATAATATATTATTTATTTATACTTTAAAACTGTTTATAAAAAGCATGAATACAGCAGCCTGTTTCACAAAAAATTATAAAAATTAAAAAAATAAAAAGAATATAAATTCATTTTATTAATTACACAAATATATATATATACATACACAATTTATGATTTCATAATAATAATAAAAAAATTAATAAAATATAAAAACACCTTATTAAATATAATAATTTAAAAACTTTTTTATATTTTTTATATTAATACACTTAATAACTACTTACTACTTTAATAATTTAAATCAATAAATACATATTTTGAGACATGTTGAGATGTCAACAAATCAGAAAACAGCAGTCTTATCCCTCAGCAGAAACATTAAAATCACTGGAGACTTCAAAAAGTCTCCATTTACTAAGAGAAACAAATAAGATATTAAAGACATTTGTGTTTTTTCCCCCCTATGGGCAGAGCAAGTTAAAGGGTCTTTCGTGAAAATCAGGTGGGTTGAATTTACAAAATTACAAAAAAACAAAAGCTCTTCACAGTTAAAAATCACAGAACTTATAAAGTACACTGTAAAAAGTTTTCACCACATTCAACTTAAAAACCTAAGTTCAGCAGCTGCCATAAAATTTAAAGTTAAACCAGCTGAAAACTGCAAGTCATTTTAACTTATTACAATAAAATGAGTTGATTTAACTTAAAATTTTAAGGCAGCTGCTAAACTTAATTTTTTTAAGTTGAAACTGGTGAAAACTTTTACAGTGTATTAATTTAAATTGAAATGTTTTTTTTTTTTTTTCAAAAAGTGTAACTATAATTAAACCAAACAGATTTTTCACACAAACATCAAAACATTGAATCAGAGTTTTTAAGAACTGATTCAAACAATCATGAACTCGCACACATGACTGATGTGTAACAAGCAACAAACAAAGAAAGAAAATCCCCCAGTTACTTTCAGCCTCTCTAAATCCAAAAACCAATACTTCATCATTAGCGTTGTGGGGTGAAGGGGTGGCTGGGACAATGATGCAACACTTTACTCCAGCTCTCCACATCTATTCATTCTGGGCTGGGGGCAGGGCAGGGCGATGATGTCATGGCTTTCTCCAGGCTGACCGTGCGACTCAGACGTGCTGTCAGACAAACAGCTGTGCACACTAACATTCTCCTTTTGTCCCGCTTGGAGCATCGTCTCCAAAAGACCTGCCAATCAAAGCACCCCGGGACACAGACCTGAGCAGAAATTGACCCTTCGCTAAGACAAGCTTCACAGACATTGTATAGGATTGAATTCGGTAAAATGAGCTTATTAAGTAATTGCAAAATATTCTTTTGACACTGCAAAGCATTTTATCCACCATTTCTCTTCAAGGCGAGAGACGGCAAGTGAAAAGGGTAAAAAAAATTAACTAATAGTTATCACCTTACTAACCCAGTTGATTGATTACATTGATCATTGCAAACATTTTTTGTATTACAAGTTTTCTAAAATGTTAGGTTTAAATATGCAAATGAGCCATTATTTAATGAAATATGCACTGACTTGCATTCATTTCTAGAACAAAAATCTAAACACTGGATGAAGTCAGTTACAAAATTCTTGTTTAATTTTTTAGAGTCATATTAGAGTCAAATGTTTTTACAGAGGGCATTTTGGGTATCTCATTTTGTCACTCCATAATTCAAATAAAACTTAGAACAGACAGAAAACAATGTATTTTTTAAAGATTTTAGCTGGATTAAATTTTGTATAAAACCAATCAAATTATATATGAACAAATCCCTCAGTAAAAACCTTCAGAATAGACAGGAATAAAAATGTAAAGTTTGGTGTGTGTATAAGTGCTACTGAAGTGGAGATTTATGGTTCAGTGTAGGAGAAAAAAACTCATTTTGAGAAAACGGCCTTTAAAAATATGTATTGTAATTGAAATCTATTGACACAAATAGATAAAGTGCTATAAAAGAAACACTTAATGGTGTCTTTTGGGTGTTTTCTTTTTACTAGCATGGAAAACACTTTATAAAACACCAAAAAGCCCAAAATCTCAAACTTGACAGGTGTTTCTCCTTAAAGAAAGAGTTGAATTACACAGTTTTAACATTTTTTTCCTGTTTGGATAATTTACAGGGCTGAGAAATAGGTGTATCAAACATGATGATACATTTATTAAAGAGTTAAATATAACATATTAATTATAAAACTTAGATTAATCAACATAAGTGATAAAAGGGACGATAGGGCACTAACATTTTGAAGGCGGCCTTAGCGAAGGGTCAATTACACCAACAAGAGCTCGGGAGGTCACCGAAGAGGCGTTTTGCTGTCACAGCTGAAGCTTAAGTATTCCCTGCTCCCCTAAATCACTCAAAACAAAACCAAATCCCCCATAATCCCATCAGCGTACCCAAACAATGACAGGCCAGGCATTGGAGAATTGCAATCGGCAGCTAATGCGGTGAAGTGCAGCCTGGGGCATGTTTAAGAAAGAATCAGGTAACAAGACCTAGATTGTGTCTTGAGAGGACACTTCACCCCCAAAAAGAGAAGTTCAGCACAACCAGGCTCTTTAGCTGGTGTTTTAGGGAGCAAAACACATTCTGATAATCTGCTATATATGCAATAAATTTTACATACACCTTGCAGAATTTGCAAAATGGTAAATATTTTACCAAAGTAAGAGGGATTATATGAAATGCATGTTGAAAAGTTTACATACACCTAATTCTTAATACTTTGTTTTTACCTGAATGATCCACAGCTGTTTTTTTTTTTTGTTCAGTGATAGTTGTTTATGAGTCCCTTATTTGTCCTGAACTGATAAACTGCCTGCTGTTCTTCAGAAAAATCCTTTAGGTGCCACAAATTCTTTGGTTTTTCAGCATTTTTGTCTATTTGAACCCTTTCCAACAATGACGGTATGATTTTGAGATACATCTTTTTACACTGAGGACAACTGAGGTACTCTATTACAGAATAAATGCTCACTGCTTCAGAAGCAAACACTATGAATGGGGGGGGGGGGGGGGGGTGAAAACCTTCGAAAAGAATGAAAATGTGTACATTTTTTAAAGAATTTTTTTTAAAGAATTTTTTACCTAAATATCTTCTTTTTTATTTTTGTTGTTGTTGTTCATTTAGTACTGCCCTTCAGAAGTTACAGAAGATATTGACATGTTTCTCAGAAGACAAAATAAGTTACATTTACCCTGATCTTTGAATTCAAAAAGTTTTCACCCCCCAGCTCTTAAAGGAACACTCCACTTTTTTTGGAAATAGGCTAATTCTCCAACTCCCCCCGAGTTTTGAAATCCATTCAGCCGTTCTCCTGTTCTGGCGATATCACTTTTAGCATAGCTTAGCATAGATCATTGAATCCTATTAGACCAGTAGCATCGCGTTCAGAAATGACCAACGCGTTTCGGTATTTGTCCTATTTAAAACTTGACTCTTCTGTAGTTATATTGTGTACTAAGACCAGCGGAAAATGCAAAGCTGTGATTTTCTAGGACGATAAGATTAGGAACTACACTCCCATTCCGACGTAACAGACAAGGAAGTTTGCTGCCGTAACATGGCTGAAGCAGGCGCAGTAATATCACACCGGTCACATTGGAAGTTACCCAGCTGGGAACTAATTTCAGTTCGTTTAACCCTTCTGTAATAGTTGCATATGAGTCGCTCAGTTGTCCTCAGTGAGTAAAGATGGATCTCAAAATCATACAGTAATTGCTGGAAAGGGTTCAAAAACACAAAAATGCTGAAAAATGAAATAATTTGTGGGACCAGGAGGATTTTTCTGAAGAACAGCAGGCAGTTTAACTTTTCAGGACAAACAAGGGACTCATGAACAACTAAGCGAATTAAGCGTTTGTAAAGTTTTGAACGGGTCATTTTTATAAATTAAACTATTATTTTCTCTTGTGGACTATGTAAACATCTTTTATGTGAAATATCTTATTCATGTCTGTACTAAATAAATAATAACATGCTTTTACTATGATGTTTTTTATTTGGTAAAATTATTAACATTTTGCAGATTCTGCAAGATGTATGTAAATGTTTGACTTAAACTATATCATATTGAATAAACTGAACCGTTTGTTTCTATACTTGCAAATTTGAGCACAGGCAAACTAAAGTCGCCACATATTGGCCCGCTCTGCGATCGATGGCCTGTAATTTCAGCCTGCGACGTGAGTAAGCTTTTCTGACATGCACACACGTAAAATCTAATGGCAATTAGTGTCACCGCCCAGCCCTGGACCATCTTTTATGGCAGACACAGCTTGGGTCATCGTCTATCCTCTGCAAACTACAGAAACTAGCACAGCAAAAAGTTTTCGTAACACTCCCACCCCATCCCCCCTCTGGTTTGCCTCCGTTTCGCTCATATACTGTGGCCGTAATTGCTAGCCTCAGATATAATACGAGAGGGATCATTACTGCCAGCCTCAAATATAATGAAGGCCCCCATAATGGCAAACTGCAAAGCCACATTATGACGGCACATTTCAATATGCTGTAATTTGCAGATTTTGCTGCAGGTCAAAGCTGTTCCGGATGGCCGTTCATAACATATATTTGTCATATAATAAGATCCACAGGGGTCTTGCTTTTCCTAAATCAGCCATGTAAGCAGATTGCATTGGCCGTATAAGTTCTGGAGCAAACTCGCTGTGAGGATGCATCTCATATATGGCTCTCAGCTGTCATTACACATAATGCACCAAAATAATCTCATACAAAAAACTATGAGCTCTTTACTGTTAGTACAAAAGTAGAAAGAAAGAAGATATTATAACAACTTATGAAGTATTAGAGATGATTTAATATTTACATATTTTTTCTGATATTAGTAACTATGATTGCAACCAAACAGGTTAAGATTAAAAATGTTTAATGCAAGATAAAAAAAAAAATATTCTAGTGTTTTTTTTTTTTTTTTTTTTTGTAAAACACACTGTTAATTACTAAATAAACACAAAGAACGTTATTTAAATAGTACTTTTACAATCTGATGCACTTTGAAAATAAAACGTGAAATTTCCATAAAGATTTTCAATGATTATTTTAAATAACTGAGTTCTTAGAACTGATTTACTGAAATGGACGGTTTAATTCATGGAAACTCACTAACTCAAAGGCTGCATCCAAATACTTCCCTGCTACATAGTAGGTGGAAAACAGAATGTGAAGAGAGTAGTTTTTCCAAATTCATAGTATTCATAGAACAGAAGACAAAAAAATAGCAAGAAGATGAAAATACTCATCATGTCACCAGTAAAACCAAAAATACCTTAATTAAAAGTCAATACGTAACTCATTTTTAAGAACTTTTAAGCTACATCAACCAAATTGGCACAAATCTGGCTCTGTATATTTTCTAATTGATCAGAAATCCAAAAACTTTTATTGAAATATTATGATTGTAAAGTTTTAAAGCTACATCAACCAAACTCAACATAGCATTTTAGCCAACTGATCCATCCATTTGCCCACTGTCCATTCGTTCATTCATCCATCCATCCGTCTGTTCATCCATCCATCAATCCTTCTATTCTTCCATCCATCTATTCATCCATCTATCCATCTATGCATCCATCCATCGTCTATCTGTCCATCTATCCATCCATCCATCCATTCGTCCATCCATCCATCTGTCTATTCATCCATCAATCCATTTATACATCCATCCATTTATCCATCCAACCATCCATTCATCTATTCGTCATTTGTCCATTCATCCATCCATCCATCTGTCCATTCATCCATTTGTTCAATCCATCTGTCCATTCATCCATCCATTTGTCCAATCCATCCTTCCATCCATCCATCTATCCATCCGTCTATTTATCTATTCATCTGTCAATTAATTAATTCATTTATTCATCCGCCCGTCCGTCCATTCATCCATTTATTTGTCTGTCCATCTGTCCAAATATCTCCAAAATCCATTCATCCATCCATCTATTCATCCATCCATTCATTCATCCATTTGTCCATTTGTTCATTCATCCATCCATCCATCCATTGTCCATTCGTCTATCCATTTATCCACCCATCCATCTGTCAATTTATCGATCCATCCAATTGTCTACTGTCCATTTGTTCATCCATCCATCAATCCATCAATTTGTCCATTCATTCATCCAACACCCATCTGTTTGTTCAGTCTATCTATCTATCCATCTTTCCAGTCATCCATCCATTGTCCATTCGTCTATCCATTTATCCACTCATCCATCTGTCAATTTATCGATCCATCCATTTGTCTACTGTCCATTTGTTCATCCATCCATACATCAATCCATCCATTTGTCCATTCATTCATCCAACATCCATCCGTTTGTTCAGTCTATCTATCCATCTGTCCATTCATCCATCCATCCATCTATCAATTGTCCATCCATTCATCCATCCATCCATCCATTCGTGCATTGTCCATTCGTTCATTCATCCATCCACCCATTTATTCATCTGTCCATCCATCCGTCCACCCATCCATCCATTCGTCTATCCAACAATCCATCCATCCATTCATCCGTGTATTGTCCATTCATCCATCCATCCATCCATCCATCCATCCATCCATTCGTGCATTGTCCATTCGTTCATTCATCCATCCACCCATTTATTCATATGTCCATCCATCCGTCCACCCATCCATCCATTTGTCTATCCAACAATCCATCCATCCATTCATCCGTGCATTGTCCATTCATCCATCCATCCATCCATCCATCCATCCATCCATTCATTCATTCATTCATTCATTTATTCATTCATCCATCAATCTATTCATCCATCCATCTGTCCATTTGTCATTCGTCTATCCAACAATCCATCCATCCATTCATCCGTGCATTATCCATCCATCCATCCATCCATCCATCCATTCATTCATTCATTCATTCATCCATCAATCTATTCATCCATCCATCTGTCCATTTGTCATTCGTCTATCCATCAATCCATCTGTCCTATTTTAAACTTACAGGCACAATTATTATTTTACAGGCACTTCTTACTATTTTAAATTTACAAGCACATTTTTGTCAAGCCGACTAATCAAAGTCTGTCAATGTACTTCAAGTACATTCCTTCTCTAATTATAAGTGTTGTTAAAAATGTCTATGTTGCCCTTTGCCATGCTTTTCCCTTGTTGTTATACTGGATTAGAACCAACATCCAAAAATGGATAGATTCAGAAAGCTGACACAGTGATTTTATTCCCCATCCCAGTTCATTTCCATTCCAGCTAAACTGGTTCAACATCTCTGTGTTCCAGCATACGTCATTAGCACTCTGGCGAGGTTTACACATTCTGCCTGTTTATCAGTCTGCATCTGTTTATATGCTGTATTTTAGATGTACTCTTACTAGAAGTGGATTTACACTGAAATATTGCCTGCATCTAAGCACTTCTACTGTAGTTACTCACTGAGAACAAAACTAAGACGATGGAACAACAAAATGAGAAAGTGATGAAAGCTTCTTTTGGCTTCTGGACTTTTTCACCAAGACCAGGGACAATCCATCAGTCAACCAACCAATCAGTCAATGCAAATGCATACTTTGCTTTCATTTAATACACTATGGCTTTGTTCCAAAACCAAGCGAGATGCCTATATAGACACAAACCTGTTGCAACCTCTTAAGAAAACATCCTTTGGCCACATTTTAAAGCAGCATTCCATTAGATGTCCAAAGAGAAGCCACTCACATACAGTAATGTTCCCTATGTAGGCCACAGACAGTGAAGCAGCTCTTCTGAACTGCAGAGGCTTGTGAAAATCAAGTGTGTCTTACCTGAGTCGCACTGTTTTTGGTCCAGGGTAACAGACACTCAGATACTAGAGAGACAGCAGATGGCAGCAACTCTGGGAAGGGATTCTGGACGGGTCCCATCTGTGTGTCATCCACCTCTCTACTCTTCCTAAGGAGAGAGAAATCAATGATAAGAAACATAAATAAAAATGATGGAATATGCACTGTTCAGACAGTTTAAAGGACTGGAGGATGGTTCAGAAAAGTTCGAGTCAATCGTCTTGAGCCGGAAATGTGTCACCAGTGAATGTACTTTTTAAGAGTCTTTTACTGGTAAGAAAAAATAAATCAATATTTTTTATTTAAATTAGGGCTGGTCCGAATACCATTTTTTGAGCTTCGAAGCTTCGGTAGTAATCAACACCGAATATTCGAAGCTTCAGAGGCAGGGGGTTGAACATATTCTTCTCTCTAATAAAGGCAGGAATCTCTGTATGTCTTTCTGTTTGCATTTTTATTATGTCGAGAACAGTTCATCCAAGAGCAATACTTTTAATAAGGTAGCCTAACATTTTTTAACAAATAAATCACTCCCAAATCAGAAATTAGCAGCACAGTCAAATAAACAATACATTTAAATAAGAAAGTAGCCTAAAATGTTAAATAGGCTATTAAACAAATATTCATTACAAAAATTCCTAAAACCTCGTCCGGACCTTGCCCGACAGCTCATCAGAATTACTGGCCCGAGTCCAACTGGAGCTTTTTTTCTCTTTCTCTTCCCCATTACACAGCTGCGGTTTTTAATATCAAAGTGATTACATTTATTTTCGTTTATTTAGTTTATAAAGTAAAATTAGAAATCTATTTGGAATACTTTTTATTTGTTAAATTCAAGTTTTTTGTTTTTTAAAGTAACGACCAAGCGGCCAGCGGCAGACGGTTTAGCCCTCTCAAGTCATCACGATTTCAATTAAAATCCATAGATATAAAAAACTTAAAGCATATCACAATATTAGTTTAATCGTTTAACCTAGATACATGTGTGCTATTAGGCGCATATCTAATCGTTTGCGCGGAGAGTGAAGCGCTTTGCAGGACATGGAGGCGCCTTTGCTATGTGAAACTTCATTTTTGCTCATAAAGGTAAGAGTAATATATCATCCGTAACTGTAAAGAAATAATTTAAATAATTCAAATCGAAAACAAAACTCTTTCATTAGCTATAGGTCTAATCCATAAAGATGCATTTAGGTATTAAAGGCGTGTCCAATGAGCAGATGGCGAGTCAGGATCGTCAACTTCATCTTTGCGACAACTACTAGTTTATTAATAAATAATTTGAATATCTTCTTACTTTTCCCCCCCAGCTCATTCATGGTAATTATTTTTGCTGGAGCTTTGCGGTCAGCTTTAGCCTATTGCGTGCATTTGAACGCGGAACTTCCAGCTGAGTTGAAGGCACTTGCTGTGGCGTGGTTGTCATTGCAACAGTCACAGTTTTGCTTCCACCATGCAAGTGGACCCGACTGTACTTTAGTAGTGTCTCTCAAATATTATCTCTTTTTTCTTTTTGCTGTCTCTGTGTTAGTGGCGCAGCAGTCTGATTTTCTTCATTCATATTCAAGCGTGAATGAGAACCGTTTCGCGGGGGATGCCAGGTGTATGAAAAAAAAGAATATTCGAATCTCAAAATTTAAAATCAATGCCAACCCACGGAACGAATATTTGAATAATCGAATATTCTGGTCCAGCCCTAATTTAAATAACGTTTTTATGTATTTTTTCCCCATCTTTATTTAAAATTTTAGTTAGTTTTAGTATTTCTGTGATTTTACGCATACAGTTTGTTTTAATTTTTATTTCAGTTTTAGTATTAGTTATTTTAGTACATCAAGTTAAACTACATTAGAATACTGACTTCACAACTAGCAGATATGAAAATTTATAATTTTTAATTTTATGTCAGTTAACATTTATTTCAGTTAACAATTTTTATGGTTTTAATTTTTGTTTTAGTTAAGTATCATAACCCTGCTTCAACTGGGAAATTAGAAAATGAGAACTCAGTGTTTCCCCTACCATTATCTTAGGGGGGCGCCCCGCCCCCCCAACGGCACCCCCCGCCCCCCTTGAATGTCAAGTTCATTTTATTTTTAATATAGCGTCAGATCACAATAGAAGTCATTAAGGTTATCTTTCCTATAGAACAGGGCTATACATTGTTCTTTTATTAAACAAACTAAATTGCCTTGTGTTATTTATCTTATTTACACGAAGGCATGTCATTTCTGTCTTTACATGATCGCGTGTTTACAATGTCTCATCTACGAAAACACAGACGGGATCGCGGACTCCATTCATAAAAACCGAATCTACTATAGCGCGAAATGCCACGTAAATTCGTCGATTTTTGGATTAATAAATCAAAAGTTGGTCTGTTACTTAATTCAAATCGCGATATGGACTAGTGTCTGTGAAAACTGAAATGCAAAAAGACCGTTTCAATATGAATCCTGCATGCTCCGTTTGCCTCTGTATGTATGAATGGTGGAGACGCGCTTTTACTACACGCATATACTGAAGCACACGTGACGCTCCCGCTAATTTTGGGCATTTGCATCTCGCATGAACAGATAAACTCAATATCCAAAGCTGCTGTGAGTGTCACTTTTACCGTTTCATTTGAGAAAACTAGCATCATAACATGCTGTACACACACAGAAACTTCAAGGCAACCTGTCAAAATAAAAGTAACATGTAACAGAACATTAGTCTTGTATTACTTTTGTACAGTATAATGTAGTTGTTTATATATTCCTATTTAAATAATTGACATGAAACAATATATATGATAAAAATAAATATAACAAGATTAACCACTTAATTGTAGAAAAAATACTACAATTATTATTTAAATGTTAAATTATTATTATTTATTGATTTTAACAGTAAACCTCTGTTTGTTTGCCAAAAATTAAAAGGGTTTATTTTTCATTTGATTAAAAATAAATAAATGTTTATACTTTTAATTTGATTATGAGAAAAAATAATACACACAAGAATAAAAAAAAAAAAAAAAGCAAAAGTTGGTAGAGCCCTATTGTTCAAAATGTTAAAATAGAGAGTTTTGAACTTATTTTTCCACTGAATAAGTCTATAATAATGTTTTCGTTATTTCACAAAGTAGGGTAAAGTACCGGGAAAAAAAAAGTAACGTTGGCTACCGGCACCCAACCCCCCCCCCCCCCCCCAACACTGGAAACCTAGGGGAAACACTGAGAACTGGTGTTCTAGCTACTATCTGAAATAAAATAATTGTGTTATTATATTGTACAGTTGAGGTAAAAAGTTTACATCCCCCTTTCAGAATCTGAAAAATGTTAATTATTTTACCAAAATAAGAGGGATCATACAAAATGCATGTCATTGTTGATTTAGTACTGACCTGAATAAGATATTTCACAGAAAAGATGTTTACATATAAAGAAATTAATTATGAATTTATAAAAATGAACCTGTTGAAAAGTTTACATTCCCTTAATTCTTAATACTGTGTTGTTACCTGAATGATCCACAGCTGTGTTTTTTTGTTTAGTGATAGTTGTTCATGAGTCCAGTTTGTCCTGAACAGTTAAACGGCCTGCTGTTCTTCAGAAAGATCCTTCAGGTCCCACAAATTCTTTGGTTTTTCAGCATTTTTGTGTATTTGAACCCTTTCCAACAATGATTGTATGATTCTGATATGCATCGTTTCACACTAAGGACAACTGGGGGACTCATATGCAACTATTACAGAAGGTTCAAACGCTCACTGATGCTCTACAAGGAAAAGCGATGCACTAATATCTGAGGGTAAAACTTTTGAACAGAATGGAGACACTTTTCTTATTTTACCTAAATAATTTTTTTTTCATATAGTACTGGCCTTCAGAGGCTACAGAGGAGGCGTAAAAACCTTGTTGCATTTAAGATCCTCAGTTGTCCTCAGTATAAAAAGATGGATCTCAAAATCATAGAGTCATTGTTGGAAAAATAGTTCAAATCATAGACTGTAAAAAAAGATGGACGACGCGTCTCCGCTTCATTCCACTATAGAAAAGTGAAGCCAATACATCTTAATATGGCCGCTGCCATCTTGGGGGAAATTACGTTATTTGGAGCCAGATTCTGCGCAGTAGTGTCGTGAGGCGGAGCCGCAGTATCAAAATCCCGCCCAAACTCCCGCAGACCCAATCGCACGATCACAATCATGACACCACACTCCGTTTTTATAGCATTAAATCACCACATAAAGGCGAACTTATTAGAAAAACGAACACCTGAACATGAATCAGCATTATAAGAACTACCTCACACGATGGAATCCATCTTTGGAAAAAATTTTTTTGAAGTGTAATTCGATTATTTAGTTTGGCTCACGTCCCATTAGATTACATGGAGAGGGCGGGGTTTATGACCTATACTGCAGCCGGCCACCGGGGGGGCGATCGAAATGTTTTGGCTTCACTTTTCAGGACTCGTAGGGCACACTTGGTTCAAATACACAAAAATGCTAGAAACCCGAAGAATTTGTGGGACCTGAAGTATTTTTCTGAAGAACAGCAGACAGTTTAACTGTTCAGGACAAACAAGGGACTCATGAACAACACTCATTCAGGTAAGAGCACAGTATTAAGAATCAAGTGTGTGTAAACTTTTGAACAGGGTCATTTTTATAAATTCAACTATTATTTTCTCTTGTGGACTGTATGTAAACATCTTTTCTGTGAAATATCTTATTCAGGTCAGTACTAAACAAACAGTAACATGCATTTGTATGATCCCTCTTATTTTGGTTCTGGGGATGTAAACTTTTGACCTTATTTCAGTTCATATTTATTTCAAGTAATTAAATGTTTTTTATGCTTTTAGTTAATGATAATAACCCTGGTTGAAATGATAAAGTACTGTACATCTCTGAAACTCGAATTTGCCTCCTCAGGGACGACCAACTCCATCAAAATAGCGCTTATCATGCATGTGAGACGCGAATGACATTCATAAACCAGACGTTCTGCATTCTCAGCGCAGCAGACAGCAGCTGTGCGAGGCAGCGGTTGATGTCATATGATGACAGACCGGATGACTGAAGTTCCGTCTCCCAGGCAACAGCCGGTCTTCAGCCAGAGATGACTTCATTTGCAGTACCTGAACGATCCCCGGAGGGCCGGTGTAAAGCGAGGAGCGGCAGTCTGATGCTCTGCGATCATGTGCTTATTTATAATCCGTTTAGAGACTTCTGTTGATGGGTAAATCTGACGAAAAACGCCCAGAACATGCACTGGTCATGTTTCACGTCATTATTTGCTTTTAGTTTGCTTATAGGAGCATTAAGAAACGCTGGATTATTTTCATCTTAAAGCCCAAGCATCTCGTCTTCAGTAATTCAGTACGTAATTGTGGCACTGGCTTTCATATATGCTGAATTAAATACAAACATAATTGTGCTGCAGTTACTTTCAATTAGAGTTTTATCGTTTTAAAATAGACTTTCGATTATGCAAAATCTCTGATTTTGGCTGCAAACTCATTTGGCCTGTCTGTGTGTGCTTTGCTCTATCTCAGCTGGCACACCCAACTAAGAGGAGGAATGGATACTTGAGAAGACTGACGAGAGAGAGAGAGAGAGAGAGACAGAGACAGAGACAGAGAGAGAGACAGAGAGAGAGAGAGAGAGAGAGAGAGAGAGAGAGAGAGAGAGAGAGAGAGAGAGAGAGAGAGAGAGAGAGAGAGAGGCTGCTTTTTTTTCCCTTGAATCAAACATTTATATATTTTAGTAAGATTTTTTTATAAAGAAACTATTCAGCAAGGATGCATTAAACTGATCAGAAGTGACAGTAAAGACATTTATATGATTACAAAATGTTTCTATTTCAAATAAATGCTGTTCTTTTGAACTTTTTATCCATTAGAGAATCCTGAAGGAAAATGTTTTATGCTTTCCGCCAAAACATAAGGCAGGACCACTGTTTTCAACATTGATAATAATTAAAAATGTAATAAATAATCATATTAGAATGATTTCTGATGGATCATGTGACTCTGAAGACTGCAGTAATGATACTGAAAAATTCTGCTTTGCATCACAGAAATAAATTACATTTTAAAATATATTCAAATAGTTTTTTTTTAAATTGTAATAATATTTCAAAAGATTACTGTTTTTACTGTATTTTTATGAGACTTTTTCCACACATATCCTATATATAATAAAACAGAGACGCACAGAAATATAAAGAGAGAAAGAAAGTAAAAACTATGTGAAAAATCCATCTTCTTTAGAAAGTTTGAGTATTTAAACTATGCGTATATGAGCTGTGTACAGTATTTATGTGTGGCAGGGTGACCAGATGCTCAGGTTTACTTAAAACAGTCCCAGTTTCATGAGGTGTGCCCTAGGTAAATCATGAATTGACCCGACAGTGTCCTTAAAAATGTCCCATTTCAACTTACTTAACTAGGTAGAACACTGAAACACTCAAAAATGAAAATAGTCATCAATTACTCACCATCATGTCATTCCAAACATGTCTAACTTTCTTTCGGAACACAAGAAAACATTTTTTAAAGAACAGCACTGTAAAAATGCAACTGCATATTTTTTCCAGTTTACGAAACATTTTGAACCTCAAATACTATAAAAAAGCTATTTTCTTGGAACAACATAAAAAATTTTGGTCAGACCAACAAAATTGTCCCAAATGTCATTTCAACTAGTCAAACACAGTTGTTTAAACAAAGAATTTCATATTGTGGAAATGTTAAGGCTTTGTGAGTTTGCAGAATGAATACATTATGCAGTTACTGTTATAGAATTATTGTTTTGTTGTTTTTCTCAACTATTTTTTTTTTTTTTACAGTGAGAGAGATCTAAACAAGTACATCCATAAATATTTTTTTCAATATCTTCTTTTGTGTTCCATAAAAGAGCAAAAAAAAGTCATCAGGTTTGGAATGATAGAAGAGTCATTTTTGATTAAACTATTCCAGTGTTAACATCTTTTTGTTATTTAAGGCAAGACACTACAGGCAAAAAAATGTTTTGTTTTGTTTTTTTAAGCAATGGACAGTTTTTACATTTTGTACTATTTGGCTTTTCACAGTTTTAGCCTGCTGGGAAGAAAATATAAAAAAATGCACTTGCCAAGTGTTTATTTGATCTATTTTTGTTGAGCCCGAAATCATCAATGCACCAAACTTATTCTATTCCTATCTATATCTGGGTCAAAGCCGAAAAAGGGTTTAAGCATAAAGACAATTAGTGTAATACTGCTTTAAATTGTTTTTCCAAAAAAAAAAAAATAATAATAATAAAGTTTTCTGTTTTTTTAATTGTATTTTTGTTTTTGTTTTTCCAAGCAAAAAATAAATATCATACATTTCTCCCTAATTTACAGAAGACACCCACTAAAATGCCATTCAGTGTAACCTTGTTACCTTATTTACAACAAAAATCAATTTATGATATTAAAAGACGAATTACTTTCACCCCAAATACTAATTAGTTGTAAGTCTACATTTTTAAAATTTGCCACTATCCTAGATTTTGCCCATTTGTCAGTATTCTCAGTAAGAATTTTTACTAATTTAAAACACAATCAAATTTAATAGGCTTCCTTATTCTTTTATACATTTTAATATGTACAAGTCAGAATAAGCATGTTGTTTGAATTTTTACATAAATATTGTTACACTGAATTAGAGTTCAACCAAAGTTTGACATTTTATTCTCCAAAAACTTATTTGAAAATTTAAAAGTAGACACTTTACTTACATTTAATGTACTTTCTATAGACATAATATCACTTTTGTAAATTTCTTTTGACATAGACATCTTAACATCTTTGACCCATCTATATTCTAAAGGTTTTTAAAGAGACGTTTGTTCAAAATCTCTTTAACTCTAATATGTCGACATAATGAAACAATTTTTTAACCTGCCTTTAACCAGTATTTGTATTTCTGTTCTGGAAATGTATGCAAATTAGTGCATATTTAATTAGATATTGATTCTTATTATCAACGGAAGAAACATGATGAAATCTATAAGAAACACTGGAACAAATGTTTGTTTTGTTTTGTGTTATATATATATATATATATATATATATATATATATATATTTTTTTTTTTTTTTTTTTTTTTTGTTATGTACACTACCAGTCAAAAGTTTTTGCACGGTAAAATTTTTTTTAATGTTTTTGTAAAGAAGTTTCTTCTAATCACCAATTCTGCATTTAAGTCATGACAACTCTCAGAAAAGATTAGCATGGTAATGGATATGACAATGTCAATGTATTTGGTCTTGGTGGAATAGATCTGCTAGGTCGCTGCTGCTGAATTGCTGCTGCTGTTGGTTATTGCTGTAGTTGTAGATTATTGCTGCTGCAAGCAAGTGCAGAACTTGCTACTGCCAAAGCATATGGCGATATGATGCTGTGAGTATTTAAGACATACTGCTGCTGCACAAGTAGCATAAAATAACCCGTAGCAGATCTATACAGGTGGAGCTGGGGAAGGTGGAGGGTTTCAAAGGAACTGCGAAATGCCCAAGTGAATGCTACCAGCCATTTAAATAGCTGCAAGCTCATTGGTTGCGTATGCAAAATGAACTAATCAGCTTGTGCCAAGTCGTATAACTCTGTAATATCGTCAGTTACGTTAACAACACATCAGCCTGCGTCATCTAGAGTTTCATGGCAGAACTATATTTGATCCATAGTACAGCAAAAAAAAAAAAAAAAAAAAAAAATATTTGAATATATTTTCAAATTTAATTTATTCCTGTGATTTCAAAGCTACATTTTTATCATTATTACTTCAGTCATATGATCCTTCAGAAATCATTCTAATATTTATTATTATTCTGTTGGAAATAGCTGAGTAGAATTTTTTCACGTTTCATATATGCTGAAGAACAGCATTTATCTGAAACAGAGATCTTTTAATCACTTTTAATCAATTTAAAGCACCCTTGCTAAATAAAAGTACGAATTTCTATAATTTCTTCCCCCCAAAAAATTATACTGACTCTAAGCTTTTAAATGCTATAGTGTATAATGTTACAAAAGCTTTTTATTTCAGATAAATGCCGATCTTTTGGATATTTCTATTCATCAAAGAATCCTGAAAAACATACTCAATATACTCAAACGGTTGAGTCAACCGTTTTAAACATTGATAATAATAATACATGTTTCCTAAACAGCAAATCAGCATATTTGAATGATTTCTGAAGGATCATGTGACACTTAAGACTGGAGTAATGATGCTAAAAATTTTGATTTGATCGCAAGAATCAATTAAATTTTAAAATATATTCATACAGAAAACTGTTATTTTAAATAGTAAATATTTGTTATTTTAAATATGTAAACATAAAAAAAACCATTACAAATCTTACAGTTCAAAAACTTTTGACTGGTAGTGTATATGTTTTTATATCTTTTAATATGGACCTTTGAGTCTAAATAAAGTGAAAGTAAATAAAGTATTAGTTTTATGTTTATATAGTTTATAGTACAGTGTGTTTTCAAGCACTGGAACGCAATGGGATGCGTTTAATTCACTTGTTTGTGTGTCTATATCTGAGTGAGGTCAGTTGTTTGTTAGTTACGGCACAAATAAACACTTCAGAGTTCTCCTTCGAGGGCCGCATTCGAGCCGTGCCATCATGATCTCACAGCTACCGTATCATAAACACGTGGAAGACGTGACATAAAGTTCCAGCGCAGAGGGACTCGCGATTCCTCCCCAGAGCTGGAAAGTAACAGGTGCTTGATTTGATTCCAGTTTCTGCTCTCAACCTGTCTGTTTACAGGTACAAAGTCTACTGTGTTTGTTACGTAGACACAAAGGCTGCTCTATGGCTTGTCCGATCGGATGCGTTAACGATTAACCGGTGAGAAACGAGGTACGGTATTGATGTAGGGAACCGGATAGTTGTTTATTATACAGTGTGTACACACAGTGGACGTTTGCATGCACAAAAATGAGTTGGAACTGAAAGCTTGTCCTACCCATTTCCCTTGAAGAGCGCCGAGACCGCAGCATTGGGTGGCTGCAAGGGCGAGCGCAACGGGATGAAGGCTGACCCGACGACGTTCCCGCTGTCTCTCGCTCCCCGAAATATGGCCGCTTTCTCCCCGAGGCTGCGCGTCTCATCCAGGGAGTCATTCATAGCACTCATGGAGCCAGGTTACATCCAGCAGCTCATCTGGAGCACATGACAGGACAGACACCATCAGGACAGGCCCGAAAAAAAAAGCACATTTGTGTGTGAAGTCAACACGCTCCTGCCGCTGCCACAAAAACACACATGCACACACACTCCGCCTGTGCTGCCCCTGCATGGCAGGCTGTCCCAGCCTGGGAAGTAGATCCCTCCTTCCAAAACATGATCCGCAATAAAGTTATTTTTAACTCTATGACTCCTGAATGAGCTCGGCTCACACACACATATACACGCACGAATCCAGCCTCGAAAACTCTGGCTTCTGTTTTCTTCGCAGACCTGCTTAGACAGACAAAAGGTTTCTTGGTTATTGGTGTGCAACGTAGCTAGGTAATGAGAGCTGGAGGTCGGCCAGACAGTAAAACCTACTGTTCCTTTGTTATGGACTTTCCTCTTCTGCCCTGCACCCACAGCTGCTCTGAAGCCAAGCGTGGAGGTTGACCTCCTCAGATCAGATGCAGTGTGTGTTTGGGACTTTTGAAGAGACCTCAACTGATAACAAGAGCACTTTATTATGGGGGAAAAAAGGTAATTGCATAATTGCAACTTTAGTGCAAATTGAAGACTTTTTTCTTGCAATTCTGAGAAAAAAAGGAAAAATTGTGAGATATAAACTCAGAATTCTGACTTTTTCTCACAATTCTCAGTTTGCATCTCGCAATTCTAATTATTTTTCAAAATTCTGAGTTTACATTTAAATTTTTTCATGTTTTAACTGTTAAAAGTATAATACATTTTGAGATATAATCTCAAAATTCTCAGAAAAAAAGCGAAATGTAAACTCAGAATTTTGAAAAAAATAATTCGAATTGCAAGATGCAAACTGAGAATTTTGAGAAAAAGTCAGAATTCTGAGTTTATATCTTTTCCATTTTTCCTCAAAATTACAAGAATAAATTTTGCACTTTATTTATTTTGCACTTAAGTTGCAATTATGCAATTATCTTTTTTCCCCATAATAAAGTGCTTTTGTTTTTATAAGGGAAATTATGTAATTATGAATTAAAATTAGAATTGCGAGAATGTCCTCAGAACTGCAGGAAAAAAGTTTGAATTGTAAGATATAAACTCACAGACCTTTTCTCACAATTCTCAGTGTATTTCTCACAGTTCTATTTTTTTCCTTAAAATTCTTAGTTTACATCTTGCAGTTCAGACTTTTTTTCTCCAAATTCTGAGTTTACATTTCAACTCATTAATTTATAACCTGATTTTTTCATGTTTTAACTGAAAATAAAATGACATATAATCTCAAAATTCTGAGAAAAAGGTCAAATGTAAACAGAATTTTGAGAAAAAAATTAAATTCTTCAGAATTGTAGGAAAAAAGTTTGAATTGTGAGATATAAACTCAGAATTCTGACCTTTTCTCAGTGTATTTCTCACAATTCTATTTTATTTTTATTTTTTTTACATTTTTCACACTTCTGACTTTTTTGCTCAAGATTCTAGGTTTACATTTTACATTTCCAACTTTTTTTCTCAGAGTTCTGAGATTATATCACACAATTCAATTTTTTTTTGCAATTCTGAGAGAAAAAAAGGAAATATCTTGAAATATAAACTCAAAATTCTCACCTTTTTTTCACAACTCACAGTTTACATCTCGCAATTCAATTTTTTTCCTTAAAATTCAGAGTTTACATTTTACTATTTTTCTCAGAATTCTGAGATTATATCTCTGATATATTTCAGCTCATTTATTTATTACCTGATTTTTTCATGTTTTAACTGAAAAAATAAATAAATCAATTGTGAGATATAATCTCAAAATTCTGAGAAAAAAGTCAGAAAACAGAAAATTGAGAAAAAAATAGAATTGTGAGAATTTCCTTAGAATTGCAGAAAAAAAAGTTTGAATTATGAGATATAAACTCAGAATTCAGACCTCAATTACAAAAAAAGGTGATTGCAACTTTATCTCAAAATTCAGACTTTTTTCTTGCAATTCTGAGGGGAAAAAAGGAAAAAATGTGAAATATAAACTCAGAATTCAGACTTTACATCAGAGTTTACATCTTGCAATTCTGACTTCTTTTCTTCTACATTGCAAAATTTACACACACAAAAAAAGATAATTGCAACTATCTCAAAATTCAGACTTTTTTATTGCAATTCTGAGGCAAAAAGGGGGAAATTGTGAGTTATAAACTTTACATTACAAAAATTACACTACTCATTTGAATTTCTTATAAAATTTTGATTTCATTCCACGTCATTAAATTCAAATCTGAATTGCTATTTGCATTTTGTTTCCTGCCTCAATTTAAAAAAAAATTGCATCTTTATCTCAAAATTCAGACTTTTTCTCGCAATTCTGACTTCTTTCTCAAAACTCTTGAGTTTACAAAACAGAAATGACACTATTAGAATTTCTTATAGAATTTTGATTTCATTCTGTCATTCAATTCAAATCTGAATTGCTATTCTGCATTCTCTTTCCTGTCTTAATTAAAAATAAAAAGATTGCAACTTAATCTTAAAATTCAGACTTCTTTCTTGCAATTCTGAGGCAAAAAATGGGAAAACTGTGAGATATAAACTCAGAATTCTGACTTTTCTTGCCATTCTGACTTCTTTTTTCAAAATTCATCAGAAAAATTACACTACTTATTTGAATTTCTTATAGAATTTTGATTTCATTCCACGTCATTAAATTCAAATCTGAATTGCTATTTGCATTTTGTTTCCTGCCTCAATTTTTTTTAATTGCAACTTTATCTCAAAATTCTGAATTTTTTCTTGCAATTCTGAGGAAAAAAATATAGATATAAACTCAGAATTCAGACTTTTTCTCACAATTCTGACTTCTTTCTCAAAACTCTTGAGTTTACATCAATTTAAAAATGACACTACTTATTTAAAATTCTTGTAGAATTTTGATTTCATTCTGTCATTAAATTCAAATACAAATTGCTTTTCTGCATTCTGTTTCCTGCCTCACTTTAAAAGATAATAATAATCATTGCAACTTTATCTCAAAATTCAGACTTTTTCCTTGCAATTCTGAGGAAAAAATAAAAATTTATGATATAAATTTAATTTTTTTCTTCTAATTCTTACTTCATTTCTGAAAAAAAATTACGCTTCTTAGTGTTACCCTGTTTCCTGCTTCAATTAAAAAAAACATAATTGCAACTTTATCTCAAAATTGACGTTTTTCTTGCAATTCTGAGGCAAAAAGGAGAAAATTGTAAGATATAAACTCAGCATTCTGACTTTTCTTGCAATTCTGACTGAGTTACATTACAAAAATTACACTACTTATTTGAATGTCTTATAAAATTTTGATTTCATTCCACGTCGTTAAATTCAAATCTGAATTGCTATTCTGCATTTTGTTTCCCACCTCAATTTAAAAAAACTGCAACTTCAACTCAAATTAAAAAAAAAAAATTCTAGCAATTCTGTAGGAAAAAATATAGCTATAAACTCAGAATTTAGACTTTTTCTTGCAATTCTGACTTCTATTCTCAATATTTTGAGTTTACATTTCAAAAATGACACTACTTGTTTCAATTTCCTATAGAATTTTGGATTTCATTCTATGTCATTAAATTCAAATTTGAATCTCTATTCTGCATTCCGTTTCCTGCCTCAATTCAAACTCAAAAACTTAACTGTAATTTAAAAAAGCAAGCAAGATAACATGACTGCATTTATTGTGTTTTGTCTGCACGCTCTGTGACACAATTGATTTATTATATACAAAAAAAAAAACTTTGTCTCGCTGGATGGTGCTTTATTTGCAAATTTCACAACTTTGGATGTTAACAAATAGCTAACAGTGCTGGGAACTCTTACTGAAATGAATGACTTCCTGTTGTTTCATCACTTTAGATTACAAAAAGCACATATCCAGCTCTGAGAATGAAGGTAGATAAGAAAGATAAGAGATCTGAACACTGCTATCAGATGCGATAATGATGTTCTGTGTTATCATGTGTCAACATCTGTCTTCATTACCAATTTACCTTTCAGATCAAGTATTAATGTACTGCTCTTTGGTCAAAGTCCCTTCCACAGAATGAAATAAACACAAAGTTTAATGCTCTAAATTATTCGTACCAGTCATGTTTATAGCTCTTCTCTCGGGGAAAGCATTCTGGAGGACTATTACGATATAGTTTGAAACTTTAGTGCTTTTTCCACATTTGCTGTACTGACTTTTCGTCCACCCACACAAGTGCCAAACTGCTCTGAGGTGATTATCCATCATTATGACATCCCTGAATGTACATATACTTCACAAATTATGTATCCGCAGATAACGATACTGGCATCATTATTGGGTCTCATACTGTGCTCTTGTACTCATTTGTCTGTTGCATAAACGTTGCATCACAAATACAGACAGAAGAACAAGACGTTCTAATATACGTCTAATAAAACAAACTGGAATGCAGGGAAAAGGAAGATGCAATATTATTATGTATTTCAACTTGCCAACATGAAACATTTGTTACTGTCAGGTATGCATTGCAAAAGAGTAGTTGGTTTAATGCAGAGTTTAATGCATTGGTTGATGCAATGAGCCGTGATGCATGCCTCACTATTTAAACTTTGATTTATTTATTTTTTGCCTGGGTAGGAATAAGGGCAGGACAGGAAATGGTTGATACAGATTTGAATCTGGCACTGGATCATTTCCTGTCATCTCTCAAAAAAGAGACAAAAAAGGCAATAAATAAATAATTACGAAAACATGCAGCCAAAGACAAAGTTAAAATAGTAAAGGGGTCTTAATTATTCAACCAATAATTGAAAATTATTTCCTTGTCATCTCTCTATGTGTCTATCCAAAAAAAAGAGACAAAAAAGGCAAAAATAAATAAAATAAAATAAAATAAAATAAAATAAAATAAATAAAATAAATAAAATAAATAAAATAAATAAAATAAATAAAATAAAATAAAATAAAATAAAATAAAATAAAATAAAATAAAATAAAACATTTCCTGGCATCTCTCTACTTGTCTTTCCAGAAAAAGAGACAAAAAAGGCTAAATAAATAATAAAATAAAATAAAATAAAATAATAGATATGAAGAAAAAACAACAACATGCAACCAAAAATGAAGTTAAAATAGTAAAGACACTAAAGGGTCTTAATTATTCAACCAATTACTGAAAAACATTTCCTGCCATCTCTCTATGTGTCTATCCAAAAAAATAGACAAAAAAGGCAAAAAAATAAATAATTAGATAAATAAATAATAAAATATGCAACCAAAAATGAATTTAAAATAGTAAAGACACTAAGGGGTCTTAATTATTCAACTAATTATTGAAAACCATTTCCTGTATCTCTCTATCATGTGTCTAGCCAAACAAAAAGAGACAAAAAAATTATAAAATAAAATAAATATGATAAAATATAACATGAAACCAAAATTGAAGCTGAAATAGTAAAGACACAAAGGGGTCTTAATTATCCAAACAATTATTGAAAACCATTTCCTGTCATCTCTTTATCATGTGTCTATCCAAAAAAAGAGACAAAATAAATAAATAAATAGAATTAAAATAAAATAAATTATAACATGCAACCAAAAAAGAAGTTAGGCAAAAAAAGGAAAAAAGTAATAAAAATAAATTAAATAATAAAATAAAATAATAAATACGAAAACAAATTATAACATGCAACCAAAAATTAAGTTAAAATAGTAAAGACACTAAGGGGTCTCAACCAATTATTTCTCCAAAAAATTAGACAAAATAAATAAATAAATAGATAAAAATAAAATAAAATAAAATAAAATAAATACAAAAACTAATTATAACATGCAACCAAAAATGAATTTAAAATCGTAAAGACACTAAGGGGTCCGAATTATTCAACCAATTATAGAATCCATTTCCTGTCTATCCAAAAAAGAGACAAAAAAGGCAAAAAATAAAAAATAAAATAAAATAAAAAATATGAAAACAAATGATAACATGTAGCCAAAAATGAATGATGTGTCTATCCAAACAAAAAGAAAAGAAAAGAAAAGAAAAAGAAAATTAATTAAAATAGTAAAGACACTAAAGGGTCATTTTCTGTTCATCAAGGGTCATCTCTCTATCATGTGTCTAGCCAAAGACAAAAAAAAGAGAAAAAAGGCAAAAAAGTAATACAAATAAATCAATTAATAAAATAAATAAAAATAAAATAAAATTAAAAATATGAAAACAAATTAAAACATGCAACTAAAAATTAAGTTAAAATAGTGAAGACACTAAGGGGTCTTAATTTTTCAACCAATTATTGAAAACGCTTTCCTGCCATCTCTCTATAATGTGTCTATCCAAAAAACAAAAGTGGAAAAAAGGCAAAAATAATACAAATAAATAAAATAAAAAAAAATAAATAAAAAAATAAATAAAAATAAAAAAATAAAACATGCAAACAAAAATAAAGTTAAAATAGTAAAGACACTAAGGGGTCTTAATTATTCAAACAATTATTGAAAACCATTTCCTGTCATCTCTCTATAACATGTCTATCCAAAAAAAAAAAAAGTGTAAAAAATAAATACAAAAAAAAAATTATACAAATAAATTAAATCAATTAAAAAAATAAAATAAAATAAACACACTAAGGGGTCTTAATTATTCAACCAATTATCAAAAACTGAAAATGAAAAATGGTCTTCTCAAATAATCATTGTACTGTATCAAAGATTGGGAACAATTTTAATTAAATAACATTTTAATCATGTAATCTGTTTTTGGATGACTTTTTGACCATGGTGAGACATTCCTATTTAAAAGGCACATTAATCAGTGTGTGCATATATAATAGGATGTATAAAAAGAATTCAATATGCATATATATGTATATAGTACTCCATATACAGTATATAATACTCACAATAAAAATGAGCAAAATACACATCACTATTGACCTGTATTTCTCATGTGTTTTATGTAAACACACATCTTTGCAAACAAAACAAGGCTGTTTACATGAGCCTCATCAACAAAACTTGTGCTGGGTCTAAGACAAGGGCACCAGAGGACCGGACAGCATGGCACTCCCAAAATAGTTGCTGGGCTGAAACACATTCTTGTGTTATCAGTCAATGCAAACGCTTTCCAATTACATTAGGGGGACATGAGAGGCACGGCTATTTCAGTTCAGCCCGGGCTCTCTCGCATACGGCCCTACATGACAGCAACAGCCACAGGACAATACAAAAGTGGGTTTAAAAAGCTGATGATGAGGAGGAAAGACGAGAGAGCGACAGTGACGTGCTGAATGAAGCGTGTGCTGATAGATAACCATATAAGTGCATTCGCACGGATCATCTTACCTTTCCATATCTCAGCGGTTATGAGTAAACATATCTCTCTCGCCGCTCACAGCCACTGTTCAGTGTCATTTTTGTTCTAGCTGAACAAAACCTACTTCTGTGCATGTTGTAGTCAAGACCACCTAAATTAAGACCAAGTCAAGATCAAGACCACATTTACTGCCTGAAAAATGTCTTATAATTAATCAATTAATCATTAAGACAAGATTGAGTACAAATACTGTCAAGACCGTCACAAGACCAAGACCTTCAAAAAATGGTCTCAAAGGGATAGTTCACCCAAAAATGAAAATTTGATGTTTATCTGCTTACCCCCAGGGCATCCAAGATGTAGTTGTCTTTGTTTCCTCAGCAGAACACAAACAAAGATTTTTAACGAAAACCGGTGCAGTCTGTCAGCCAAATAATGTGAGTGGACGGGCACCAAACCTTTAAAAGTAAACAAAAACATGCACAGACAAATCCAAATTACACCCTGCGGCTCGTGACGATACATTGATGCATTGGGGGGGGCGGAGCACATGAGATCTTTACATGTGGAATGAAAGTAAATTCAATATATCCATAGTACTTAGGGATATGCGAGGGAAACAGAGGCCTTCTGGCTGACCACTGGAAGGATAATGAGACACGATGCCACAACCTGCGGGGCGAAGGAGACCCGGCGGGAGCACAGTCAGGGGCTACTCCGCGTTTAGGCCTGACTGCGGGGCGTGGAGGACCCAGGGTTCGCCGGAGGGAACATACTGGGAAATAGCGCACGGATCCAAGGGGAATGGTGCAGCAAGCCGACACCAGCCGTTCTCCCGCTCACCTGAAGTCTAAGTTAAGACACGGGAGGATACGGCCTCTACGCGAAGGTTGTAGAACCTGGCGAAGGTATTAGGTGTTGCCCAGCCCGCAGCTCTACAAATATCTGCTAGTGAGGCGCCATGAGCCAACACATAGGATGAGGCAACACTCCTAGTGGAGTGGGCATGAACACCTAAGGGGCATGGCTCTCCCTGATATAGGTATGACAGGGAGATGGCATCAACCACCCAATGAGCCAACCTCTGTTTGGAGACAGCATTCCCTTTCTGCTGACCTCCAAAGCAGACAAAGAGCTGCTTGGTGCGTCTGAAGTGCCGAGTGCGGTCCACATATATGCGTAGAACGCGAACTGGACACAGCAGCGCAGAAGCTGGGTCTGCCTCCTCCAAGGGCAGAGCTTGCAGGCACATAACCGGGCCAGGGTCTCAGGATGACGTGAGAATCGCCGGGCTCGAACTCTAGGCACGTTTCGTCGACAGAGAAAGCTTGTAGGTCCCCTACCCTCTTGATGGAGGCCAGAGCAATCAGGAGCACTGTCTTAAGTGACAGGAATTTTAGCTCAACGATGCAAGTGGCTCAAATGGGGCGACAGAGAGAGATCCCAAGAGGGTACGAGGTGCAGTCTGGGAGGATTAATCCTTCTTGCACCTCTCAGGAACCTCACAATGAGTTGGTGCTTACCTAGAGATGTTCCATCTACTGCATCGTGATACGCTGCGATGGCAGCAAAGTATACTTTGAGAGCCGAAGGGGACAGCCTGCGCTCCCAACTTCTCTTGCAGGAAGGAAAGCACTACTGCAATCGTGCATCTCTGTGGGTCCTCTCCTTGAGAAGAGCACCAGTCGACGAACAGACCCCACCTCAGTGCATAAGCCTGCCTTGTAGAGGGAGCTCTGGACTGAGTGATGGTTTCTATCACGGCCTGTGGAAGGCCGGTGAGGTCTGAGGCATCCCGTCCAGGAGCCAGACGTGCAGGTTCCAAAGGTCGGGGCGCGGGTGCCAAATTGTGCCCATCCCTTGAGAAAGAAGGTCTTTCCTCAAGGGGATCTTGCAGGGAGGGGCTGCCGCGAGGGAAATGAGTTCTGGAAACCAGGTCCGGGTGGGCCAATGTGGCGCAACCAACAGAACCTGCTCCTCGTCCTCCCTGATCTTGCGCAGGGTCTGTGCAAGGAGGCTCACTGGGGGAAAGGCGTACTTGGGCCCCGGAGGCCAGCTGTGTGCCAGTGCGTTCCTGCCGAGGGGAGCCTCGCTGAGGGAGTAAAACAACTGGCAATGGGAGGATTCGGGGGAGGCAAACAGATCTATCTGGGCCTTGCCGAAATGGCTCCAAATCAGCAGGACCATCTCGGGGTGAGGTCGCCATTCTCCAGGGAGGGTGGTTTGCCGTGAGAGCTGATCGGCTGCACGGTTGAGTTCCCCTAGTATGTGAATGGCACGTAGCGATTTCAGCCACGTTTGACTCCAGAGGAGCAGACGGGGGGCGAGTTGTGACATGCGACGGGAGCGGAGACTGCCCTGGCGATTGATGTAATTCACAGTCGCAGTGCTGTCGGTGCGGACAAGCACGTGCTTCTGACGCCACATCGGTCGGAAGCGACGAAGGGCCAGAAGCACAGCCAACAACTCGAGGCAATTGATATGCCACTGCAGTCGAGGTCCTGTCCAGGAGCCCGATGCTGCTTGCCCATTGCATGCAGCAACCCAACCCGTGTTGGAGGCATCCGTTTAAACCACGACATGCCTGGACACCTGTCCTAGGGGCACACCGGCCCGTAGGAAGGCAGGGTCTGATCCACGGGCTGAATAGGCGGCGACACTGTCACACAGAGTGTGCCACGGTGTCATGCCCGTCTCGGGACACGTCGTGTAACCAGCTCTGAAGCGGTCTCATATGAAGCAAGCCCAGCGGCGTGACCGCGGCTGCAGCTGCCATATGCCACAGGAGCCTCTGAAATGTTTTGAGAGGAACTGCTGCCTTGTGTCTGAATAATTCCAGACACTTCAGCACTGACTGCACACGCTCGTTGGTGTCATATTGACCGAGTCCAGCTCCACACCAAGAAAAGAGATCCTCTGCACTGGGGAGAGTTTGCTCTTTTTTCGGTTGACCTGAAGGCCCAGAGGGCTGAGGTGCTGAAGCACAAGGTCCCTCTGTTCGCACAACGCATTTCGCGAGTGAGCTAACAGAAGCCAGTTGTCGAGATAGTTGAGGATGCGAAAGCCTGTCTGCCAAAGAGGGAACAGGGCTGCCTCCGTGACCTTGGTGAAGACACGGGGAGAGAGGGACAGGCCAAATGGGAGCACTTTGTACTGATACGCTCGACCCTCGAAGGCAAACCGAAGAAAGGGTCTGTGTCGAGGAAGGATCGAGACGTGAAAGTACGCGTCCTTCAGGTCGATGGCTGCAAACCAATCCTGGGGACGGATGCATGTTAGCATGCGCTTCATCGTGAGCATCTTGAACGGCAGCCTGAGAAGGGATCGATTCAAGACTCTGAGGTCCAGGATGGGTCTTAGCCCACCGCTCTTTTTGGGCACGATGAAGTAGGGACTGTAGAACCCTGACCTCATCTCAGCTGGAGGGACAGGCTCGATTGCATCCTTCGCCAGTAGGACTGCAACCTCCGCACGCAGAACAGCGGCCAGAAGAGTGATCTTCTCCACCTCTGGGTTGCCCGCGTCAGGGACGCTTCACAGCTCGTCTGCGGGTGTTTTTAGCCGGTCCCTGGGTCACGGGCGGCGTCCCTCTCCCACGGGAAGCTCGACGTCGGGCTGCCAATCTAGCATCGTGTGCCTCGGCAGGGGACGGAGCTGGTGTTTTAGGAGCCGCGGGGGGACGCCCTCGGCGACGGGCAGGTGGAGGCGGGGGCCCAGGCGGCGGGATGGTGGCTTCGCGGCAGGGCAAGATGTGTTTTATGGCCTCCATCTGCTTCCGGACCGTCGAGAACTGCTGGGCGAAGTCCTCAACGGTGTCGCCGAATAGGCCGCCCTGGGAGATGGGAGCGTCGAGAAAGCATGCTTTGTCGGCGTCTGCCATCTGGGCCAGGGCCAGCCATAGGTGTCGCTCCTGGACCACCATGGTGGACATCACCTGACCAAGGGAACGCGCCGTGGGCTTCGTCACCCGGAGGGTGAAGTTGGTGGTGGCGCGGAGTTCTTCCATAACCCCTTGGTCAGGACCACTCTCGTGCAGATGTTTAAGCGCTTGGGCCTGGTAAACTTGGAGTGTGGCCATAGCGTGCAGGGCGGTGGCAGCCTGGCCGGCAGCATGGTAGGCACGGCCTGCCAGGGCGGATGAAAGTTTGCACGCCCTGGAGGGGAGATGTGGACGGTCCCGCCAGGTGGCGGCACCCCACGGGCATAAGTGCAACGCAACGGTGCGCTCAACCTGTGGAACCGCCACATAGCCCCGGGCTGCCCTGCCGTCGAGAGTGGCGAGGGGAGAGGAGCTGGGGCGCGCTCGAGCTGAATAAGGGGCGCGCCAGGTCTTTGTCAGCTCCTCATGCACCTCCGGGAAGAATGGCACCGGGGGGGAGCATGGCGGTGCCGCCGGTGCCATCCCCAGGAACCAGTCGTCCAGCCTCGAGGGATCGGCCGGAGGCTCTTTAGGGACCTCAAGGCCGATCCCCCTGGCGGCTCGGAGAAGCATAGCTGAAAGTTCGGAGTCAGCCTCAGATGGGGCAGCGACCGCGGTAGGGCGTTTTTTTCTGTATTTTTGATCAAATGAAAACAGCCTTGATGATAATTTGAGACTCCATTAAAAAAAAACATTACAAATCTTACTGATTCTACATTTTGTACATTTTAAATATTTTTTTTATTTCTGTTTAATTTTAGTTATTTTAGTACATCAAGTTAAACTAAATGAAATTAAATCATTGCATTAGTTTAGGATTTCGCCAGACTGGGGATTGTAAGCGACTACAAGGGGTTTTTGAGTTGATGAAAAGCTAATAATCAAATAAATATTAGGAAGGTAGAATCAAAACAAATACACAATGTTAAAATAAAACACTTAATAAAAGATCAAATATATTATGTGATTACCTGCATTTCATGTGATCATTAACTGAGATCAGAGAACTGTAAACATTTCTGTATATATACAGTTGAGGTCAAAAGTTTACATACACCTTGCAGAATCTGCAAAATGTTATTTTACTAAAATAAAAGAGACATTTCTAAAGGAAAGTTGTTTTTTATTTAGTTCTGACCTGAATAAGATATTTCACATAATGAAATTATAGTCATTTACATATAGTCCACAGGAGAAAATAATAGTTGTATTTATAAAAATGTTTTTTGTTTTTGTTTAGATATAGTCCCTTGTTTGTCCTGAACAGTTAAACTGTTCGCTGTTCTTCAGAAAAATCCTTCAGGTCTCACAAATTCTTTGGTTTTTCAGCATTTTTGTGTATTCTAACCCTTTCCAACAATGACTGTATGATTTTGAGATCCATCTTTTCACACTGAGGACAACTGAGGGATTCATATGCAACTATTACAGAAGGCTCAAATGCTCACTGATGCTCCAGAAGTAAACACAATGCACAAAAGTTTTCACCCTCTGGCTCTTAATGCATCGTGTTTCCTTCTAGAGAATTAGTGAGCATCAGTTTTAGTTTTAGTTAACGATAACTTCCCTGGTAATCACAGGTTCAATTCCCAGGGAATGCATGAACTGAATCAATGCACAATACCTTTAATGCAACAAGTTGCTTTAGATAAAAGCATCTACCAAATGCATAAATATAAACAGGGTTAATGTCATTTCACATTAACTTTAAAAAAGGCTGATGTAACTCAAATCTTTCAAAGTTTTGAAATCATAATGGATGTGAACTCTCTTTGAGTGTTTGGCCATAAAAGTTAACTGATGTAGAATCAATAGAGATCTCCTGAGGCTTTAATTCAGTGTTCCTTTGCTAGCTTTCTTGTAATGATTAATGCTGAGAGAAGATGCCAGGAGTAGATCAGCAACAAACAAACACATCCACTGCTGGTTTTCCCCAACACGATTTAACATCATAACGTCACGCGTGTATCGGCATCAACTAATGATGCAGACAGTCTCCGTAAGAATATATTAACTGTCTGTTTCCTGCATCTATGTTTGCTTTGGGTGTGAAACACAAGGCCACTACTAAATCAAACAATCGGTCAACACATAAACCTCTATGTATGTCAGGTTACATATTAACATCAAATAGGCACGTTTGAGATTTCTCCATTGAAATTTAACTTCAGATTCAACCTGGATTTACGGAAAGGAAACACAAGCCATCAGTCAGTGACAGTCCAAACCCACAGGAAAAAAAAAATCTCTTTCAGATCGCAACTGTTTCTCCTAGACAGCAATTAGGTTATTGGATTACTGGTTATTAGGTTATTGCAATTAGGTTTCCTGCGTCTTGGAAAGAACCCAGGATTTAGACATCATTTAGAGTTTTATAGTATATATAGAACTAAAAAAAAAAAAACAGAAAAAAAGTATATATATATATATATATATTTTTTTTTTTTTTTTTTTTTTTTTTTTTTTTTAGTTTTTTTTTTTTTAGTTTTAGACAAAAATAAGAAAAGTTGCCTTGGCAAATAAAACGCTAAAATAAGTTTATGTTTTCTTTTTTATTTCAACTAACAAAAATTGTTTTATAGTTATTTTTATTTAACTGTAAAACCTTGGCATTCTGAATAACATGCTAACATGCTTGTCTTACTATTTCTGCAGTATACAGTATGTATATTTTCCACAGTATGCATAATTTACCTATGCATAAATATTCTGTTTTATTTTGTAAAAACCATACTTATATGATATGCAGTTATTAAATTGCTCAAAAAGTGGCATTTATAATGTTACAAAACCTAAGCAGCAAATCAGCATATTAGAAAGATTTCTGAGGGATCATGTGACACTAAAAATTGGAGTAATGATGCTGAAAATTCAGCTTTGTGTCACAGAAATAAATTAACTTTTAAAATATATTCAAACAGAAAAGTATTTTTTAAATTGTTATAATATTTCAAAATATGATTTTACTGTATTTTTGATCAAATACACCACCAGTCGAAAAAATTTTAATCAAAAGAATTTTTGTTTTTTCAGCAAAAACATACAAATTTTAGAATATTTTTACTATTAAATAAGAAAACTATCTCTCTCTCTCTCTCTATATATATATATATATATATATATAAAATTTATTGCTGTGATTTCAAAGATAAATCATTACTCCATCATTACACCTTCTATTCATCAAAAAATCCTGAAAAAATCTACTCAACTGTTTTAAATATTGTTAATAAGAAGAAGAATTTCTGTAGGATCATGTGACACTGAAGACTGAAGTAATGATACTGAAAGTATCTAATAAATAAATTATATTTTAAAATATATTTAAATAGAAAACAGTTATTTTAAATAGTAAAAATATTTCAAAATTTTACTGTTTTTGCTGAATCAAATAAATGCAGGCTTAGTGAGCAGAAGAGACTTCTTTAAAAAGAAAAAAAAAAACATAAAAAACTCCAAAACTGTAAAATTTTGACCGAAATTATGAGCTGATCTTATGCACATTAATTTAATAACTTTATACTCTTTAAGTCAACAGTTGACTCATTTGCATCTATTTTTATTTATTACAGGAATTTTAAAGACAAAATTGATCCTTAAATGAAAGTTAACTGAGAGCTCCTGAAGTCTCCTGTGGGAGGACATTAGCGCTCTTACAGCAGCGAGTGAAGGGTTCGTCAGATGACCGCAGTGTCAGAGGTCGCAGCAGAAATACGAGCTGTCGTTAGCATCGCTAGTGTGGTCTGCAGTAATTATCAGATTAACGAGATCCCGGTGGGGCGCGAACACATCATCTCTGCTTACAGCTCAGCATACATGCATCTGTGATGTCAAGGACGGCCAGTAACACTTATTCTTAGACCGTCACGTACCAGCATAATTGCACTTTAGAGACAAGACACACACACTTTAACCACCTTTTTAATTGTTTGACCTTGAAAATGCCACTAGAAGAGATGATAAAAAAAAGTATACAGTACAGTGAGGAGTCTACCTCACACAGTTGGAGAACATCCCGAGGCAAAAACAGGTTTGTGGAATGCTGCTGTTCTGTCCCACTGTAAATCACTGACACATTCGTTAAAGAACCGTCCCAGCATGCATGCTTTACATGTTTCACTTCTCCATGTAGTCTTAAATTGCTTGTTTTTTCAGGTTTGCAGAGTCAGCAAAAGCAGGGAAAGTCTGTTAGCTGAAACAACTTGAAACAGAAATACAGTATACAGAAAAACAAGAATATAGTATACATTTTTCTCTATAATTCTAAATAATTAGTTTGATTTTTAACAGAATTCTAGATTTTGAATTAGAATTTTGGGGAAAATTAAAAAAGCATTTTAATACCAAAATTTAATTTATTTTATTTTATAACTATTTTTTCGTTATTTAAAAAAAAAAAAAAAAAAAAAAATTATTGCAGTTTTTTTACTATAACATAACATATTTCCCTCTATAATTCTATATAATTAGTTTAATTTTTAACAGAATTCTAGTTGTAAGCTGGAATTTTGGGGGAAATTAAAAAAAGCATTTTAATGCCAAAATTTAACTATATTTAATGCCCCCTCCAAACTAAATAAAAAGAAATATAAAAAACAACAATAAAATAAATACAAAATTAATTAATTCCCTCCATATCTGGCTTTGCCTCCATAGAATCTTTTTTTTTTTTCAGAATCATAAATATAAATTATTGTGGGATATACCTAAAACAACATTACATAAAGTACACATTTTCCTCTATAATTCTATATAATTTGTTAACAGAATTCGAGTTATAAGCTGGAATTTTTGGGAAAATTAAAAAAGCAGTTTAATGTCAGAATTGAACTCTATTTAATGCACCCTCTTACTCTCATTATGGTCCAATTAATCTAACAAAATAAAAAAATATATAAATAAAATAAAATAAAATAAAATGAAATAAAGAAAAAATATTAATTACTTCCCTCATATCTTGCTTTGCCTCCATGTAATCTTTAATAGCATTTTTTTTTTTAAATTTAGAATCATAAACGTAAATTATTGTGGGATATAGCTAAAACAATATTACCTACAGTACAAATTTTCCTCTATAATTCTATATAATTTATTTAATATTTAACAGAATTCTAGTTATAAGCTGGAATTTTGGGGACAATTAAAAAAGTAGTTTAATGCCAGAATTGAATAATATTTAATGCCCCCTCTTACTCTTATTATGGTCCAATGAATCAAACTAAATAAAAAGAATAAAAATAAAATAAAGTAAAAAATATATTAATTAATTCCCTCATACCTTGCTTTGCCCCTCGATGTAATCTTCAATTGCAGATTTATTTCTACAGCTAAAACAACATTGCATACAGTACACATTTCCCTCTATAATTCTATATAATTTTTTATGGAATTCTATTTTGGCAATAAGTTGGAATTTTGTGGAAAAAAAAAATTCATGACAAAACTGAACTATGTTTAATGCACATTCTTACTCAAATTATAGTCCAATCAAACAAAATAAAAATAAATAAATAAATAATGAAAAATAAAATGAAGTTAATTAATTAATTCTGTTCGTATCTTGTTCTGCCTCCATGTAATCTTTAATTGCAGATTTATTTATTAATTTTTGCAGAATCATAATGTGAATTATTGTAGGAATTAGCCAAAACATCATTGCATACAGTACAGAATTTTCTTTTATAATTCTATATCATTTGTTTAATTTTCAATGCATTTCTAGTTTTGTTATATCGTTATTACATAAATTTTAACATCAAAATGAAACTAATATTTAATACACCTATTAAATAAAGTAAACAAATTTTAAAAATACATAAATCCTTTATACATATATATATATATATATATATATATATATATATATATATATATATATTGATTATTTTTGGCGGAATTCAAGTTTAGTAATCAGCTGGGATTTTAAAGAAAATTAAAAAAGCATTTTAATGCGAAATAAATAAATAAATAAAAACTATTAAATTATATAAAATATTTTAATATTTTTTTGTTTATTTATTTTTTCAGAATCATACATGTGAATTATTGTGGAATATAGCTAAAACATCATTACACACTATACACATTTTCTTCTAAAATTCTATATAACTTGTTTAATTTTCAATGCAATTCTCGTCTTGTTATAAACTGGAAATTCTTTAAATGAATTGTAATGTCAAAATGAAACATATATACATATACATATATATATATATATATATATATATATATATATTTTTTTTTTTTTTTTTTTTTTTTTTTGGAAGGGTAACAATTAATGCAATCTAGATACTGCTTCCTTTTGTTTGAGTTCCTTGCTAATCATTTTAATGACTGAGTGATAAGACTGTCTGTTTATTAAAGCAGGTTACATAACCCTCAACAACTCCTTTCTGTAAAGTCATATCATTCAATCACAGCCTTATAAATCACACTCTGTTATCAGGAGATAAATGGCAGGCCTCTGAATATTCACTAAGCATGCAACCATCTAAAAAATTCATGAAATATTGATACTGATACTCTGCAAAGACATGCAGATAACCAGTTCACTATACAGATTAAAGAGAGAAAGTCTATAGAATGTGTTTTGCAATGTAATCCTGCTTTTAAACCAAATATGCTTCTTTCAGTATCGGAATAGCAGTTTGTTGGTCTTGTTGCATGTTTGGGTCATTTGTGTTGTGCAGCACCTACCTAAACTTAACTAAAATTGCATATAAAATTCACACAAAATATTTGCAATCAAATGTACGATTTTTTGTGTTTGTGTATTTGTGCTCGTATTGTGCTCAAAGAAAGAAAGAGCCTCTATATTTTGCTCTGCCTCCAAAGCTTTTTGACGTAAGAAAAAAAAATAATTAAACATGGAAACATGACATATAAATATAAATATATATAGACATAAAAATATATTGTTAAACTAATTGCAAGCAGTAATTCACATTGAATTTAAGCATAACTGATCTGTTTATTGTTTTATAATAATAATAGTAATAATAATTTGTATTTTTTATTATAAGACACTCATATTTACAATATAATAGTAATATTATAATAATAATATTGCAATAGTTATAATATATTTTTAAATAATAATAATAATAATTATTATTATTAAATGCCCATATTTACAATTTAATAGTACTATTACACTAATTATATTGCAATAGTAATATTTAATTTTATTATATATATATATAATTTTATTGATTTGTTTAAAAATTATAATTTATGAAAATGTTTTTTTTATTTAAACAATTATTTATTTTACAGTATAATAGTATTTCTATAGTAATGTTTTATTATCAAAGTTTTTTTACAATTTCTAAAAAAAAGAATAATAATATTTAACATATAATAATGTTCCAATAATAATAATTTTAGTGTTTAAATAATAATAATAATAATAATTATTATTATTATTTATTAAACGTTCATATATACACAATATAATAGTAATATTACAATAATAATATTTAAATAATGATTTTTATTTAAACATAATTATTTATTTTACAGTACTATAATAGTATTTCTATAGTAATGTTTCTTTATCATAGTTTTTTTTATAATTTCTAAAAAATTATAATATTTAACACTCACATTTACAATATTATAGTAATGTTCCAATAATAATAATGTTTAGTAATAATATTTAAATTATCATTTTTAAACAAATTAATAAATTTACTATTACAATAGTAAATTACTATTGCAATATTATTAGTGTAATATTACTATTAAATTGTAAATATGAGCATTTAATAATAATAATTATTATTATTATTTTTATTATCTAAAAAATAAAAATTATTATTATGGGAACATTACTATAATATTGTAACATGAAAGTTTAATATTATTATTATTATTTTTTTAATCTGTAATGAATCTATTACTACTACTACGACTACTACTACTACTACTACTAATAATAATAATAATAATAATTATTATTATTATTATTATTATTATTATTATTAAACACTCATATTTACAATATAATAGTAATATTACAATATTAATATTTATAATATAATAATCTTTTAGCTTTTAATAATAATAACAATAATAATAAAAAAAACGGTAACACTTTACAATAAGGTTCTTTAGTTAACATTAGTTAACCACATTAGTTAACATGAACTAATAGTGAACTGCACTTATACAGCATTTATTAATCTTTGTTAATGTTTATTTCAACATTTACTAATGCATTATTAAAGTCTTGTTAACATTAGTTAATGCAGTGTGAACTAACATGAACAAACAATGAACAACTGTATTTCCGTTAACTAACGTTAATAAAGATTAGTAAATACAGTAACGAATGTATTGCTCATGGTTAGTTCATGTTAGTTAATACATTAACTAATGTTTAACTAATGAACCTTATTGTAAAGTGTTACCAAAAAAAACTGTATTTTCATATTGTATCAAATATGGAAAAACACAATAAGGCTATAAAGACGTACTGCGTAACAGGAATGACCTGTTTTATATTCCTAACCCGCTGGAGTGACGGCTCATTGGAAGTCAAAAGCTGACTGTGTTTCCAAAATATTCCTAGGCCTGATTTGTTTTATATAGTGCTGAAATGCATAGCACATTTAAATCACATACAAGTTCTTTGTGCAAAGCGAGGCTCCATGAAGCCAGTTGCCTGTGTAAATGCTTTGCAGGAACCGGTGAAGGAGTGACTATCACATGGTGTTTTCATTGAAGCTCACGAAGCAGGGCCACACAAAAGAGTGGCAGGACATACAAGAGCAGATAATTATAGCCTGTAGCAGGAGCTCAGACACCCACCCGCGGCCGACTGCATGCGCTCCATCACTACAATCACTGCATTCACAAACACTGCCCTCTCTAATGTGGCATTAACATGCAATCTTGTTACTGACACACACACACACACACTTTGTAGGTTTGGCCGGGTGACGTGGAGCCACGCAGACCAGTGGCAATAGACTTTTTATACCTTCTTGGTTAAAGCAAAATGTAAACACTTTTAATTGTTTATCAGAAGCAGATGGGACAGTTCCAGTTTTGAAATTTGATCAAAATATAATCACTTTTTCATGCTTCGGAAAGTTTTTCATTATATCACGTATTTAGTGATTGCAATTCACCAAGGTATTTTAATGCTCTGGTTGGTGTTTGTCTTAAATTATTACAAATGTGTTCAGCTAATTAAAGAAAAGAATAATAATAAAAAAGTTTTTTCTTGCATTCAAAATGACTAAATAATAGTAACAATAATAATTGGTATTAGTAGTAATATTGATAATTTGTTCAAAGTATTTTTAATAATAATTAAATTTAATAATAATAATATCATTTTTATTGTTGTTTAAATGCAATAATACTTCTATAATGTAAAACATTTTTTTAATAATAAGTTATTGCAATAATAATAATAAAAATAATCTTTAAAATATGGGAAAAATTAATCAATAAATATATTAGTATAGATTCAATACCATGAAATGTACTATTTAGGCCTAATATAATTTATATTATTTAAAATATAAAAAAAACTGTTACTATTGCAATATTATACTTTAAAATAAAAACAAATAAATAAATAATAATAATAAAATAATAATAAATGATTATTATTAGTAATAACAGTAATAATAATTATAAATTGTTATTTTATCATCACTTATAAAAATAAATAAATACTGCAATACTAAAGACTGCAAAAAGTATTTGTTATTATAAATATTAACAACAACAATAATATAATTATTATGACTTAAATTATACAAATAAAATAAATTGATAATAACATAATATTTAAAAAAAGGAATATTAATATTGCAATAATACCTTTATAATTTAAAATAAAATTTTTACTAATAAATTATTGTAAAAATAAAAATAATAATAATAATATTTAAAATATGGAAAAAAATAATCAATAAATATATTATTATAATTAATAAAGTAAAATAAATAAATAATAAATGTAATACTATTGCAACAATACCAATAAACCATACTATCTAATATACTTATACTTAAAATAATAATATTTTAAAAATCAATCAATAAATACATTACTATTGCAATAACACTATTAAACAGTACTATTTAATCTAATAAATATTATTTAACATATATAAATAAGCAATTCTCATACTATTGCAATACTACTGCATACTAATAAATCAATAATAATGATCATCATAATAATAGTTTTCCCTTTCACTAAATATTTTTTTTATTATTGTAATAATAATAATAATAATAATAATTAAAATAAGGTAAAATAATTAGTGAATGTAATACTATTGCAACAATACCAATAAACCGCACTATTTAACATAATAATTATAATTATTTAAAATATAAAAGTAAAAAATCTATAAAAAATAATGATGAATTATCATTAGAAGTAATAACAGTAATAATAATTATTATTTTATAACAATTTATACAAATAAATAAATATTGCAATATTAAAAACAGCAAAAAAAATTATTTAATAATAATAATCATAATAATCATTATGACTATTTAAATAATAAAAATAAAATAAAAATATTACTAGATTTTAAAATAAAAATAATTTTAATAACAATAATATTTTAAAAATGTATAAATACATTACTATTGCAATAACACTACAAACAGTAATATTTAATATAATAAATATTATTTAAATATATAAATAAGCAATTTACATACTATTGCAATACTACTGCATACTAATAAATCAATAATAATAATAATAATAATAATAATAATAATAATAATAGTTTTCCCCTTTACTGAATTCTGAAAAAAATGCAGCTTGTAAGTGTGTAAAATTTACAGATTAAAAAAAAAGTAATAATAATCTTGCAGCTTTACAACACTGGTATTTTCTTCAAACAATGCACATCAATACATTCTCCAGAAACTGGTATAGCAGATCTTTAGATCAACACTAAAAGGGTGTTTACAGTTCTGTCTGAGGGAAACAACAACTTTAAAGCCAAAACAATGAGCTGATTAAAATATTTGTTGTATGAGTGGTCAGAGATCAATTAGTCACTTGCACTTCTCTGCCTTTCCGGTAGGCGGCGGTGTTTCGACGGCCACTAACAGTGCAATATTTACTTTTACCTCAGAGTAGTTTTTCCTTTTATTAAAACTCAAAACTACAGAATTGTGTTTAAAAACACTACGTACATCTGTAGCTCACATACGAATACATAAACCATAATATTGCTTTAAAGACAGCCTAGTGAGTCACAAACTGCGATAATGTCTGTCAGCATCCATTAATTGATTTCAAACACTTGGTTAACAAGAAAAAGAGGGACAATCTTGAAAAAACTCTTATATACTTGTTACCACGCATTCATTTGTTTATTAAGCACAAGTATGACACATATAAACCCATATATCTCCTCAGAGACAATCACGGAGTCGTTAAAGTAACGTTAAATGACACTTACGAGTCGCTTCTCGTCCTGAGGAGCACAGCAGCGGTGAACGCGAGGAGTTGTTTTGCTGACATATGCATATTTCAAACAGTACAGTACAGTAGGCTATGTTACTGTACCGCGTTAAAGAGCCCAAAGAACGCACTTCAGCGTCGCATTTAAAGGCGTTTGTGCTCGTCCGGTCATGTGATCTGTGTTACGGCTCTGTACCTGCTTCTGCTCGGTGCTCCCGCTCTCTCCACCATCGCTGCCGGTAACCGTCTCAGACGCGGCGCTCCTGCTGCTCACAGCGCGACGTCACGATACTAAGCTGAGAGGAGAAACACACACACACACACACACGCGCGCGCGCGCACACACACAAACCTGTGCGAGGATGTGATATGATGTGCGCGTTTGAAGAGAGGGAGAGATACATAGTAAAGTACTGCACGAAAGACAGGAAAGAAAAATTGCAGCTGGACCAATGAAAAAAATATTTTTCAAAAAATCAAGAAAAGAATGCAAGGAATAAAAATACAAAAAAGAGATGCAAGAAAATGCAAAAAAGAAGAAACAACTGCAAACATGCAGCTGGACCAATGAAATAATAAGGAGAAGAAAAACTGATGCAGTTAAAAAAAGAAAGTTCAAGATGGAGAGAATGGAAGAAATGCAGAAAGAAAAAAATTGCAAGAAAAGATTAAGAACTTCCAAGACTGACAAAAAGCAAGAAAAAAGGAAAAATGAACATGCAGCTTAAGCAATGAAATAAAGATGAAAAATACAAGAAAATATGAAATTGCAAGATGAAGAGAATGCAAGTAATGAAATTGTAAAAACAAAAAGATCATGCATCTGAAATAAATCTGAAGAAAAATTAAGATGAAGAAGAAATGCAAGTAATGAAAATGCAAAAAAAACAAGAAGAAAAGAAAAAAAATTAACAAGCAGATGAAAAATGCAAGATGGAGAAAACGTAAGATGGAGATGAAAAGAAATTGCAAGAAAAGATTAAGAACTTTCAAGGCTGAAAATGCAAGAAAGAAAAGAAAAAAAATTAACATGCAGATGAAACAATGAAATAAAGATGAAAAATGCAAGAAAAAATTAAACTGCAAGTTGGAGAGAATGGAAAAATGCAAGAAACAAGAGGTAAAAAGAGAATAAAGAAATGCAGCCAAATGAATTAAATAAGGATGGACGCAAGAAGGATGAAAGATGAAAATACAAATAAATAAATAAAAGAAGAAGAAAATGCCGGAAAGTAAGAAAAAGGCGAGGAAAGAATTGAAAAACCGATCATGTAGATAAAAAAGATGACATCTCAAGATGGGGAGAATGGAAGAAATGAAAATGGAAAAAAGCAAGAAGAAAAGAAGAAAAAAATCTAAAATAAAGCTGAAGAAAAATGCAAGGCAAAAAAAAACTGCAATAAAAGATTAAGAACTTTTAAGACTGAGAAAATTCAAAAAAAGATTAAATTGCAAGATGGCGAGAATGCAAGGAAAAAAATGCACCTAAATAAAGCTGACGAAAATGCAAGATGGAGTAAATGCAAGAGAATGCAAAAACATGCAGCTGAACCAATGAAATCATAGCAAGATAAAAACAAGAAAAGAAAAGAAAAATTGATCGTGCAGTTAAAAAAGAAGAAATTTCAAGATGGAGAGAATGGAAGAAATGAAAACAAAAAAGATGAAAATGCAAGAAATGAAAACAATGAATATGACTAGAAGAAAGATCTGAAGAGGAAAAAAGCGCAAAAAAACAGAAAAAGAACTAAAAGAATGAAAAATATAAAGAAAAATGCAAGACAATGCAAAATGGATAAAATGCAAAAGTTGTAAAAAGTAAAAAAATAAGAAGAAGAAGAAGAAGAAGAAAATGCAAGAAAGAAAATAAAAAAATGCAAGAAAATAAAACAGCAAAATGGGGCAGAAAAATGCAGGAAAATAAAAGCGATGGAGAAAATGCAAGACAGGTGAAATAGCAAAAAAATTAAGAAAATGCAGGAGAGCTTAAGAAAAGCTTTAAAAATAGCGTACTAAAAATATGAAGGAAAATGCAAAAAAAAAAAAAAGAAAGAAACTGCAACGTGGAGAAAATGTGAGACGAAAAAATTAAAAATGAAGAAAATGCAAGAAAGAAAAAAATGAATGTGGAAAAAGACCAAAAAATATGAAAATGCAAGAAATGAAAACAATGAATATGACTAGAAGAAAGATCTGAAGGGGAAAAAGTGCAAAAAAAAAAAGAAAAATAACTAATATCAAATTACATTAAACAAAATGTGGGAGAAAATGCAAGAAAAGAAAAGAAAATAAGAAAATGCAAGAAAGAAAAAAATGAACATGGAAAAAGCCCCCAAAAATATGAAAATGCAAGTAATGAAAACAATGAATATGACTAGAAGAAAGATCTGAAGAGGAAAAAAGTGCAAAAAAAAAAAAAAACAGAAAAATAACTAAAAGAATGAAAAATATAAAGAAAAATGCAAAATGCAAAATGGAGAAAATGCAAAAGGTGAAAATGTAAAAAAGTAAAATAAAAAACAAATAATAAGAAAATGCAAGAAAGAACATAAAAAAAATTCAAGAAAATAAAACAACAAAATGGGGGAGAAAAATGCAAGAAATGAAAGCGATGGAGAAAATGCAAGACAGATGAAATAGCAAAAAAATTAAGAAAATGCAGGAGAGCCTAAGAAAAGCTTAAAAATAACGTACTAAAATATGAAGGAAAATGCAAAAAAAAGAAAGAAACTGCAACGTGGAGAAAATGCGAGACGAAAAAATTAAAAATGAAGAAAATGCATGAAAGAAAAAAATGAATGTGGAAAAAGACGAAAAAAATATGAAAATGCAAGAAATGAAAACAATGAATATGACTAGAAGAAAGATTTGAAGGGGAAAAAGTGCAAAAAAAAGAAAGAAAAATAACTAATATCAAATTGCATTAAACAAAATGTGGGAGAAAATGCAAGAAAAGAAAATAAGAAAATGCAAGAAAGAAAAAAATGAACATGGAAAAAGCCCCCAAAAATATGAAAATGCAAGAAATGAAAACAATGAATATGACTAGAAGAAAGATTTGAAGGGGAAAAAGTGCAAAAAAAAGAAAGAAAAATAACTAATATCAAATTACATTAAACAAAATGTGGGAGAAAATGCAAGAAAAAAAAACAGAAAAATAACTAAAAGAATGAAAAATATAAAGAAAAATGCAAAATGCAAAATGGAGAAAATGCAAAAGGTGAAAATGTAAAAAAGTAAAATAAAAAACAAATAATAAGAAAATGCAAGAAAGAACATAAAAAAAATTCAAGAAAATAAAACAACAAAATGGGGGAGAAAAATGCAAGAAATGAAAGCGATGGAGAAAATGCAAGACAGATGAAATAGCAAAAAAATTAAGAAAATGCAGGAGAGCCTAAGAAAAGCTTAAAAATAACGTACTAAAATATGAAGGAAAATGCAAAAAAAAGAAAGAAACTGCAACGTGGAGAAAATGCGAGACGAAAAAATTAAAAATGAAGAAAATGCATGAAAGAAAAAAATGAATGTGGAAAAAGACGAAAAAAATATGAAAATGCAAGAAATGAAAACAATGAATATGACTAGAAGAAAGATTTGAAGGGGAAAAAGTGCAAAAAAAAGAAAGAAAAATAACTAATATCAAATTACATTAAACAAAATGTGGGAGAAAATGCAAGAAAAAAAAACAGAAAAATAACTAAAAGAATGAAAAATATAAAGAAAAATGCAAAATGCAAAATGGAGAAAATGCAAAAGGTGAAAATGTAAAAAAGTAAAATAAAAAACAAATAATAAGAAAATGCAAGAAAGAACATAAAAAAAATTCAAGAAAATAAAACAACAAAATGGGGGAGAAAAATGCAAGAAATGAAAGCGATGGAGAAAATGCAAGACAGATGAAATAGCAAAAAAATTAAGAAAATGCAGGAGAGCCTAAGAAAAGCTTAAAAATAACGTACTAAAATATGAAGGAAAATGCAAAAAAAAGAAAGAAACTGCAACGTGGAGAAAATGCGAGACGAAAAAATTAAAAATGAAGAAAATGCATGAAAGAAAAAAATGAATGTGGAAAAAGACGAAAAAAATATGAAAATGCAAGAAATGAAAACAATGAATATGACTAGAAGAAAGATTTGAAGGGGAAAAAGTGCAAAAAAAAGAAAGAAAAATAACTAATATCAAATTGCATTAAACAAAATGTGGGAGAAAATGCAAGAAAAGAAAAGAAAATAAGAAAATGCAAGAAAGAAAAAAATGAACATGGAAAAAGCCCCCAAAAATATGAAAATGCAAGTAATGAAAACAATGAATATGACTAGAAGAAAGATCTGAAGAGGAAAAAAGTGCAAAAAAAAAAACAGAAAAATAACTAAAAGAATGAAAAATATAAAGAAAAATGCAAGAAAATGCAAAAGGTGAAAATGTAAAAAAGTAAAATAAAAAACAAATAATAAGAAAATGCAAGAAAGAACATAAAAAAATTCAAGAAAATAAAACAACAAAATGGGGGAGAAAAATGCAAGAAATGAAAGCGATGGAGAAAATGCAAGACAGATGAAATAGCAAAAAAATTAAGAAAATGCAGGAGAGCCTAAGAAAAGCTTAAAAATAACGTACTAAAATATGAAGGAAAATGCAAAAAAAAGAAAGAAACTGCAACGTGGAGAAAATGCGAGACGAAAAAATTAAAAATGAAGAAAATGCATGAAAGAAAAAAATGAATGTGGAAAAAGACGAAAAAAATATGAAAATGCAAGAAATGAAAACAATGAATATGACTAGAAGAAAGATTTGAAGGGGAAAAAGTGCAAAAAAAAGAAAGAAAAATAACTAATATCAAATTGCATTAAACAAAATGTGGGAGAAAATGCAAGAAAAGAAAAGAAAATAAGAAAATGCAAGAAAGAAAAAAATGAACATGGAAAAAGCCCCCAAAAATATGAAAATGCAAGTAATGAAAACAATGAATATGACTAGAAGAAAGATCTGAAGAGGAAAAAAGTGCAAAAAAAAACCCAGAAAAATAACTAAAAGAATGAAAAATATAAAGAAAAATGCAAGAAAATGCAAAAGGTGAAAATGTAAAAAAGTAAAATAAAAAACAAATAATAAGAAAATGCAAGAAAGAACATAAAAAAATTCAAGAAAATAAAACAACAAAATGGGGGAGAAAAATGCAAGAAATGAAAGCGATGGAGAAAATGCAAGACAGATGAAATAGCAAAAAAATTAAGAAAATGCAGGAGAGCCTAAGAAAAGCTTAAAAATAACGTACTAAAATATGAAGGAAAATGCAAAAAAAAGAAAGAAACTGCAACGTGGAGAAAATGCGAGACGAAAAAATTAAAAATGAAGAAAATGCATGAAAGAAAAAAATGAATGTGGAAAAAGACGAAAAAAATATGAAAATGCAAGAAATGAAAACAATGAATATGACTAGAAGAAAGATTTGAAGGGGAAAAAGTGCAAAAAAAAGAAAGAAAAATAACTAATATCAAATTGCATTAAACAAAATGTGGGAGAAAATGCAAGAAAAGAAAAGAAAATAAGAAAATGCAAGAAAGAAAAAAATGAACATGGAAAAAGCCCCCAAAAATATGAAAATGCAAGTAATGAAAACAATGAATATGACTAGAAGAAAGATCTGAAGAGGAAAAAAGTGCAAAAAAAAAAAACAGAAAAATAACTAAAAGAATGAAAAATATAAAGAAAAATGCAAGAAAATGCAAAAGGTGAAAATGTAAAAAAGTAAAATAAAAAACAAATAATAAGAAAATGCAAGAAAGAACATAAAAAAATTCAAGAAAATAAAACAACAAAATGGGGGAGAAAAATGCAAGAAATGAAAGCGATGAAGAAAATGCAAGACAGATGAAATAGCAAAAAAATTAAGAAAATGCAGGAGAGCCTAAGAAAAGCTTAAAAATAACGTACTAAAATATGAAGGAAAATGCAAAAAAAAGAAAGAAACTGCAACGTGGAGAAAATGCGAGACGAAAAAATTAAAAATGAAGAAAATGCATGAAAGAAAAAAATGAATGTGGAAAAAGACGAAAAAAATATGAAAATGCAAGAAATGAAAACAATGAATATGACAAGAAGAAAGATTTGAAGGGGAAAAAGTGTAAAAAAAAAGAAAAATAACTAATATCAAATTACATTAAACAAAATGTGGGAGAAAATGCAAGAAAAGAAAAGAAAATAAGAAAATGCAAGAAAAAAAATAAAGAAATGGTTGGCAGGGTACAGCAAGAGAAGAAGGGCCTCTGCCTTTCCTTTATTTAATTCCTTTGATGTTCATATTTTACACAAACTGTTACTTCATTATTAATTTTCTTCAACAAATGCCTTTTGATCTTCACACAGTTTGGAATCAGAAAAACATCACATCTCCTTTAATAAGACTTTAGCCATTTTATGTTTCTTGATGGAAAAGATTGGTGTTCCTCTATTCGGCTGCATTAAACCTTTATTCATGGCACACTGACAAGATCCTCCACTAAACAGAGAAGAGGAGATTCCTCAAACAAACAAACTGAAGTACCTCATTCTTCCACAAATGTCTGTGTGTCCTATAACAGCTGCATGACGCACAAATAAATAAAGGTGACAGAGTCAAGCCAGTGTCAGATTGCAGGAATTGTTCACTGTATCTGGAAAGTAAACACAACTACTTTGTAGTGTTCACTATATGCTTGACATAAGACATATTACACTTTGACAAACCACATGACAAAAAAAATAACACAATCAGAGAATGCAAACTTGAAAAGTCTTTAATACAGAAAAAGAGAGGAGATTTAAGTTCATATGATACAGCAGTATTCTCCTCAGAATGAATTAAAAGCCCAGTGTTTTCTGTTTTAGCAACAGCTTTGATTACTTATTTGTTGTGGGCTCCAGAAACCTGTTCAATGTCGTAACGCATTATTATTTTAACATATTACACCTGCAGCCCATAATTAACAGCGATACACTGTGTACTGTTTGGCGAGGGAAGAAGGGAAGGGTTTGTGTGACTAAAGAAGTTTCTGTACCATTGGCTAATAATTACATAAATCAAATCTACGCCTAATAATTTAAACAAAAAAGGCCTCGAAATAGATCAGAGCATTTTCTTTCACATCTGCATATTTACAAATTTCATAATATCTGTCACAAAGCAAACCAAAAATACTTATTTTAAAATACGATAACATTAATAAGATCTGTTACTTTTATGTATTAAGAGGAGGAAAAAAGTGTGACATATTAATGAAAAAACTACCATGAATTGTCCAAATGCAGAATAAATGTAAAAAATCCACAGCTGTAGTTTGTCTCCATGTGTCTGTTCCGCATCAGAAAAAGTGAAGTAACATAACTGCCCCCCCCAAAAAGTAAAACATTCAAAATAATAATTTGTAATATTTAGATATGTAGATATGTGAATATTTAGACTTTTTTCTGAGCTGTTGTTTATACATACTGTCAAAAAAATTATAATTTATATATATATATATATATATATATATATATATATATATATATTGTATATATACTGTGTATATATATATATATATGTGTGTGTGTGTGTGTGTGTGTGTGTGTGTGTGTGTGTGTGTGTGTGTGTGTGTGTCTGCGCATTTATTTATTCATTTATTTATCATTCAAGGCGTGTTGTGGTTAATTTAAAAAAACAGCTGTGTGAGGGGAAAAAAGGGAAATGCACAAAAAAATCCATAATAAGCTCACCGTAAAGGTGAAAATGGAAGACCGCGCTCTACGCAGTTCTGACAGGATCTTAATTAAAAAAAGGACTAAGAATATTTTGAGTTGTAAGACACCAAAAAAATCATGATGTTCCAAGTTTTGCAAAAAAAGGGAAAAAAAAGTAATCTGGAGAAGAGGGATTTTCTTATGACCTGCGGAATGTTAGGAATAAGTGATGTTGGGATTCCGTCAATAAAGGCATATTTCATTCTTCCACTGAATGAAAAACTTCCGACAATCCCTTCAATGTGGCAGATGACACTGAAGATACTTCAGACCCCTGTGTAAAAAAACAAACAAACAAAAAACGAACACTTTGAGAGACTGTGGATTATGATTAATCAGTTATTAAAGGTGACCCATTATGTCCAATTTTAAAAGAGGTAAAATAAGTCTCAGATGTCCCTAGAGTCTGTATATGACGTTTTAGCTCAATTTACACAACAGATCATTTTTAATAGCTTGTTTAAACTGCCACTCGCTGTTTTTGTGTTTTTCCATTTAAATGCAAATGAGCTGGTGCTCCCGGCCCCCTTTTCAAAGAGGGCGGAGCTTCAAAAGCCAGAAAAAAACGAAAAAAGGACGATTACACGCACTGAAACAAACTCAAGCAGAGATCTCACTTATCAAACAATGCCTTTCAAATTTTAAAAAAGATAAATACATAATTTCCATGAATAATAAAATTTATAAGGATTTGTATATTTACATATATAACCCGCTCTGAAAGTTCTGTTCTAAATCAAATGATTGGCAATGCGCGCTCCGAAGAACTGATCTGATTTAAACAATTCATGCTCTGAAGGTTCCGATCTAAATCAAATGATTTGCGATATGCACTCCGAATTCCCGATCTGATCTGGTTTTGGCTAGTAAATCACTTGCACTCCAAATTCCCGATCTGAATGAAACAATTCTCACTCCGAAGTTCCGATCTGAATAATGATTGCCAAACCCACTCTGAAGTTCTGATCTAAATCAAATTATTTGTGATATGCTCTCCTAATTCCCGATCTGAATCAAACAATTTATGCTCCGAAGTCGCAATCTGGATAATGATTGGTGAACCCGCTCCAAAGTTCCGATCTAAATCAAATGATTTGCAATATGCGCTCCAATTCCCGATCTGGATCAAAAAATTCATGCTCCAAAATTCTAATCTGAATAATGATTGGTGAACCCGCTCCGAAGTTCCGATCTAAATCAAATGATTTGCAATATGCGCTCCAATTCCCGATCTGGATCAAAAAATTCATGCTCCAAAATTCTAATCTGAATAATGATTGGTGAACCCGCTCCGAAGTTCCGATCTAAATCAAATGATTTGCAATATGCGCTCCAATTCCCGATCTGGATCAAAAAATTCATGCTCCAAAATTCTAATCTGAATAATAATTGGCGAACCCGCTCCGAAGTTCCGATCTAAATCAAATGATTTGCAATATGCACTCCAATTCCCGATCTTGATCAAACAATTCATGCTCCAAAATTCCGATCTGAATAATGATTGGTGAACCCGCTCTGAAGTTCTGATCTAAATGAATCAATTTGCAATATGCACTCCAATTCCCGATCTGGATCAGACAATTCATGCTCCGAAGTTCCGTTCAGAATAATGAATGGCGAACCCACTCTGAAGTTCTGATCTAAATTAAATGATTTGCAATATGCACTCCAATACCCGATCTGGATCAGACAATTCATGCTCCGAAGTTCCGTTCAGAATAATGAATGGCGAACCCACTCTGAAGTTCTGATCTAAATTAAATGATTTGGAATATGCACTCCAATTCCCGATCTTGATCAAACAATTCATGCTCCAAAATTCCGATCTGAATAATGATTGGTGAACCCGCTCTGAAGTTCTGATCTAAATGAATCAATTTGCAATATGCACTCCAATTCCCGATCTGGATCAGACAATTCATGCTCCGAAGTTCCGTTCAGAATAATGAATGGCGAACCCACTCTGAAGTTCTGATCTAAATTAAATGATTTGCAATATGCACTCCAATACCCGATCTGGATCAGACAATTCATGCTCCGAAGTTCCGTTCAGAATAATGAATGGCGAACCCACTCTGAAGTTCTGATCTAAATTAAATGATTTGCAATATGCACTCCAATTCCCGATCTGGATCAGACAATTCATGCTCCGAAGTTCCAATCTGAATAATGAATGGTGAACCCACTCTGAAGTTCTGATCTAAATTAAATGATTTGGAATATGCACTCCAATTCTTAATCTGGATCTAACAATCCACGGCCCGAAATTCTGATCTGAATAATAATTGGCGAACCCGCTCCGAAGTTCCGATCTAAATCAAATGATTTGCAATATGCACTCCAATTCCCGATCTTGATAAAAAAAGTCATGCTCCAAAATTCAATCTGAATAATGATTGTGGAACCCACTCTGAAGATCCAATCTAAATCAAATGATTTGTGATATGTGCTCCAAATTCAATTTGCACACCTAAGTTCCGATCTAAATCAAATGATTTGCAATAAGCACTCCAAATTCCCAATCTGATCTGGTTTTTGCTAGTGAATCACTTGCGCTCCAAATTCCTGATCTGAATCAAACTATTCACACTCCGAAGTTCTGATCCAAATGATGATTGGCGAACCCACTCTGAAGTTCCAATTTAAATCAAATGATTTGCTATATGCACTCCAATTCCCAATCTGAATCATACAATTCACGATCTGAAGTTCTTATCTGAAAAATGATTGGCAAACCGGCTCCGAATTTCCGATCTAAATCAAATGATTAGCGATATGCATTCTGAATTCCCAATCTGATCTGGGTTTTCCTAGTGAATCACTTGCACACGAATTCCCAATCTGAATCAAGCGATTCACACTCCGAAGTTCCGATCTGAATAACGACTCACGAACCCACTCCGGAGTTACAATCTAAATTAAATGATTTGCGATATGCGCTCCGAATTCCCGATCTTATCTGGTTTTTGCTTTAAATCACTTGCACAACAAATTCCCAATCTAAATCAAACGATTCACACTCTGAAGTTCCGATCTGAATAATGATTGGCAAACCTGTTCAAGAGTTCCGATCTAAATCAAATGATTCACGATATGCACTCTGAAGTCCCAATCTGAATCAAAAGATTTGCAATCCCGCTCCGAAGTTACAATCTAAATCAAATGATTTGAAGTTCAAACCAAATCAAATGATTGGCGATCTATTGTTTCGAGTGCTTCGAAACAATAAATTATTTTGTGACAATGGTTAAGCCGATTCTGAGTTTTGAAGTGCTCTGTTTCACCCATCACTATACGTGCTTTTTAAAATCACTGAAAGCGATGCTGAAATTCTAAAATGCATGGCTCTTTAAATTTGATCTGGTTTTTGCTATTTAATCGCTTGAGCTAAAAGATCGAAGTCACGAGTTTGAATCAAATGACTCACTCGTGCCTTCAGCCATGTTTACACGACACTGTCAATACATACATAATAGGTCCCCTGTAATGGTGTGTTACCACACAAAGGATCTTTAAAAAAAGGTTACTGTTTTAATAGGGTTTGTAAGCGCTACAGTGGTGGTTAGATCTGGAGTTAGATTCACTCACTGGTGACTGTTGAGTATTTCCAATCTTACATGTTCCCATGCCTGCATCTCGGGTGGAGCTCGGCGCTGGGCCACTGTGGCCTGCTGTTTGCGATGGGGCCTCTCCGGATCTCTCTGTGCGTCCTTCTCCATTGTCTGTCACCTGTGGTCCACAGGGGGGAAGAAAACACACAATACACACTTTTTCATTGAGGGCTGAAGATGATGCACACTAGGCAGGGCACAGGGTCCGTGAAAAAAGACACTGCTGCTTCTGCGTCACGCGCATAAATCACATGAAGAAGACACAGATAGATGTTCCACTGTACCCCCACCGACAGACACTCGCATCTAAAAAAGTACAATCACTCACACAGAGACACATGCATGTGTGTAAAATACTGAATATACACATCAGTGCTAATAGACATAAATTTAGCTGAAAAATGTTCAGTCTGAGGTAAATATAGTGGAATAAATTTATTATTATATTATAATTTATTATTAATTTAAAAAAATATTTATTTTAGTAATATAGTTGAATAAAATGTATATTATATTATATTATATTATATTATATTATATTATATTACATTATTAAAACCTTTTTTTTTACTTTAATAAAATAAAACTAATTTAAATAAAATATTTTTTAACAAATCACTGTTCAAAAGTTTGGGATCGGTATATTACATTATATTATATTATATTATATTATATTATTACTTTAATAAAATAAAACAAATTTAAATAAAAAAATTCAACAAATTTATATTATATCATATTATATTAAAAATGTTTTTTTCCTTTAATGAAATAAAACAAATTAATTACTGTTTAGATGTTTAAGGTTGGTAAGTATTAAATACTGTAAAATACTGCATGTACACACTATTGTAAATGGATACAGATTAATTTTTAAAATGTGCAGTAAAAATATTAATATATTATATTACATTACATTATTTAAAAAAAAGTAATATTGTGAAATATTATAAATCAAAAGAACCATTTTCCATTTTAATATTGTTTAAAATGTATTTTTTTTGTGATGCAAAGCTGAATTTTCAGCATCAATAGTCTTCCGTGATCCTTCAGAAATCATTCTAATATGTTGATTTGCTGTTCAAGAAACATTTATGATTAATATCAATGTTGTTGCAATATTAGATATAATTAGATAATATTAGAAATGTCTTTACTGTCACTTTTGATCAATTTCTTCAACAACAAAAATCTAGAAATCCAAACTGTCAAATGGTAATATACAAAATAAATAATTATATATTCATATATTTAAATAATCAAGGTATGTCCAGTTTTTCTCTGTATGAATGCAGGAAAAAAATAACATTTAATCATTTTCATTTCTATGCACCAATATTTACATACACCATCAGTCAAAAGTTTAGCCACACTTGACTGAATCTTCCCATAAATGTTTCACATGATCTTAAAAATCATTTAAACCCATCAGCAAACAAAAGCTTCTACTCGAGACTGTTTTGACAGCGACGAGGGCCAAACATACATTGTATACGCTGACGGCACACAACAGCGCCCTGCATCTCCAAACACGCTCGCGGCTGACCCCGGCGACGCAACAACAAAGACGAGGAGACAGGTCAATCCGGGACATAGATTAATGAGCCATGTGCGTCAATACATTGAGTACACATGCTGCCATTACAATGAGTGTCATCCAACTCCCAATATTAATTTACCAGCGCCGGTGTATTTCACAAAGGAGTATTTACTTACACAACAACTGTAGTACAATAAGACTACAAAGGTGAGTCAAGCACTGTCTGCTACAGCAGCACCCAAAAGACCTCGCAGGTCTGGACTCCACCCGCATGGTATTCTGACCTTCTGAATGCATGCCTCATACACGCAACAAACGTTTTTGATTTAATCTTATCAAATCTGGCAGACACAAGCCGTGGTCATATTGCACCTCAAAATCAAAAGAAATTAGATACTGCATTCTGCTTCAAGAATATAAAGTCTATTTTAGGACAATAAAAAGGCTTTGCATTGCATTTTTAAAGCACATGTTCACAGGTTTGTTATGTGGCATTTTTGGTGGTATATTTCAGCAATATGGTTGGTTATTGCAGCAGCATAGTGTTCTTACATTAAAAAAATAAATAAAAATAAAAAGGAACCGAATAAATGTTTGTCACATTTGTAAAACTATGTTTACTTATCTTTAAAAATGCTAATATTCATGTCACAAGATGCTAAAAAAAAGGGGGCAAATGGTTTTAGTAATGAGAATTAATTGTGAATTATAACCAAATACAAATCAGAAGTAAATCATCTAAATGCAGTAAATCTGGTTGGGAAAAAATTCTCAGGAAAATGGTAATTTTGCAATGCAAAAAGTGGTTTAAAATCTTTATTTTGTTAAAATATTAAAACAACAACAACAACAACAACAAAATAAAACATTTAAAGACATCTGGCTGGAAAAAGTGTAATTCTCAAAAACAATTGTCATATTGCAATGCAAAAAAGATTGTTAAAATCATCTTTATTTTGTTAGTATTGTATCTTAAAATTATGAAAATAAAATATTTTCATTCATTTTGCATTGCTAAATTTTTCAATTTAGTTTTTGATTTTGTTAAAACATTACAATCAAATCAAACCTAAAACATTGCAATGCATTACACAAATATGGGTGGGAAAAAATTTAATTCTCAATAAAAATTTCATTTTGCAATGCAAAAAGTGCTTAAAATGTCTTTATTTATATATAATATATAAATAATATTTTTTTCTTACAATAACTGACATGAAAATACTACATTTTCAATTGATTTTGCAGTGCAAAATTGTTAAAATGTGTCTTTATTTGGTAAAAAATTAAAACAAATCAAAAGCAAAAAATGCATTACACTGCATATGGGTGAAAAAAAATTTATTCAAGAATTTTTTTATTCTGAAATGCAAAAAGTAGTTAAAAATCTTCTTTTTGTTAATATATGAAAAAAATCATAATTGTCCAATTAGTCTTTATTTTGTAAAAACATATTTAAATGCATTACTCTAAATCTGCTTAGAAAAAAATAATTCTCAAGAAAAATTGTCACTTTGCACTGCGTAAAACAAAATGCAACAGTCTATCTGAAAAAAAACACAAACAAAACCAAAAAAATCTTTGAATTACAAAATATGAATTACAAATTACAAATTAAAAGTAAATCATTTAATTAAATTATTTAAAAAAATTATTCTTAAGGAAAATTGTAATGCAATTTTCAATGCAAAAAGTTGTTTAAACTTCTTTATTTTGTTCAAATATATAATACAATTTTTTCTTAAAATAACTGTCAATAAAATAATAAAATAATACATTTTCAAATAATTTTTCAATGCAAAATTGTTCAAATTAGTCCATTATTTTAAAACTTAAAAACAAAAAGTAAAACATTTAAATCCATTACACTAAATCTGAGTCTCAAGGGGCTTTCCCTTAATAAATAAATTCAAATGCAAAAAGTGGTTAAAAATCTTCTTTATTTTGTTAAAATTTAGTTTAATTTTAGCAAATTAATATTTTTGTTAAAATAATAATAATGTAAAATAAAAAATAAGTAAAAAACAGTCTTATATATATATATATATATTTTTTTTTTTTTTTTTTGTAAGATGTATTTTTTTCAATAAATGTACATAGAAATCAAAATAAATAAATGTCTGTGTGCAAATTTTGGGAGGATAAATATAACCACGACCTGTTTCTGAGAATATTCACTCAAAAATCAACATACTGTTGTTATGACCTGGCCATATTGTCACAAGACTTATATAAAAAAGTAACCACCACTACAGATATTTTCACCAGGTTATACTCACAGTGCTTGTCGGCAGCTCGGGTGACTCCATAACGGATCTTTGTTTTGTAAGAACATGCGTGCATGGTGACTGCCCCAGAGGATGATGGGAAACGGTCTGTGACCGCTTCACGGCAGAAGACACGGCCTGAGCAAAGCGAGACGGCGTTGTAGGCGAGTATGGCTTGGGAGCGGCAAAGCTTCTCAGCTTCTCCAAAGTCAGCGAAGGCGTAGGGTTAGTGGGTAGACTCTTCTGACGGGACAGTACAGACGACGGTGGAAATTTAGGAGCTTGGGATAGAGGTACATCCACCTGTGCATTTTGATGCGCTTCACTGTCCTCATGTTCCCATTGGACTGGTGGCGGAGGAGGAGGGAAGTTGTCCAGTGCAGGAAAAACATCTGATTGCGGGCTGCTTGCGGTTTCTTTAGGCCGGGTTGCAGGACTGCTACAACAACTGCTGCTGCTACTATTAGTGCCGACACTCGCTCGGCGAATGGACGCGGACGTTACGTAATCCCCAGGTGTTCGTTTATGCTGGGGCAGGCGGAAAGAAGCGGGTTTGGGTCTTGTTGCTGGTGGAACTTTCTTGTCTTTGACGATAGACTCGGTTCCTTCAACAGGGGACGAAGCGGTAGCTGGAGGACTACAAGGACTAGTTTGCGCAAAGACGTTCTGATGGCCGTTAACAGCAGATGTACCATTGGAGACGACCTTTGTTTCAGGTTTGTAGTCTACATTAGGCTCCAAAGTCAACTCTACTTCAAAGAAACGCAACTTATCGAGAGACTTTTGAGGCACAATGGTGTAGGTGGTCATGCCCACTTTGGGAATGTATTCACGGGTGAGCTCATTGGATGGTTTGGGTTTAGGTTCGGCATCTACGATATAGTGTACGGGGCTTGCTTTAGCGGCCGGTGTGGATGTCAGATCCTTGGATGGTTGGATCGCAGGCGAAGGTGGTTCAGGAACACGCAGCTCTTCTGTGGAAGTGGCCATGTCTCTTTTTATTCCTGTTGAGGGGGCAGAAGGAGCCGTGGAGGGTTCAGTGCATGAGCTTGATGGCTCATTAAACGGTTTATGAGAATCTGTCTGTGTTTGCATTTCGGTGTGAGCGAAGTTGACCGTACTGGGAACGGTTTTCGCCGTTTGGTCGGAATCAAAGCTTTGCGTTTGTAAGTCCGTGTGCGACGTCTGGATTCCGCATTCGGAGGTTTGAAGCTTGTTGAATAAAGATGCAGGCTTCTCTGTGGTGCTTAAAGAAACCTGTTCTTGAACAGGGTGACTTTCAGACGTCTGAATCGCCTCTTCTGTCTTTTTCAACGGGGGCTCTAGAAAAAGAGAAAATAAAGTCATTTAGTTTTTTGTTCTGTCACTAGAGTTTCACTGTAAAATATAAGCCATTACATATCAAATGCCGCTTTCTCATGGTGTCATAACAAATTTATTATACAGAGCATGACTTGAGGATTCAAATGTTCCTGTTTGATCTTCTGAGATTAAAGAGTTCATTGTACCACTGTGAGTTTTAGAACTCAACCAGAGCGTTTATTAAAACTGACAGGTATGAATAACAACTGCATAAAGTGCAGTAAAGTGTAACATTTAGTAAAACAATGTGTTGAAGCTTACCTATTTCTTCTTTCTTCTGGCTTGACTTCACAATCTCTCCGTTCACTGTGGCTTCTGCTACTCTGTCAAGGGTAACACCCATGCAAAGGTTAAAAACTACATAGAAAAATACAGGTCCCACTTTACATTAGGTGGACTTAACTACTATGTACTATGTACATTTAAATTAATCATTTGGTACAATGTACTTATTGTGTACATACATGTTTTTACATTGTACTTAGATTTTTTTAAAACCTATATGGCATTACATTTGTAATTAATTTCTGTAATTACCACCGTTGACCCATCCCTTACACCCTAACACACCCTTAAACCTACCCATACCACCAAACCTGTCCCTAACCTTACCCATATCCCACCTTAAAAGAAGCAATGAAGTGTTTTGCAATGCAATATGACCACATTAAGTACATTGTACTTATTTTATGTAAGTACATAATAGTTAAGGCCACCTAATATAAAGTGTGACCAAAATACAATTAAAAAAACATTACCTGTACAAACATTTTTTTTTAAATGAACCTAAATCTCATGAATTTTTTGATGGCTTGTTGCTCATCATTGCAATTGCGTTTCGGGTGTTTGCTAAGTAAGAACCATGCTCTTTTTGCTGGTTTGTAGGTGTTTTAAAGTTGTTCTAACTGGGTGCTATGCAATGGTAAGAAGTTTTGGGTGGGTTTTATGCAGTATTATTATAGTATCATTTATATACCATTATAATATTAATAGCTTTTATTTTTATATTTTTATGGCAGTATTTTGCGTCATTTTATGTGTTTGGAAGCCCCTTTTTGCCACTGAATAAAAAAGTTAATTGCGAACTTTGCAGTTACGAGAAAAAACAAGGAATTGTGAGATTTATACACCGTAAGTTTTAGAAAAAAGTCAGAAATCTGCAATTCTGACTTTATAACTCGCAATTGCGAGTTTATTTCATGCAATTCTCAGAATTTATTTTTCCCTATTTTTCCTCAGAATTTAGTTTATTTCCTGTAAACATTAGATAAAAAGTCCCAAAGACTCAGAAATACTCAGAATTGTGAGTTTATCCCGTAAATGCTAGAAAAAAGTCAGAATTGCGAGTCCCTAAGTCAGAAATCCACAATTCTGACTATATATCATGCAATTCCGTGGAAAAAAGTAAGAATTGTGAGTTTATATCCTGTAAACGTTAGAACAAAAGTCAGAAATCCACAATTCTGACTTTATATCTTACAATTCTGAGAAAAAAAAGTCAGAATTGTGTTTATATCCCGTAAACATTAGAAAAATTCAGAATGCTGCAATTCTGACCTTATATCTTACAATTCTGACTTTATATCTCACAATTGCGAGTTTATATCACGCAATTCTGAGAAAAAAGGCAGAATTGCGAGTTTATATCCTGTAAATGTTAGAAAAAAATCTAAAATCTGCAATTCTGACTTTTTCTTTTAAACTCGTGATTGCAAATTGTAAAGTCAGAATTGCGTATTTCTGACTTTTTTCTAACATTTACAGGATATGAACTCGCAATTCTGACTTTTTTATACATTTATAACCTGTAAATGTTAAAAAAGGGTCAGAATTCCAACTTCCAAAAAGTCAGACATCTGCAATTCTGACTTTATCTGTATATTTATATTTAATTTATTTAACTTTTGTTTTAGTACTGTAGCTTTAGTTCTTTATCTGCAACTTATTTTAGTTCAGTTACTCAGCAAGAGTAGCATCTCTCATTCTAACAAATATTTTACTTTTCTTTTAACAATAACAAAAGGCATAGTAAGGTGTTTTGACAAGTTTCTAAGCATTACTAGAAGTTTTGGGATAGTTGCTAGGAGTAATCAGGGTCTTCTAGTTGGTGGCTAGACCTTGATAGGTTTCGCTAGAGTAGTCGCAATGATTTTAAATTAAATATTTTTACTTGATTTTCAATGTGATCTCAGATTTTTGAGCTGCCCACTGTACAAAAATAAACACTAGACTACATACTCTGCATCTGTGGACAGGTCTCTTGATGGACTGTCTCTGGCTGTCCCACTTTCCAGAATTTCTGAATCTTGAGAGGGAGTTGCCATCCCAGCTCGGCCCGAGTCCAGAGAGATATCGGCGGACAGGTTAAGGCTGCTGTCATCATCCAGGTTCTCCTCCTCCACGGCAGCCACCTGACCTTCTGCGCTCACAGTCATCTCTTCCTGCTCTCTGATCTCCTCCAGAGGAGACGCCAACGCCGCTTCTGCAGTGTAAAATCACGACAAATGCAGAAAGTCAAATGCTGAAATATTACAAAGTGCAGCCCAATCCTTTGAGCTCCTCACCATTTCCCTAGAGCAACAGTAATGTGGGGGTTTCCACATCAAACTAAAGTGATGCCCTTTCTCAGCTGATAGAGGGGGACATCTGGCATACGCAGCATTAATATGGATTCTCTGCTTCTCAGACTGAACGAGTGCCGTTAATTAAGACGTCTCACTTCTCTCGCCTGATTCAGCCTCTCTGGAGACCAGCGGGATGAAGAAACATTCAGAGAGCTAGCTGTCTCTGTGATCTCTCTCAGACATTTAGATTCAAAGCTTTTCTGTAGCTGCTCTTTTTGTCTCCGCTTCACTATGAGCCCTTATTTGTGTGTTTTTTGGCTCTTTATTTATTTACTTTCTCAGTCTCTCTCAGTGAAGTTATTAGACCTTATCAGCCATTCAGTGTCGACTTGACCCTGCATTGAGAAAAGCCCCAACACATTCGAAACTAAATGCAACTCAGACAAAGTTGCAAAAGCATTCATAAAATACACTTGTAAGAAACAAAAGCGAGTGAATGATCCCTGCTAGGTCTCGAGAGACCGTCTTTGTACAGTTATGAACAGTCTTAAAAGAAGTCTTAGGAGAAAAGTCTTAAAAAGTCTTCAGCTTACACTTACATAAAACCCATGTCTTAATGTATTTTATGAGGGCTTTCAGAGAGAGAATTAATATATCATAGTTCCATCAGAGTCTTAATGCGTGTACTCCGCGGGTGTGCAATGCAGGTGAGCTGTATATAGCAAATTGTGCAGTGCTTCATTGATTACAACAGGACCGGTTTTGTTGCATCGCTGGCTTCCAGTTCAGACACAGTCTAAACCAAATTTTGATGAAAAGATTAGATTTGTTTTTCTACAGAATCTTATGGTTCAGATAAAGAGCATGGTAAATAGAAAGACAGACAGACAGATAGAATCAAATAGATCAAACGAACAAATGATAGATCGAACGAATGAACAAACAACAGACAGAACGATAGATAGAACGCACAAATGATAGAACGACTGAAAGAATGAAAGATAGAATGATAGATATAACTATCGATAGATAGACAGATAGACAGACAGACAGACAGACAGACAGACAGACACACAGACAGACAGACAGACAGACAGACAGACAGACAGACAGACAGACAGACAGATAGATAGATAGATAGATAGATAGATAGATAGATAGATAGATAGATAGATAGATAGATAGATAGATAGATAGATAGATAGATAGATAGATAGATAGATAGATAGATAGACAGATAGATAGACAGATAGATAGAAAATTATTGATCGAGCAAACAATAGAACGAATGAAAGAACGATAGAACGATAGATAGATAGATAGATAGATAGATAGATAGATAGATAGATAGATAGAACGATAGATAGATAGAACGATAGAACGATAGAACGATAGATAGATAGATAGATAGAACGATAGATAGATAGATAGATAGATAGATAGATAGATAGATAGATAGATAGATAGACAGATAGATAGAAAATTATTGATCGAGCAAACAATAGAACGAATGAAAGAACGATAGAACGATAGAACGATAGATAGATAGATAGAACGATAGATAGAACGATAGATAGAACGATAGATAGATAGAACGATAGATAGATAGATAGATAGATAGATAGATAGATAGATAGATAGATAGATAGATAGATAGATAGATAGATAGATAGACAGATAGATAGAAAATTATTGATCGAGCAAACAATAGAACGAATGAAAGAACGATAGAACGATAGAACGATAGATAGATAGATAGATAGAACGATAGATAGAACGATAGATAGAACGATAGATAGATAGAACGATAGATAGATAGATAGATAGATAGATAGATAGATAGATAGATAGATAGATAGATAGATAGATAGATAGATAGATAGATAGATAGATAGATAGATAGATAGATAGAATGATAAAACGATAGAACGACAGAACGATAGAATGATAGATAGATAGAACGATAGATAGAACGATAGAACGATAGAACGATTGATAGATAGATAGATAGATAGATAGATAGATAGATAGATAGATAGATAGATAGATAGAATGATAAAACGATAGAACGACAGAACGATAGAATGATAGATAGATAGAACGATAGATAGAACGATAGAACGATAGAACGATTGATAGATAGATAGATAGATAGATAGATAGATAGATAGATAGATAGATAGATAGATAGATAGATAGATAGATAGATAGATAGATAGATAGATAGATAGATAGATAGATAGATAGATAGATAGATGATAGATAGATAGATAGATAGATAGATAGATAGATAGATAGATAGAATCAAGGGGATGTAAACCTTTGAACAGGGCCATTTTTATAAATTCAACCATTGTTTTCTCTTGTGGACTAAATGTAAACATCTTCTATGTGAAATGTCTTATTTAGGTCGGTACTAAATAAACAATAACACGCATTTTGTATGATCCCTCACATTTTGGTAAAATAAGGAACAATTATTTATATTAACTGCATGGTGTATGTAAAATTTTGACATCAACTGTAGATAGATACATACTTATTTTAATCAAACAGGCTAATTATGCAGCATGAGTGTGTCTTCAGTACAACAGTAATTAAAGTGAAAATAGACAACTCATTAAAACTTTAGTAAGGACTGAGTTTTATAACTCTAAACTATATTATACTGTAAGATGTGGCAAAGCACATTCAGAGTCAAACACACAGGCAACAGAAACTAAATTAGAAGCAATCGTAAACAAAAGTAATGTTTTACTGAAGTTCCTAAACTGGTTTTTGATTGTGATGAAAGACAGACCCCAAAAAGAATAAAAATTAAAAAAAAAATATATATATATTTACTGTGTGTGTATATATATAGTCAAGTCAAGTCACCTTTATTTATATAGCGCTTTTAACAATATAGATTGTGTCAAAGCAACTGCACAGTATTTAAACAACACAATAGTGTGTAAGTAACGCATTATTGTAAACAATCAATTTTCAGTTAAAGGCAGTTCATCAATGAATTCAGTGATATCATCGTCAGTTCAGTTCAAATAGTATACGATATCGCTGGAAAGTGTCCCCAACTAAGCAAGCCAGAGGCGACAATGGCAAGGAACCAAAACTCCACAGGTGACAGAAATGGAGAAAAAAACCTTGGGAGAAACCAGGCTCAGTCGGGTGACCAGTTCTCCTCTGGGTGACCGGGTGACCAGTTCCTCCTCTCTCTCTCTCTCTCTCTCTCTCTCTCTCTCTCTCTCTCTCTCTATATATATATATATATATATATATATATATTTTTTTTTTTTTTTTTTTTGAGCACATATTTTAAAAAAAGTTATTTTTTAACAACAGGACTTTCAGACAATTTCCAAAAATCTCAGGAAGATTCCAAAAAATCCTGGAAAGTTTAAAAAATTTCTGGAATGTTTCAGAGGAGACATCTTAGGAGAATCAGTTTCGATTCGTTTAAATGAACAGGTCAAAACGACTCACAAATCAGTGTCAAACTCATACGGTAAGCAGCCTACTTAATCATTAGGGAGCTGTAATGATTCAGTGGAATTGGAAACAGAATTATTCCATTTCTCATCCAGGAAAGTGTCAGGTTAAATGCTTACACAATCGCGTTTTCTGATGAAATGTCAGAGTTATGTTTACACCCAAACACGAACCACAGCTGCGGCTCATTTGTAACCGTGTGCCCTTACGTGTGTATGAGTGTGAGAACGACTCCAACTAATACAGCTGCAAGCATTTAACCCACTGTTACATCTAGTAAATTCTCACCAGCACAGCCACCACCCAACGGCTCACATCCAACACAGACAGCTGCCTTCTAAAATGCCAACAGAAGTTCGATGTCACTGCAGAATGTTGTTTTTATTAACATCATATTCTAATACAGGGGTTGCAATCTTTTAGATTTCATGCGACAGACCCCAAAATAAAATGTAAAAGGCATCTTTTTACTTATCTGAATAAATACCCAATATATACTGTGAAAAATGTATATTATAAAATGTCTAAAATAGAATTTAGTTTGTATTAAGCTGAATTGTTATATCATTTTTCTACTATTTTTCTCTATAGTACTGCACACTACCAGATATTTAAGCCTGCATTTATTTGATCCAAAATACAGCAAAAGCAGTAATATTATGAAATATGTTTACTATTTAAAATAACTGCTTTGTATTTGAATATATTTTAAGTGTATTTTATTCCTGTGATCAAAGTTAAATTTTCAGTATCATTACTCCAGTCTTCAGAGTAACATGATCCTTCAGAAATCATTCTAATATGCTAATATTATTATCAATATTTTAAACAGTTGAGTAATTTTTCAGGATTCTTTGATGAATAGAAAGATCCAAAGATCAGCATTTATCTGAAATAAAAAGCTTTGTAACATTATTCATTCAATATACCAGTCAAAAGAGTCCGTATAATAATAATAATAATTATCCTTTTTCAATTAATAAATGTTTTTTGAGCAGCAAATCAGAATATTAGAATGATTTCTGAAGGATCACGTGACTGGAGAAATGATGCTAAAAATTCAGCTTTGAAATCACAGGAATTACATTTTAAATTATATTCAAATAGAAAACCATTATTTTAAATAGTAAAAACAAATTCAAACTTTTACTGTTTTTGCTGTACTTTGAATTAAATAAATGCAGCCTTGGTGAGCAGAAGAGACTTAACATAACATAACATAAAAAATCCAAAAAAAAACTTTTGACTGGTAGTATATTTACTCATTTAAATCTAATTTTTATTATTTTTTATTATTATTATTATTATTTCTCTACTATTTTTCCTTATAGTACTGTACTATGAATTTGTTCATGAAATCTAAATTTCATTTATTTTGTAACTATTTTTAATGTATTTTTTTTCTATTTAGATTTTTTGTAATTTTTATATTTATATTACATTTTTCTATACTATTTTTCTATATACTACCATACTATTATATATTTTTGTATTTATTTAAATATTTTTATCTATTTTTAATCTACATTATATAGTACTGTTAGATATTTAAATATTTATTTACTTATTTGAATCTAGTTTATTCTAACTTTTTAATCTGCATTATTTTTCTACAATATGACTATAGTCCATGGTACTGTCATGTATTGCTAGATATTTATGTATTTATTTATTTATTTGAATCAATTTTTTTATTTATTTATTTATATTTTAACAATTATTTATTTTTTTACATTTCTATTATTTATTTATTTTTCCAAACTTTTCTGCAGACCCCAGTTAGAAAACAAAAAATATAGAAGGAACACACAAATAATGGGAAAAACAGAATTAATTTGATTTAAAAAAAACTGTTCAAAAATTAATGAAATATTTGTAATTTTTTATTTTTGTTTTGTTGTCTATAGTTTGCTTTATATAAAATAAAATAAAATAAAATAAAATAAAATAAAATAAAATAAAATAAAATAAAATAAAATAAAATAAAATAAAATAAAATAAAATATTATTGCCCTGTCTACCATTACCTTTTTCCCATAATGTAATTCTGTCTTAGAACTGGCAGGTATCTATTAAAGAAGGTACCTGTTAAGGCAGTACAATCACATCCCTGAGATAGTACATTGCACACTAGGTGGTGACAAAGCCTACAGAAAGTCAATGGCAACACACACTAGCCCCTCTGCACCGTCCCCAAATGCCCACCTACATCTCTCCTGCCCAAAGTACAGCCGCTGTGCTCATTCAATCCCTCAAAATCCTTCAAATAATGAAATAACAACTTGAAATAATACTCTAAACTCTAAATAACAACCTTCTTTCTTTACTTTTCCACCTACTGCCAACAGATTATCGAGCACGAAACATGATGAAATATTCAAGATATTAAATTCTCATTTATTATATCATATAAACACAGAGTTGAGCTTGCATTTTATTTTATGCAATGATTGTTGATGCCACTAGCAAATATAATATAATATATTAGAGTGACCTGTCGTGCCTCTGTCCTGTGTGGTTTCATCAGGAGGGGCTGCGCTGGTCGAGATGGGGGGCGGAGGGGCCTTCCGCTTGGTGGACGACTTCTTGAAGGACGACTCTGTCGAGGATCCCCGGCTCAAAGGGGCCATATTCTGTGGAAAGCAGGCAGGGGGACAGTAATAAATATGACATATAATTCCAAATATTTGGCTGCGGGAAACGTAACCACATTCCCAAATGACAAGGTGATGAAACGACTCAGCCCAGCGCCGAGTTTATGTAGAAACAAAACAAATACTGTGAAAGCAAGGTTTAACCACTCATTGTATTCGCAGAGTGCCGTTTATACGTAGGTTCAGACTTGGTCTTTGAACTCCGGTCATGAAATAACAGGTTACAAAGTCTTGTTTGTTTTGTTTCTTTCTTTAAAAGGCTTCTACGACAATGGAAGCTCACTTACAGTGGCTCCAAAGAGCGTTTGGAAAATTAAACCACACTTACAAATGTCTGAGTGTCACTGCATGTATTTCTTTTTTTATAGTTTGTTTAAAATAAAACAAAATAAATCAACTTGTTGGTCCAGTTTTTTTAATTGAAAGACTTTCAAAGTAATAAAGGCTCATTTACAGTGGCACCAAATCATGTTTGGAAACTTAAACTACACTTAAAAATATTATTTTATTTAGTCTGTTTTATATAACATAAAATAAAAACTAATTTTTATAAATAATTTTTTTTTCTCTTTTCTTTCAATACTCGCAAGACATGTTTGGAACCTAAACCACATTTAAAAAATGTCTAAACGCCATCGCATATATTTTATTTTCTATAGTTTTTTTTTAAATGAAAAAATAAATAATAATAAAATAAAATAAAATGATATTTATAATCTTTCTTTGAAAGACTTTCAAGATAATAAAGGCTCGTTTACAGTGGCATCAAATCATGTTTGGAAACTTAAACCACATTTTAAAAATGTCTAAACATCATCGCTTCATCATTTATTTAAAAAATAAATAAAATTAAATAAAAAAAAAATGATTTTTATAACAAATGAAATATAGTTTGTCTAGTTTTTTTTTTCTTTGAAAGACTTTCAAGATAATAAAGGCAAATAATGTTTGGAAACTTAAACTACACTTGAAATAAAATGGTCCCACTTTATATTAAGTGTCCCTAATACCTGTGAAGTTACATGGTAACTAGATGTGTACGTAGCATGTAACTACAGTGTATGTACACACTGGTACATTGTATCTACAGCTCTAATACTGGTGTAATTACACACATGTAACAACTCACTCAATAGCATTTGTAAGTACAAATGTGTAACAGGACATTGGTAATAACACTTTTTTCACTTCTGGAAGTACACATGTGTAACAAGAATTATGTAACTACATTTTGTAACAACAATATGTACTCACAGAAGTTTTTACACTTCCACACAGTCTTCAATACTGCAGTTACCAGTTTGGAATGCCCTGAAACATTATTGAAATCGTGATGATTCCTATGTAGGCTACATACAATTTTTGTATTCATGTATTTGTGAACACTGAATTAGAATTAAAGGTCCCATATCGTCAAAATCAAAATTTCCTGGCTTTTTTCATGATAACTAAGGTCTAGGGGCTATCTAACTACCATATGAGTTTCAAAACAGTCAATCCACAGTAAACTGCACACAGCCTGCTTAAAGTAGCTGTTCATTTACACGAGCAGCTGTGACTTCCGTAACGATGTGACGTTCGATCGACTCAAGTCACCGCCTTCAGTCACAAACCAACGTCCCACCCTCCTTTTGTCAAACCCCCAGACAACAACGCATCCATTCCATTGAGCAACAACAACAGGAAAACAAATTGAGAAAACCCTGTTCAGTCGATAGATGTCAAGCTACGATCATTACACAGGCTTCAGAACAACGTTACTATAAGAGACCAGCGGCACGTCAACTTCAGCCTCTTTCACACAGCGATTCCGGTAAATACACATAATGTGTCCCACGATTTGTTCCGGAATTGTTTAATTTGGTTCATTCACAGTTGTTTTCCGGAATCTGTGCTTGCTTTACACACAAACCATAAAGACATGTGACGTTTGGATGTGAGGTACGTTTCACTAAACTGAAACTAACCTGAACAAACTGTGCTTCAGCGCTGATAGTGAGGAGCTGGCTCTGCCTGACGATCGCTGCTTCATTCCACTTTGCACGTAACGTTATTTTTCGTTGTGAAGAGTCGCTTGATAACGTGCATCATTACTACAACACTGCCTTTAGGTTCTGGCTTTGGTTCACACAGTTCCCGTAATTTTCCAGAATCAGCGCGCATTGTGAAAGGGGCTTTACTAAAGCAACAGTTATGTAGCCTACTGCATTCGGTGTTTGTAAAAGAAAAAACATTAATGATCATTCTGAAATATCCTGTTGAGTATCAGCTCTCTCTATTGCTCTGAGCTCGCTTACGCTTACAGCATACATGACCGTGGTTACCTGTGATTGGCCTGGTTGTGCGTCACTCAGAAAACAACAGGCCAATCAGAAGAGAGGCGCATGAATATTAATTAGATGGGCCAAAATCGACCTGTTTTTGACAGAGCTCCTAAAAAAGGAGCTGTAAAAATATATTGAGATGGATTTTGGCACTTATACCGCAAATATATATTCTTAAGGACATCAACAAATAAAATAAACCTCCAGAAATGTGTACGATATGGGACCTTTAAAGTATCAATTTGTAATACCAGTGTACTTACATGGTAACTCCTCAGGAACTGTCTACTTAATATAAAGTGTAAAATGGTCACAACTTACAGAGTAATATATCAAATGTAAACCTCTGTGCAACACTTTAATTTCAGTGTACTTACATGATAACTCCTCAGGAACTGTCTACTTAATATAAAGTGTAAAATGCTCACAACCTACAGAGTAATATATATAAACTGTGTTTTCAAATGCATTATTAAATAGTTTACTTAATATGAAATTAAAACTTTCCATCCTGTTCTGTGTGATTTCTGTTGCCAACTCTATTCCAAGCATATGTAAACATAATGTTTAACAAGACTACACTTTAAACCTTTAAAATAAATAACATTTCTACAATCGTTTAACCATTTATGTAATATTAACTTCGTTTGTAGCGGTGGGACACAGCAGGCGTTTTCTGACATCCCTGCGACTAACAATAAAACCGTAAAATACGCTGAACACGCATCATAATTATAAAATGAAACAATTTTATTTGTGCGCTAAAAGATCTTCAGAATCCATCCCATTGCGAGGAACATGCCCAAATTCAAATCTTTATCTTTATTTTACGAATTCAAATACAACCGCGTCAGGAAACGGCAGTTTTTACGGCAGGAAAATCGAGCTCTCATTGGCTCTCGCCAGCATTCGTCACAGTTTACGACATGCCGTGTTTCTGGTGAGACGTGTTTGAATGTTGCGCGGGCGCATACTCTTTGGCCGCATTTACGGAGAGGATCAGGAAAATAATCTGGATAATATTTAGCGAATAATAACTTTAATTCCGCTCTGCACCTCAAACAAAACCTACTGTATTCTGCCAGAGAGGACTGCGGCTGCAAAAGCATCGCCATTTGGATTACTTTTTGGTATGGCTGTTGATATTTTTGCATTAAATAAATGATTGTAATTGCAATTTTTTGTCTGTCATGTTTTTTTTTTATTACTGTACTGAGAGAGATATGGTTAACGTTAGGTTTAGAGGTAGGAGTGTGATTAGTGACTATAAAAATATTTTTATGCTATATTGTTAGTAAAAATGGTAATTTCTGCATATATTTTTGTCAGTTACGATTTATATCCTTTTATATTTGCTATAAAATGGGTGGCTTTAGGTTTGGGGGTAGGTTAAGTGGGCTAAAAATATAAATCGCGTATTAATAAAATGATATATATTTAATGAAATGAAAGATACAGTACGTAAATATTTTACGTTTTTAGCAAAACATACGTAGCTATTTGTACGTTTTAAACGTTGAAATACATCTAAATTGTGCATCTAAAAATACGTATAAATACCAACGTATAAACAATGAGACCAGGCTGGACCATTTTACACTTTATATTAAGTAGACAGTTCCTGAGGAGTTATCTTGTAAGTACACTGAAATTAAAGTGTTGCACAGAGGTTTACATTTGATATATTACTCTGTAAGTTGTGACCATTTTACACTTTATATTAAGTAGACAGTTCCTGAGGAGTTACCATGTAAGTACACTGGTATTACAAATTGATACTTTAATTCTAATTCAGTGTTCACAAATACATGAATACAAAAATTGTATGTAGCCTACATAGGAATCATCACGATTTCAATAATGTTTCAGGGCATTCCAAACTGGTAACTGCAGTATTGAAGACTGTGTGGAAGTGTAAAAACTTCTGTGAGTACATATTGTTGTTACAAAATGTAGTTACATAATTTTTGTTACACATGTGTACTTCCAGAAGTGGAAAAAAGTGTTGTTACCAATGTCCTGTTACACATTTGTACTTACAAATGCTATTGAGTGAGTTGTTACATGTGTGTAATTACACCAGTATTAGAGCTGTAGATACAATGTGCCAGTGTGTACATTAGGGATGCTCACATTGACCGTTTAACCGTTAACCGACAGTAAGAATTTTAACCGATTATTACTATCAGTTAAACGGTTTAAAAGGTTTTTTTTCTATATTTTTTTTTTTACGTTTGCTGCATGGTGAAAGAAATTATGCTATATGCAAGTAATCTGTTTACTCAAGAGCGCGTGTCGACACGTGCAGTGTGGCTGTACAGACATATTTTGCTTCGCCTTCACTTAGTTAACTGGTGTAGTATATGCAACTCAATGGCAAGTGGCGATACTGGGTTATCAGAGAGTGAATCCGTAAGTGAATGTATTCAAATTCTGCATGAATTATAGTCTAGAAAGTGCGCAATAGGCGCTCAAGGTACAATCACTGGAAAGCTATCACTCATCTTAGAGATCTCACAAAGTTAATAAAAAGTAATAAAATAACCTTTAAACTGCATAATTCATCTCTTATTTACATAATGTCTACACTTTCTTTGTTATAATGAGAGAGTTTGTGAACATGTAGAAATCAGCAGAACTGAAACCGGCACTTTGATTGGTGAGTGGATTGTAACATAGCCGCCTCCGATTGGCCACAGGATCATCAAATTAACAGATATGTCTGTGATTGGCTATTGCTGAATGCTGTAAAAACATGCGCTTCTCCACACGCATATGACAGTGGATGAAAAGTCCCGAACCGCAAATTGAAATGATTTTTGTGATGGTGATTTTGTCACGGATCTAACAGTTAACAGACAGCGTTCCAGTCTATCCATACAGCATGTCCACATGTTAAAAACTAGGCACACTGAGGTAACTTATAGGCTGGCCTGGCATATATTTTTATGTCCGACGGGAAGAATAAGACCGGTACCGTTCTTCAAAGTGCATAGAAGGATTCAGTGTGTTTTAGTTTTGTCATCTTAATTGGATAGTTATTTAATTTATATATATTTAGTGTAGCCCTATTTATTCTATTCTTTATTCTGGTTTTCTCTGTTCTCAGAATCACAGCTGATGCGTGATAATTTGAGTATGTGAATACAGTTTTTGTTGTTGCTCTGTATGCTGCTGTTTGCATGTTAAAATAAAACATTTGCTTGTATTTTTAATGTATCATCACAGATAATCGTGCATTCTATTTTTATTTTAAACGCATTTATTATTCTAATTTGATCAGTTAACGGTTAATGTTCGGATAACGAGCAACGGTTGTCGGTCAGGAAAAATAACCGAAATGAGCATCCCTAGTGTACATACACTGTAGTTACATGCTACGTACACATCTAGTTACCATGTAACTTCACAGGTATTAGGGACACTTAATATAAAGTGGGACCGTCTGTTTTATATAAAATAAAATAATTAATTTAATTAATAAACAAGTTAATTAAATTTTTTTTTTTCCTTTAAATACTTGCAAGAGATTGAAAGGCTCATTTACAGTGACACCAAATCGTGTTTGGAAACTTAAACCACATTTAAATGATGTATAAACATCATCACATATATTTTATTTTCTATTGTTTGTTTTATATCAAATAAAAAAATAATAAATAAAATAAAATATAAATATATAAATAATATCTAAAATAAATATATAAAAATAAATACATAAATAATTAAATAAATAAATAAATAAAACAAAATAAAAAATTATAACAAACGAAATATAGTTTGTCTAGTTTTTTTTTTATATACAAAAAATAATAAAGGCTCATTTACAGAGTCACCAAATAATGTTTGGAAACTTAAACTACACTTGAAATAAAATAAAATGAAATAGCATAATAAATCAACAGATTTTTATAATGAACAAAATATAGTCTAGTTTTTTTTTTTTTAAGACTTTCAAAATAATGAAGGCTCATTTACAGTGGTACCAAATCATGTTTGAACTTAAACCACACTGATTTTTATAACGAATAAAATATAGTTTGTCTATTTTTTAAATTAATTTTAATTAGTTTTTTTTTTAAAAGCTTTTCAAAATAATGGAATGTAAATAAAGGCTTATTTACAGTGGCACCAAATTGTGTTCGGAAACTTAAAAATTGTCTAAACGTCATCGCATATATTTTCTTTTCTATAGTTTGTTTTATATCAAATAAAAATAATAAATAAAATTAAATATATAAACAATATATAAAATAAAATGTATAAAAAATTTAAATAATTAAATAAAATAAATAAATAAATGAATGAAAATAACTAAATAAATGAATAAATAAAATAAAATAATGAAGGCTCATTTACAGTGGTACCAAATCATGTTTAAAAACTTAAACCACACTTAATGTCTGAATGTCATTGCATTTATTCTATTTTCTTTAGTTGGTTTTATATTAAAAAATAAATAAAAAAAATTAAATAAATCAACAGATTTTTATAAGGAACAAAGTATAGTTTGTCTATTTTTTCAAAATTAATTTAATGTTAAAATAAAATATAAAAATATAAAATGAAATAAAATAAAATAAACATTCTTTGTTGACATAAAATGCTACTGAGCAAATGAATAATTTCTATTATGTAATAAATCAGCTTCATATTCGTGGACGACTGTACATAAGCTTCCACCATTTTGACTCAAAAAAAAAAAAAAAACCTGAACATGCTGAAGAACATCAGTGTATTTAAACAGTAACTTAGGAATAGTGCAAAATCCTTTCTCACTTTATGCAAAACACTATTCTTTGCTTTCTAAAAAATCCAAAAACTTCTAGACTTTACTGTGCTCTCAGACTTCTGGACTCCAGTGCATGTTGGTGGCAAGTTAGTAAATATTAACTGAATCCCAGAGGAGCGCTACATACCTGATTTCCATCAGGATGCATGTGGTCATGAGCCAGGAGGTCGGTAGGCATGCTCTGAGACATCATGCTCGGCGGCAACGGGGCTCGTCTTTTCTTTGGCATGTCGGAGGGCATGGTGTTGGAATCGTATGTAATGGACGAATGCGCGCTGAAGGAACTCATGCTGACAGGTCTCTGCTTCCTGTGCACTGGAGATGCCGGTGCACTCACGGTCATAGACTTTAACGACAGACAGCCAATCACAAATCAGCACACTCTCAAACTGAGCCTCCGGAGAGCCAATCACGAGTAAGCAAAGTCTTTAAACATTTGCATAAAACAAATATGAGCAGGGAATGTTTACAAAGAAAAGAAAACACACACATGCCTTTCACCTTATCCTAACATCACCAGAAATCTCAAAGCATGCTATCGTTCTTTGTTATAGAGATATTGGATTTCATAACTCACCTGTTCGGATAGCTTTCTACTTCCTTTCCGAAATAAGCTGAATCGCCTCTTATCTTTCTCCTTCTGGATTTTCTCCTTCCCGTGATAAAATATTTCTGTGATTCAATAGAGTTTAGTTAGTTTAGCTTAATTAGACATCCTTTAATTTCTTATTTAAAGAAAGTTCATGCAAAAATTAAGAATATATTACGGAATAATTCTGTTTTAGGGTAAAAAATGACGTGAAAGTAAATAATGATAAAACTTGAATAATAATAATTATTATTATTATTAATTGTATTAATTAATTTATTTATTTAAAAGTTTATTTATTTGAAAGTCTCATTTATTATTTAATTACATGTATAAGTTAAATAAGTTTGTGCAAAAAAAGATTAATATTTTTATAATAATTACATAACTTTAAAATAAATTATTTAATTAAAGAACAATTAAAAATAATAATATATCAAACTGCAAAAAAGCTGATTATTTTTCTAACAATGACAACTTTAAAATTTATTAATTTTAAAAAAGTCACTATTATTATTATTTAGTTACATGTATAAGTTATCAAATTGTGCAAAAAAGCTGATTCATTTTCTAAACAATATAAATAAAAAATAAAGAGAAAAATTAAAAAACAATTAATAATAATAATAATAATTATTATTATTGTTATTGTTATTATTTGTATTTGTATTTATATGTATTTATTTGAAAGTTTATTTATAAGTCACTATTATTATTATTTAGTTACATGTATAAGTTATATCAAATTGTGCAAAAAAGTTCATTATTTTTCCAATAATGACATAACTTTAAAATTAATAATTAATTAATACAATTATTATTATTATTATTAATTGTTATTAATTGTATTTATTTATTTGAAAGTCAATTAACAACATTAAGGAATAATTCCTTTTTACGTTGAAAAACAAATGTCAAAGGATAGTAAGTAATGACAACTTTTAACAATAAAACAATTAATTAATAATAATATAAATAATTAATTAATTAAAAAACAAGTAATAATAATAATAATTATTATTATTATTATTATTATTATTGTATTTATTTATTTGAAAGTTTAATTATTTGAAATTCACTATTATTATTATTTATATGTTATAAGTTATATCAAATTTTGCAAAAAAAGCAGATTATTTGTCTAACAATGACATAACTTTAAAATAAATTAATTAATTAATAAAAAAAACAATAATAATAATAATTCTTATTATTAATTGTATTTATATATTTGAAAGTATATTTATTTGAAATTCACTATTATTTTTAATATTATTATTTAGTTACATGTATAAGTTATCAAATTGTGCAAAAAAGCTGATTATTATTATTATTATTTTTCTAATAATGACATAACTTTAAAATAAAATAAATTAATTAAAAAACAATCAACAATAACAATCATACTTATTATTATTATTGTTATTAATTGTATTTTTACATTTTTTTTGAAAGTCACTATTATTATTTAGTTGCATGTATAAGTTTAAATGTATAAATTGTATAAATTGTGCAAAAAAAGCTGACTATTTCTCTAATTACTTTAAAATAAATAAATTTATTAATTAATTAAAAATCTATTGATAATAATAATAATTATTATTATTATTATATAATTGTATTTATTTATTTGAAAGTTTATTTATTTAAAAGTCACTATTATTATTATTATTATTTAGTTGCATGTATAAGTTATATCAAATTGTGCAAAAAAAAAGGCAGATTTTTTAATATAAAATGGAAAATGTGATATATTAAACATCACTTACCTGAGCGAGTTGGAGATGGAGGCAGACTTACTGGACTAATAGGACTCACAGGGCTAATAACTGCAGGAAAAATCACAAACCCAAGCGTACAGTATAAGGAAAATGTTTTGCAGAGTGTCTCAATGTGACCTTATGAAAACCGGTCCTGCATGATTTCATATGAGTCATTTTAATGTACTTAGCATAAACACACAGTGGGTTCTGACCTTTGGTGTCTCTGGCATACACTTCCCTCAGGCCAAAGTCATTGAGGGAGCCGCTCAGGTCCAAAGTGTCTTCTGACTGGACGTTTTGTAACAAAACTGTGGTCTGCAAGTCGAATTCACATTTTTCGCAGATCGCCGGAAGCAGTTCTCGTAGAGGAACCCGGGGACTCACCCTGAGAATGGTTTTCTGGGTTTTCTTGTAGTTGATTATTAATCGTACGGTTGCCTGAAAGAGACGAGAGAAAGAAGGTAAAGAGTACGGCAAGATTGTATGTTGTTATGATTCAAAAACTAGTGAGATACCTATGTAGGGAGCATTTTGAGGGATCACTGATTATGCTGTCCTCTATGACAACTCATTTTCCATCGCAAACATTCTTAGTGAAGACGACAATCCCAGAATGCACTTCAAGTTTTAACCAGGGTTATCAAAATAAATAAATAAATAAATTAATTAATTAATTAAAAAATTGTTAATTCACATAAAGCTGAAATTAATAAATTAATTAATTAATTAATAAATACATTTCAAATTAAATTAAATGTATAATACATAATAATAACGAAAAATAAATTTAGAATTTATTATATTTACTGTCTCTAGTTCAGAATAACATACCAATACAAAATTTTACTAATGCTAAAGTACATAGTGTGTAGTGTGCACAATATGCAAATTTTCTGTAAATATATTAAAATAAATGCTTGTATTTTCTGTAAATATATTAAATGAATATTAAAATAAATTTTTCTAAATAATAATAATGATAATAATAAAACATTTTTACTATTACTGAAGTACATAGCATGTGTACTGTGCACAATAATTTTATTCGTGAATTTTCTTTAAATATTTATTCATATTTATGATTTTCTTTTTTACAATAACAATAATAATAATTTAATTATTGCTAAAGTATATAGTATGTATGTGTGCTGTGCACAACATATTTTTGCTAAATATTTTGCTTTTATTTATTAATTTTCTTTAAATAATAATGAAATATGTAGTATGTGTACTGTGCATGCTTTTAGTTTGGAATTTTCTGTATTTTTTCATATTTATTAATTTCTTTAAATAATGATAATAACAATAATAACAATTTAACCATTGCTGAAGTATTTATTATGTGTACTGTGCATAAAAATAGTTTGGGTATTTTTGGCAAAAAAAAAAAAATTATTTATTAATTTCTTTAAATAATAACAATAATATTAATTTAACCATTGCTGAAGTATTTAGTATGTGTACTGAGCACAAAAATATTTTTTTTTGTATTTTTGGCAAATATTTTTATTTTCTGTAAATATTTATTAAATTCTTTAAATAATAACAATAATAATAATTTAACTATTGCTGAAATATATATTATGGGTACTGTGCATGATTTTAATTTTTAATTTTCTGTATTTCTTCATATTTATTAATTTCTTTAAATAATGATAATAACAATAATAATAATTTAACCATTGCTGAAGTATTTATTATGTGTATTGTGCATAAAAATATTTTGGGTATTTTTGGCAAAAAAAAAAAAACATGTATTTATTTATTAATTTCTTTAACTAATAACAATAATAACAATTTAACCATTGCTGAAGTATTTATTATGTGTACTGTGCATAAAAATAGTTTGGGTATTTTTGGCAAAAAAAAAACCATTTATTTATTAATTTCTTTAAATAATAACAATAATATTAATTTAACCATTGCTGAAGTATTTAGTATGTGTACTGAGCACAAAAATATTTTTTTTTTTGTATTTTTGACAAATATTTTTTTTTCTGTAAATATTTATTAAATTCTTTAAATAATAACAATAATAATAATTTAACTATTGCTGAAATATATATTATGGGTACTGTGCATGATTTTAGTTTTTAATTTTCTGTATTTCTTCATATTTATTAATTTCTCTAAATAATGATAATAACAATAATAATAATTTAACCATTGCTGAAGTATTTATTATGTGTATTGTGCATAAAAATATTTTGGGTATTTTTGGCAACAAAAAAAAAACATGTATTTATTTATTAATTTCTTTAACTAATAACAATAATAATAATTTAACCATTGCTGAAGTATTTAGTATGTGTACTGAGCACAAAAATATATTTTTTTTGTATTTTTGGCAAATATTTTTTTTTTATTTCTTTAAATAATAATAACAATAATTTTACTATTGCTGAAATATATATTATGTGTATTGTGCATAAAAATATTTTGGGTATTTTTGGCAAAAAAAAACATTTATTTATTTATTAATTTTTTAACTAATAACAATAATAATAATTTAACCATTGCTGAAGTATTTAGTATGTGTAATGAGCACAAAAATATATTTTAAATAAATAATTGAATGCCAAAATAAAAAAGTTAAACTGAATTATCCAATATTAAAATCATACAAAAATAAATATCTAAAATATTAATAAATATTTTATAATATGAAAACAATATGTATCCATTTCTTTAAACAATGCTGCTGTGCATTTTAAAATGTATTTTATTTTATTAGCTAATTTTATAAACTTTTTAAAAACTATTACATATAATACTAAAATAACACTTAGTTTAACTAATTTACTGCCCAAAAATAAAACAAAAGTTCAATTTAATTATCTAATATTAAGAGTATATAAATAAATATCTAATATAACATATTTTATAATATGAAAATAATACGTATCCATTTTTTCTAAACAATATTATCTGCTGTGCATTTTTCTGCTTGTTAGAATATCATGTTATCTTATGCCAAAATTGTAGTTGAAGAACTAAAATTACTAACTATATATAAATAAATAAAACTAATTGTGCACTAAAAATAAAACTGAAATTAAAAAATTAATGAAACCTAAATAGCAATATTAGTAATATAGTAATACAATAAAAATGACAAAGGCACATAAGAATACTAATTACTAAACTAAAAATTTACTGAAATTTAAATAAAAATAAAATATATAATTAAAAAATACTAATTTAATTTATTAGCTAATTTTAAAAACTATTACATATAATACTAAAATAACACTATTTATTAATAATTTACAGCCCAAAAATAAAATAAAATAAAGTTATATTAAAAATATATAAATAAATACCTAAAATAAGAAATTATAAATAATCCGCTGGTCAAATCTCCAGTGCACTTCACACAAGAAGCACTATTTGTAAAATGCACAGTTTTTGTATTACAAATCAGTCACTTCATTAGGATGCAGCCCTATTTGACAGTAGATGGCAGGGCACTTTTGGAAGAGAGCTGTTATGTGCAGTTATGCTTTTTATTTTGATGTAATGTGATACTGTTTTTTATTCGCTATAATACGGATTGTTATTATGGTACAGCCATGCTCCGCTGCTTTGAGTCATCTAGATATAGTTCAGGCTCATCTCACAGGGTGTGGAACAGATCTGTCTTTACTCATGACTAAGTGAACAAATATGACTATGAAATGAACACTTTTTTAAGATTTACAGAACTTTTCAGGTTAATGTCAGCACCCAAATGGGTCATATTTAACTTCTAAATAAAGGTTTCTAGTTCAGAATAACATACTAATACAATATTTTTACTGATGCATATAGTATATAGAGTGCACAATATGCAAATTTTATGCTGGTATTTTCTGTAAATATATAATAACATTAATTTCTTTATTTAAAAATGTTTTTACTATTGTTAAAATGTATAGTATGTGTACTGTGCACAATAATTTTATTTTTGTATTTATTTATACATTTATTTAAATAACAATACTACTACTACTAAAAATAAAAATAATCATGTTTTTACTATTGTTAAAATGTATAGTATGTGTACTGTGCACAATAATTTTATTTTTGTATTTATTTATACATTTATTTAAATAACAATACTACTACTACTAAAAATAAAAATAATCATGTTTTTACTATTGTTAAAATGTATAGTATATGTACTGTGCACAACCATTTTATTTTAGTATTATTGGTAAATATTTTTTATATTTATTAATTTCTTTAAATAACAACAATACTACTACTACTAATACTACTAGAAATAATAACAATAATTATAATGTTTTACTATTGTTAAAATGTATAGTATGTGTACTGTGCACAATAATTTTATTTTGTATTATTGGTAAATGTTTTATATTTATTCATTTCTTTGAATAACAACAATACTACTACTACTACTAATAATAATAATTATAATCATAATGTTTTTACTATTGTTAAAATATATAGTGTGTACTGTGCACAATAATTTTATTTTTGTATTTTTGTTATATATTTTTATATGTATACATTTATTTAAATACTACTACTACTACTACTACTACTACTACTACTACTACTACTAATAATAATAATATTAATGATTTTACTATTGTTAAAATATAAAGTATGTGTACTGTGCATGATCATTTTATTTTGTATTATTGGTAAATATGTTTTTCTGTGAATAACAACAATACTACTACTACTACTAATAATAATAATAATCATAATGTTTTTACTATTAAAATATATAGCATGTGTACTGTGCACAATAATTTTATTTTTGTATTTTCGATAAATATTTTTTATATTTATACATTAATTTAAATGACAATACTACTACTACTAATAATAATGTTTTTACTATTGTTAACATTTATAGTATGTGTACTATGCACAATAATTTTATTTTTGTATTATCTGTAAATATTTTTATTTATTAATTTCTTTAAATAACAATACTACTACTATTAATAATAATAATAATTGTACTACTGTTGAAGTATATAGTATATGTACTGTGCACAATTATTTTATTTTTTAACTTTCTATAAATATTTTTAGATGTATTAATTTCTTTAAAAAACAATACTACTACTGTTACTACTACTACTACTTACTACTACTAATAATATTAATGATTTTACTATTGTTAAAATATAAAGTATGTGTACTGTGCATTATCATTTTATTTTAGTATTTTAGGTAAATATTTTTAATATTTATTCATTTATTTGAATAACAACAATACTACTACTACTAATAATAATAATAATAATAATAATAATAATAATAATAATCATCATAATGTTTTTACTATTAAAATATATAGTATGTGTACTGTGCACAATAATTTTATTTTTGTATTTTCGATAAATATTTTTTATATTTACACATTTATTTAAATGACAATACTACTACTACTACTACTAATAATAATAATAATAACAATAATAATAACAATAATAATAATAATCATGTTTTTACTATTGTTAAAATTTATAGTATGTGTACTGTGCACAATAATTTTATTTTTGTATTTTCGTTATATATTTTTATATGTATACATTTATTTAAATAACAATACTACTACTATTAATAATAATAATTTTACTACTGTTGAAGTATATAGTATATGTACTGTGCACAATTATTTTATTTTTTTACTTTCTGTAAATATTTTTAGATGTATTAATTTCTTTTAAAAACAATACTACTACTGTTGTTACTACTACTACTACTACTACTAATAATAATATTAATGATTTTACTATTGTTAAAATATAAAGTATGTTTTTAATATTTATTCATTTATTTAAATAACAATACTACTACTCCTAGTAGTAGTAGTAGTAGTCCTGCAGCTACTACTACTACTACTACTACTACTACTACTAATAATAATAATAATGTTTTTACTATTGTTAAAATATATAGTATATGTACTGTGCATGATAATTTTATTTTTGTATTTTTGGTAAATATTTTTTATATTTATTCATTTATTTAAATAACATTTTTGTATTTTCTGTAAATATATAATCTGTAAATATATCGTTTTAATTTATTTCTTAACATAACAATACCACTACTACTACAATTTTTACTATTGTTAAAATATATAGTATGTGAACTGTGCATAATACATTTATTTTTGTATTTTTTAGTAAATATTTTAATATTTATTTGTTTCTTTAAAAACAATACTACTACTACCACCACCACTAATAATAATAATGATAATAATAATAATAATATTTTTACTATTGCTAAAATATAAAGTATATTTTCTGTGCACAATAATTTATTTTTGTATATTCTGTAATGCTTTTCGTATTTATTATATATTATTTATTATTAATTTGATTTTACTAGTGCTGATGTATATAGTATGTGTACTATGCAAGATATTTTTACTATTATTATTATTTTTTTTATTGTTTTTACATTAACACTGTTATTGTCCTGTTTATTACTGTGAAGCTGCTTTGAAACAATCTGTTGCATAAAGCGTTATATAAATAAACATGACTTGACTTGTCACTTGAACTGTGTTGTCTTCATATTTAAGTGAACTGTACATTAGAATACCTCAGGCATCTGTGGTCCTGTCTTTTTATTTTTGTCCTCCATGCCTTTCGGTTTCAGCAGGATCTTCTCAGCCTCTAGGGCTCCGATGGGGGCGTTGGGTTTGAACTTCACATGGTTCCTGTTGGTGGTGATGAGCTCTATAGTGTGGCCGGACGGGTTCAGGTGGTACTTCGCACAAAGCATGACCAGCAGGTCCATCATGGGCTTGCTGGAAAACATGGAAAAGCAGAAGTAGTACATATTAGTTGCTTTGCTCATTTTGTGCGTCAGAAGAAATAAAAATGATAAAAATGTCATTTTTGGGTGAACTTTTGCATTAGGACACACGCATCTGAAGCTGTGAAAGATCTTTTCCATTATATTTTGTTGAGTCAAAGCCTCAGGAAACATGTGACTCCACTGTGGGGAGTTTGCAAATGTCAAAGTTAACAACGCAAGCATTTAGGATTTGCATAAATGATGTTTTGCTGCAGGGGTTTCCAATGCACGTCAAGGAAATGAGCTCTAACGGTTTTTCACTTGATTGTTTTTTAAGTGTTCGTGACAACAGCAATACAATCTGAGAAATTCAAAAGAAATTGTGCCTGCCTTTCTTCCCAACAAATTTCCTTTAGTATTCCAAGGAAAAGCAGACCGGTTTGCTGTAGATAATGTGTAAATAATGACAAAATTTTCTTTTCTGCATAAACCCTTCCCGCTTTCAACCACAAAGTATGAAAGAAACAATAAGGATCATGTCCAATGTGGTTTCTTATTCATTGACTCCAACAGGCTTCAGAGAACACCACGTCATTTACGCTTGACACATTGCATACTGAAAGTGTGGAAAATCCTTTCGAGACACAAAGCTTTCCAGCTGCTCTTGGAATTCAAGGATCTGAGAAGCCTTCGGAAACGCACAGCCAATCATTTAATCCCCATTAGAAGGAGGCCAGTGAGTTTGGGTGGCACACATTTAGAAAAGCAGGTGAAGAATTTTATTTTTAATCCTTTTATATTGAATTTGGTTTCAGTTTTAGCATGAATGGGGCAATAAGGCTGAGCTCAGGTTTCATTTACAGGTGTTCAGGATCAAAGAACAGAATAAAATGCTGATTAAATTGTGATGACAGATTGTTTGAAATCTGAGATCAAGTTTGTGCCAGGAAAAAGACATTTTACTCTAGCAATATCAAAGCATGATAGTGTGCAGTCCAATTTATGAAAGAAAAATATTTATTTGTTTATTTTATCCGCTAAAATAAAATATTAAAAAATTATTTATATTCTATTTATTTTTCTAGACTACAACTACGAATAATAACAATAACAATTAAAAGAGAAATATAAATTATTATTATTATTATTATTATTTATGCAATACTATTCATATAAGTTATGATTAATTCAATAAAAATAATACTATAAAATAAAAAAATTGAAGCAATTTTATTATATTAATAGAATTATAACCATTGTAACAGTTTTATTATTTTTATTATTATATAAAAGTAAATAATTATAATATTAAATATAATAATAATTATTATTATTATAACAGTAAATGTATTATTATTATTATTATTATTATTATTATTGTTACATAAAAATGCAATGTTAATAATAATAATGTGCTATTATAATTATTTATAATAAAACTATTAAATAATTGTATAGTAAATATATTATTATTATTATTATTATTATTATTATATTAATAAAATCATAATTATAATTATTATTATTCATACACAAAAGTAAATACTAATAATAAATAAAAAATAATAATATTAAATACACAATAATAAAAAATAAACAATTATAGTAGTACATACATTATTATTAGTATTATTACATTAATATAAATTATATAAAAAAATAACGATTATAATTAATTTTAGAAAAAAATATTATTACATAAAATATATATATATTAAATATAATAATAATAATAATAATAATAATAATAATAGTGATAATAATATTAAATAATTACAATAGTAAATGTATTAATATTATTAAGTAATTAAATCATAACATTATTATTAATTTGAGATAAAATAATTATAATAAACTAATAATAATTATTATTATTATTGCATAAAAATAAACAATTATATTAAAAATAATAATAATAGTAAATACATTATTATTATTATTATTATTATAGTAAAATCATAATTATAATTAATTAAAATATATTTCATTATTATTAGTAGTAGTAAATAATAAATATTAAATATATAATAATATAAAATAAATTATTTTAATAGTACATGCATTATGAGTAGTATTGCTATTGCTATTATATTAATAAAATCAAAGAATTATAATATTAACTATATAATTACAATAACAATAATAATAACAATAATACATTTACTATTATAATTATTTTTTATTATTATTACTACTATTATCATTATTATGTTGTTGTTGTTGTTGTTGTTGTTACTAAATGTATATTTTGCAACTATTGCAAGGGTGTAATGCAGAACTAGAGCAAAATATCAAAGTAATGCTATTTGGCCAATCAATAAACAAATCCCACTTTAAAAACCTTTTGACACACTTTCAACAGTTGAGATGAATTGTTAAGGACAGAAAACACCAACAAACACGGAGAGCACAGCAGGTCATTCGAGCAAATGATCCAACTGCTGAAATCGATCTAGTGTTTAATGATAATCACAAACAGTGTACAAAGATGCTGGATTACTCTAACGTCATCTCATTCCTTGTACCCAAACCAAGCCTGATTTGTTGCAGGAGCTTTGAGAAACACGCTGCCCCACCCAGCTGACTCACCGCAGCAATCATCTGATTAGTTTCATAACAGCAATCATCTGAGAAGCGTCATGATCTCACATACAAGCTCAGCGCAGAGATTAACGCCTTCCATGCAGAAGTGTACAGCATTCATTAAAAATAAAGGTCTGTAAAAATCAGAATTCTTGTATAATGATCCGTCCATAACAGTTCAGGTTGTTAGGGCTACAGAAATGCACACAGCTGCAAGTAAACAAGCGTTTTCATGCACTCATGCTCAAACGGTAATTTTTGCAATGTTTATTCCGACCTGCCAAACATCCACCATGTTCAAAATTGTTTTAAGGCAACAGGATTACCTCATTATAACCTCTCTTAACGGTCTAGATTTAAAAGATCAGAAGAGATAAGTGAAAAGTGGTCATTTGTTAAGGGGAACATACAGTGCCTTGCAAACGTATTTATACCCCTTCATTTTTTTCACATTTTGTTTTGTTGCAGCATTATGTTAAACTGCTTTAAATTAGTTTTTCCCCACATCAATTTACACTCCATGCACCATAATAATGACAAAGCAAAAACCAGATTTGCAAATTTTACAAATTTATTAAAAATAAAACACTGAAATAAGTACATTGCATAAGTATTCATTCCCTTAACTCAGTACACAGCCTTAAGTCTTTTTGGGTATAATGTGACAAGCTTTGCACATCTGCATTTGGCAATTATCTGCCATTCTTTGCCTCACCTTTTCACCTCTCAAGCTCTGTCAGATTGGACGGGGCAACAGACATTTTCTAGAGTCCTAGTTGTTCCAATCGTCTTCCATTGTGGATAATGGAGGCTACATGCTTCTGTGAACCTTCAATGCAGCAGTTTTTTTTCCTGAACTCTTCTCTAGATCATTGCCTTAACGCAAGTCTATCACTGAGCTCTACAGGCAGTTATCTTGACCTCAGGGCTTGGTTTTTGCTCTGATATGCATTTTCAGCTGTTAGACCTTTTCTGAGAGGTGTGTGCCTTTCTAAATCATACTCATTCAAATGAATTTGCCACAGTTTAACTTTATCTAGAAGCAATATGAATGCTCCTGAGCTAAATTTCGAGTGTCCCAGAAAAGGGTATGAATACTTATGCAACGGGATCTTTTCAGTTTTTTATTTTTAATGAATTTGCACAAATGTTAAAAACCTATTTTTTGCTTTGCCATTATGGAGTAGGGAGTGTAGATTGATGTGGGAAAAAAAGTATTTTAAAGTAGTTTAACATAAGGCAGCAACATAAAATGTGAAAAAATGAAGGGGTATGAATAATTTCGCAAGGCACTGTATCATTAAAATCTGACTTTTTCCATGTTTAAGCGCTATAATCGGGTCTCTGGTGCATCTACCAACCCAGAAAACGTGAAAAAGGACAACCCAGTAATTTTTTCTCTGCAAGCTTGTGAAAAAATGTGCCGCTCAGATTTTTGCTCCCGTCGTGAAGTAGGAAGGGGATCTTATTATAATATTAACGCCCCTTAATCTGCACGTTTCCACCCACAGCGTTGAGGCTCGAAATGAACGCTTGTCCGCTTATTCGGGACAAGTGGATTTTGTGAAGGGGCAAGTGAAAGATAATTTTCACCTGATTAAAACTTTGATAACAAATAATAACTACAGGGCAGCACCGAAACGTAAGTGTGAATGATTCTGATTTTATTAC
>NC_133368.1:45934822-45972577 GCF_049309525.1 Garra rufa | reverse complement strand
CACAACGCAGTCAGACAAGTACCGTTCTCCTGCCAACCGCCAAACCCAGACTCGTCCATCAGATTGGCAGATGGAGAAACACGATTCGTCACTCCAGAGAACGCGTCTCTTGTATGGTTCGGATGCAGCTGCTCGGCCATAGAAACCCATTCCACGAAGCTCTCTGCGCACTGTTCTGGAGCTAATCTGAAGGCCACATGAAGTTTGGAGGTCTGTAGCGACTGACTCTGCAGAAAGTTGGCAACCTCTTCGCACTATGCACCTCAGCATCCGCTTGACCCGCTCCGTCAGTTTACGTGGCCTACCACTTTGTGGCTGAGTTGCTGTTGTTCCCAAACGCTTCCACATTCTTATAATACAGCTGACAGTTGACTGTGGAATATTTAAGAGCGAGGAAATTTCACGACTGGACTTAAAAACAGTCTGCATGCCTAGGTGCTTGATTTGGGTGAGCGAATACTTTTGGCAATATAGTGTATATTGTATATAACATATGATATAGGAAAGCATCACATGACTAAGCCAAAACGACTGCAAATGTGACATTGATTTTATACGACAGTAGTTCGATAAACAAGTAGTTAATCTAAACTGACTTACATTTTGCTAATGAAAATAGTTCTAAGCATAGCCACAACAGAACAATTGTCAATCTTAGAGCAACACAAAGCAAGTTTCATTACTGAATGATTCAGCATTTTTGAACAAATCGGGTAAGTCAATGATTCAGTGAGTCATTCATAAAGACAGTCATTTATTGGATGAATTAGCCGTTTGAACGAATTGGCTGAATCAGTGACTCACTCATTAAACAGTCACTTGCCGCCACCAACTGGTGGTTTGGTTTTATTTACAAGTATCACTGCAACAATTCAGATTTATGTTAAAAAAAGTAAAATATTAATCTTATTATTTATGCATTTGCAATTTTGGAACCTCTTATCTTCATTAAACAGTCTGTGTAAATACATCTAAATGCCACTTTCGATGCAGCTTCAGTGTTTCCTCTACAGTGGAGTTTCTTGATACTAATTTCATTTGAATGGTAACAAAAAGAGAGAGTCTAATTATTCTAACTTAATGTATTTATAAAATGTAAGAATTTGACGTAAATGATGACATGTACGTTTAGCAAGGTTAGGAAAATGTTGCCCTTTATAAAGTTAAAAAGTGTCCTAGAAATCAATTTAAGCCAAATATCACAAATATTCTGATTAAAGTAAGACCTCATAGAGCAGTGATGAGACTATTGCTTCAGAATGGATTGCATTTATGCCAACAAAAAAAGTTACTTTTTTTCCTCAGACAAGTGAATGACTGTCAGAGTCCTATCCTCAGAGGAGACGAGAGAGCAGTGGATTTATTGATTTATTTGCTGTATATTACACTGCTGCCACACAGAGCTAATATAAACATGTTTTCTTTCCCAGCTGTTTACCTTCACAGACATAACCGACTGATTTTAGAACTCCTGTGTGTTTTTAACATAAACTGGTGTGTATATGACAGTTTAAGCGCAATAAGACATGAAAGAGAATTTAGTTTAGGACTTACAAGCCACTTTCTGTGCAAGTGCTTCAAATGTGTGCGCTTAAAAAACCATATATCAGAAGTTTAAACTAATATGGTTTAAAACATGATTTTAGTGTGATAGAAATGATAATCAAAACCAAAAAGACGTCTTTTGGCAGAGTATCTCGGAGCTACAAGCTGTAAAGGTGCAGCTCTATTCTGAAAAAGGGGGTGGAGAGCAGCATTTAAAGTGACACGCACGGAAACAGCATGTTTTTGTTCACACCCAAAGGGCAAATTTGGCATGCTATAGTTAAAGATCTGTGGGGTATTTTGAGCTGAAACTTCACAGACACATTCTGGGGACACCAGAGACTTATATTAAATATTGTAAAATGGGGTATAATGGGTCTCCTTTATTGTTGCCACAGTGTTTTTGACGTTGTGTTCTAATAAAAAGTATTGCAAAAGACACAAATGTCCAGGCTTGTGTTTAAAGGTTTGCCAATAAATTATTCCAGCACATCTGTATTTTCTGATTTGTTTTTAATGTTATTTGTCTAAAATATTTGGCAATTATTAATTCAAGATGAAGGCAAACTCCAATGTCAACTGAACTGAACTCACAGTTTCTACTAATGATTTTCAGTGTTGCCTGCAGGGAACAATGCTGTGCTGTTTAAATGTTTTGTTAGTTATATTCTTTTAAAATTTATGAGTTAGATTTATGCTTAAAAAATAATAACAGGAGATAAACACATGTATGTTAAAAGAACTATAGAGAAGTAAATGATAGTTTTTTCTAACATTTTCTTGCTATTGAGTGACAAACAATTAAAATATTCTGGTAATTTTTCAGTAATTGAAATAAAGCTGAAATAAATAAAATAAAAACATTAGATTAAAAACTTAAAATTAAAATGTTGCCCTTGTCAGCTAACTAAAAAATAAGTTTAAGCTGAAGTACTGAAATTACTAAAGTTAAATCTGAACAGTCAAATAGAAATATTTAAAAAATAACAAAAAAAAGAATGAAAATATTAAAAGCAAATTAAATTCCCAAAATTAGCAAACCTGAAAAATAAATTAAATAATATAAAATATAAAAAATTAAATATATAAAATTAAAAATAAATATTAAAATGCAGTGCAATAAATAAAGCCAATAAAAAAAGAAAAAATAATATATTAAATGTAAAATAAATAGGTATACTTAAAATGCATTACAACCTTTTTGTACTAATTTAAATCTGAAATAAAAAAAGTCAAATAGAAATATTTAAAGGATCAAAAATTACTACAAATATTAAAAGTAAATACCAAAATTAGTAAACCTGAAAAATAAAATTAAATATATAAAATATTAATTAAATAAAAAATACAATCCAATAAATAAATCCAGTAAATAAATACAAATATATATTAAATGCAATAAATAAGTCTACTTAAAATGTATTACAACCTTTTTGTACTAAGTTAAATCTGAAATAAAAAGCAAATTTGAAATATTTAAAAAAAACAAAAAATAATGAAAATATAAAAAATGCATACCAAAATTAGTAAACCTGAAAAATAATAAAAAAGTAACAAATTAAATATCTAAAATATAAATAAATAATAAATATAAAAATACAATCTAATAAATCCTGTAAATAAATAAAAACATATGTTTAAATGTAATAAGTCTACTTAAAATGCATTAAAACCTTTTCGTTCTAAGTTAAATCTGAAACAAAAGTCAAACAGAAATATTCAAAACAAAAAAGAAAATATTAAAAGTTCATACCAAAATTAGTAAACCTGTAAAATAAATAAACAATATATAATATAAAAAATTAAATACATAAAAATTCAGTCTAATAAATAAATCCTCTAAATAAATGTAAAAAAGTAATGTAATAAATAAGTCTACATAAAATTAATTACAACCATTTTGTACCAAGTTAAATCTGAAATAAAAATAAGTTCAATTTAAATATTTTAAACAAAAATTAATGAAAATAATTATGAGTATAATTATGAGTAATCCTGAAAAATAAATAAACAATATATAATATAAAAAACTTAATGCATAAAATATAAATATAAAAATACAATCTAATAAATAAATCCTGTAAATAAAGAAAGAAATATGTTAAATGTAATAAATAAGTCTACTTAAAATGCATTACAACCTTTTTGTACAGTTTAATCTGAAATAAAAATAAAGTCAAATTAAGATATTTAAAACAACAAAAACATAATAAAAATATTAAAAGTACATACCAAAATTAGTAAAAATATAAAAAATTAAATATCTAAAATATAAATAAAAATATATATAAAAATACAAATCTAATAAATAAATCCTGTAAATACATTTTTAAAAATTAAATCTAATAAATAAGTCTACTTAAAATGAATTACAATTTTTTGTAAGTTAAATCTGAAATAAAAATAAAGTCAAAAAGAAATATTTAAAGCAACAAAAATTAATGAAAATATTAGTATGTCAGTAAAAATGCAATCTAATAAATAAATCCTATAAATAATTTTAAAAATATACATTAAATGTAATAAATAAATAAGTCTACTTAAAATGCGTTACAACCTTTCCGTACCATTTATGAATTTACAGTCTTCAATTTCAAAAAAATCTTTAAAGTCCCACAGGAACACAACTACAAAGTTAAATCGCTTTGACATCACTTCTCTTTGAAGTTGAAAACACAAAACTGTAGCATCTTCACCAAGTTGCCAGCAAACCAAACTAGTGGTTTACATGTTCAGATCAACCTAAAACACAACCAACATAGCTCTCACCTGCCATGGACGACCGTGGTCTTCTCCACCCCTTCAGGAAGGACCACAGTGAGAGTCAGGTCCTGCTCCAGCAGGTTCTCCTTCTGCTCCATGGCAGGGTGAGGGTACGCTGGGAGCTTGTGGCTCAACCGTGGAGCATCCAGGCCTTTCAGGACAGGAGGAGGAGGAGGAGCTTTGCTTTTCGATGATCTCCTGTTACAATAAAAAGTTAAAGAAAGGTAAAGAAATAGTTCACACAAAAATTAATACGTCAGCAAACAACTGTTCATATTTAGGTGTACTGTCTCTTTAAATGCCTACTCAAAAACTATGAGTTAAAAGGATATTTTTAATGAAATAAAAAAAAAAAATTGTCATGCTCTGTTGCTAAAATTGAATCTTGATCAACAGATCTGCGCATATTCTTTTCATTCAAGTACAATCTTGCTTTACTCGTATGCCTGTCAGGGAATATAGAAAATAGCTGCTTGAGGGCTTCGAAAGACAGCGGACCAAAGATCAGACATGACTTTCCACAAGCTCAGTTACTTAATCTCACCTGCTGTGCTCAAAACATCTGCTCTAATACAGACAACACTAAATCAGTCTGTTTACACACATTTGGATTGCTTGATGTGAACCAGAGTTCAGTTGCATCCTCCAACTCTGCAGGTCTGTTTTCACACTGCATTATTTGCATCAGACCAGCGATTTGCTTTAACAATTTTATCTGTACAAAAACAAGTTTTCTGGGAAATTGCAGTGAAAACGTTGCATGATGAAGCCTGAAAGACATTCATTCTTCTCCACTCAAATAAGCAGCTATTTAATGAGAGGGCTTGGATGCACTTTACACACAAGTCACAAGACACTGGAGTGATGTGATGTGATTCATTCATTCCAGCAGACGAGGATGAAGCTCTGTGCTAGTCTCTTGAAATGCAGCAAGTGTTGGGAAACGAAGTCAGCGTCTCAGATTTGGGGCTGAAAGCAGTCACCGTTTCTGTCATAGTCTTTGAGGTCTATTAGTATTGTTTGCATTCATTTTAGTGATCATTTTCCACACTATGCCTGATACATAACACAGACACTATGCTCCGCAAAAACACTGTCCTGCTGAACACAGTATGTTATAGAAAACTAGACTCAGGACTGTAAACATTAAAGGGTTAGTTCATCCAAAAATGAAAATTACCCCTTGATTTACTCATGCTCGAGGTATCCTAGGTAGGGATGCACCGAAATAAAAATTCTTGGCCGAAGCAGAACAAAATTAAACACTGGGCAGATTGCCGATTACCAAACACGTTTTTTTTTTGTGTTTTTCCCCCCATGTATTTTGCCAATTTTTTTTACCATTGCATAAATTAAAGAGCCAAAATGTGCTTTTTACAGTTTTGTCTTGTTTTCAAAACAAAAATAAAAATAAAAAAATCAATTACAAAACAACAATTTAAAAATATTTACTTAACACTGAACATTTTTAACATTCGAGTAGACATTATAGCCTACCAATATAGCACTTCAAATTAATAAGTTAGTAAAATAATGTTCTTTGACCATTTTTAATACCCCCTTCTTGAATCAGGCATGTATTTTTAATGTACAAATAAATGCAGCCTTGCTGAGCAAAGGACAATGTTATAATAAATGTATTAAGGGGAGCCACTGCAGGCAAAAATATTGAGATTTTGGTCTTTTTGGTTTTTCATAAAGTGTTTTTCCAGACTAGTGGAAAGTAAACACCCAAAAGACACTGTTAAGTGTTACTTTTGTAGCACTTTATCTATTTGTGTCAATAGATTTCAATTACAATAAATATATTTAAAGGCAGTTTTCTCAAAATGAGTTTTACCTCCTACACTGAGCCATAAATCTCCACTTTTTTATGGATAGAAATGCTTTATTTGACTTATTTTGGACTGTTGAACAAAAACACCCACCGCCATTATAAAGCTTAGAGAAACTAGGACATTTTTTAATATACACTATTTTGCCAAAAGTATTGGGACATCGTCTAACGAACAGGTTTGACTACTTTAGTAATTTCCATGAGTACAAATCTTAATGTTTAAGCATGTAATTATATTATAGGGTACTGTGTGCTTCCAATTTTATAGCAACTGTTTGTACAGGACCTTTGCATCTGTATATAAATCAAGGTTCAAAAAGAAACTATTAATTCAGTCAGTGTGGAAGAACTTGGCTGATCTGGTAAAACCAAGTCCTAATCCCAGCTGAACACCTCTGGTGTGACTTTAAATGTAGTCCTTGAGCCAAAAACTCATCACCAAACACCAATGACTTGTACATTTACTATATGGAAAAAAGTATTGGGACACCACCTTCTTTTGAACAAAAAAGGCACTTCCAAAACTGTGGCAACAATAATGGAAACATAATTATTGTATTTAAAAATAGCATTTCCATCTCTGTTGTTGTTTTGGAAGTGTCTAAAATGACTGTACCTGTACGTTCAAGTCATTGGTAATTGGTGATGAGTTTTTGGCTTATAGTCTGCATTTACAGTCACACCAGAGGTGTTCAGATGGGATTAGGACTTGGCTTTATGCAGACCAGTCAAGTTCTTCCACATTGACTGAATCAGTCATTTCTTTTTAAACCTTGCTTTATACACAGAATAGAAAAGGGTCCTGTCAAAACTGTTGCTACAAAATTAAAATCATACAATTCCCTTGAATATCATTATATGCTTAACATTAAGATTTGTACTCATGGAAATGACTAAAGTAGTCAAACCTGTTCATTAGAAGGGGGTGTCCCAATACCTTTGGCAATACAGTGTAACTCCAATTGGATTCATCTGAGAGAACAAAAGTCATATAGGGTTAGTTCGGGTGAACTAACCCTTTAATGCATGTTATAGCACAGCACTGAAAATGCAACAGATACTCGCATTGCTTTATGATTTGCGGTCTGACACATTTTGGAACACAGTGTTATACTAGTGTGCATTTGCATGCATGCAATTACATCGAGTATGTTTTAGGCCTTTAAACAAGCTCTTTATTGGCTACTGTGACTTCTATGTAAAAACCACTTTGCATGTGAAATAACACTGAAACAAGGCCTGCAGGTCTGCTGTTAAGTCCAATATACAGTAGTTTTTAACCCCATCCTTTAACAACAGCACATTGCCAGAAAAAAAAAATGCAAAAATGTTATCTTAAGTGGTGCAACAACTTGTCAGTAGGGCAGCAGCCTTAAAAAAAACAAAATGTATAACATATGTCTTATGGCTAGCACTAGACAACACTGTCCAAAAATGCTGTTGCTCAATGTAATCATTTTTAGGTTACAGAGCATTGAACACATCATGCTCTATTACAGTACACACTATGAAGCTGAAGGGTTTGTTTGAATGTCAAATTAATCCAAATATGGCGACTCCAGAGAGATGAGAAAATTACTAATCGTTCTGTTCTGCAAAACAACTATGCGTTTAGAGGTGGGCATCAAAGACACAATAAATCCCAAGGAACCATCTGCTGAAGTACTAACAGAGTTCAGAAATGTCTCTCAACAGCAGATAATATTTTATGTCAACTACCTGATTTTTATTTGACATACACGATTCCCTGAGGATGGTCAGGAATAGTCCAGGCCTGAGGAGCAGAGTGTAAACATTACGCAGGAAGTTGGGAAAGCCCCTGAAATGTGTGCATTAGCATAGCGTGTTATGTTTGAGGTGGCTACGGAAGGCCAAAGTAAACACGAGTGTTTCTGACATGGCAAGCAGACACACTCGTCACTTTAAAAACAGTCGTTTCAAATAGCAAACGTCCCATTTGTGTCAACCAAATGCTCATCAACAGACATCTAAAGATTCATGTGCATAAGGTGTTAAAGCTCTATAATCAAAGTTTTATCAAATTCATTGAATTTAAAGGAACACTCCACTTTTTTTGGAAATAGGCTCATTCTCCAACTCCCCCCCGAGTTAATAAGTTGAGGTTTACCGTTTTGAAATCCATTCAGCCGTTCTCCTGTTCTGGCGATATCACTTTTAGCATAGCTTAGCATATATCATTGAATCCTATGAGACCAATAGCATCGCATTCAAAAATGACCAACGAGTTTCGATATTTGTCCTATTTAAAACTTGACTCTTCTGTAGTTATATCGTGTACTAATACCGGCGGAAAATGTAAAGCTGCGATTTTCTAGGCCGATAAGATTAGGAACTACACTCCCATTCCGGCGAAATAGTCAAGGAAGTTTGCTACCGTAACATGGAGTTGGAGAATGAGCCTTTTTCCAAAAAAAGTGTTCCTTTAATTGTTATTTGTGACCAAAATAACAATGCAGCATAGATAAATTGCATGTACTGTACAAGAAAAAACATGTTTTTAATGGGATTCAAACAAATCAGTCGACAAACTCACTGGCAGACACCTGCGCAAATATCAACCCAGACACTGCATGCACAACGCTGATATTTCAAGGTTTCACAACTGTCTGCCTCTTTAACCATAACAGCTTTATCAAACCTCCTGAACACTGCAATGCATATTCTTCCAAAATACACTTTATAGTTAAATATTATGGCCAAGCTATACATTTAAAGTTCAAAATGCAGTACATCCAACTTTATCTGCATATACACACTCACTTACTGTATGTCAGAGAAATATATACAATAAAGAATACAAAATGTGAAGCACACTGCCTTTCAAAAGTTTGGGATCTGTAAGATTTTAATGTTCTTTAAAGGAGTTTCTCATGCTCATGAATACTGTGTTTGATCAAAAATACACAATTTGCAATTTAAAATAACAGCTTTCTATTTTAATATCTTTTAAAATATAATTTATTCCTGTGAAGCAAGGCTGAATTTTCAGCATCATTTCTCTAGTCTTCAGTATCACACGATCCTTCAGAAATCATTCTAATATGCTGATTTATAATCAATGTTGGAAACAGCTGTGCTGCTTAATATTTTTTTTTGAACCCGTGATACTTTTTTTAGGACTGTTTGATAAATAAATTAAAAATTGTTACAATACTATATACACTAGTAACACTACTATTCAAAAGTTTGGGGTGAGTCCATTTTTCTTCCTTTTTTAAAGAAATTAATACTTTTATTCAAGGATGTGTTAAATGGATAAAAAGTGATAGTAAAGACTTCCATTATTGGAAAAGATTTCTTTTTTGAATAAATGCTGTAAAACTTTTTCAATGAAAGAATCAATAAAAGTATCAAAGAAAGTATCATAGGTTCCCCCCAAAAATATTAAACAGCACAACAGTTTCAACACTGATAATAAATCAGCATATCAGAATGATTTCGAAGGATCATGTGACACAGAAGACTGCAGTAATGATGCTGAAAATTCAGCGCTAAGCCACAGAAATAAATTATATTTTAAAACATATTAATATAGGAAACCAATATTAGAAATTGCAATAATGTTTCACTATTTTTTTGTAATTTTGATCAAAGAATTTATGAGTAAAAGAGACATTAAAAAAACATTTAAAATCTTACTGATCCCAAACTTTTGAACAGCAGCGTATATTTTCGCATTGTTCCATATACAAAGTTAGATATCCAAGTCCAACTTTAATGTAAAGTGATATAAACATACTCCTGTACATAGCACAATTCAACTGCTTGATTGTTCATATTTCTTTGCTAAATGTATACTATGTTAATCAAACAGGTCTAATATGCTAAATACGACTATATGGCATGAAGATGTTAAGATATAAACATTAATAACTTGATTTTCTATAATAAAAGTGCCTTGACAAAATCAAATTTGATTAAGAAAACATGCTCTATCAAACTCCAACTCAGTTTTTTAACAAATTCATCTGTCACTTGGTAGAAATCAGTCAAATTAGACAGATGTCAACATGGACAGGTTGTATGACGCCCTCATCCTTACAAAACAGAAACAAAATTACACAACATAAAAGTAAACTGGACTCAAATGCCATTAATTATGGGCTTACATGCAGCGTGGCTAGGCATGGTTGCAGTAAATTACTAGTTGCAAAGATAAACTACTAAAATGCAGTTTTTTGAGACAATTAGATGCTACAACAAATAATTTTGCAAATTGTTGTGCATGCAGTTCATCATTACTTTTTTTTTAAGTAAAGTAAAATCTTACCTTTCTAAATATCTCTTCATATCTGAATATTCCAGATACGTGATGCATTTATTCTAGTCAAAGGAAGTTAAACTGTACATTATTGAGATGAAAGGGACACATGGCAGTGGTTTTGCTGTCAGCTGAATCTGAATGAAAAAGAGCTTCACGGAAGCATCTGACAGCATGCATTGTTTGACTTATTTTGTTGACATGAGAGGATTGCAAACATACAGTACACTGTTTTTTAAGGGGAAAAATCTGTGGAAGGGATTTAAACATGGTACAATGTGTTAGAAAATAGGTCAAATGTTTAATAAACGAACATGCAAGTGAGTTGAGATTGTGTAGAAGTTTGTGCACAATGCATGTTTCAACTTTATTGGAATCGTTATAAGTTCTGTGGCTGTTTGCATTTCGATATGAGAGAGGCTGATTCCTGTGAGACATTTTGATTTATCATCTCAGAGCAGTGAATGACACACCAGGCGTGTCAGAGCTTGACTGTTGGAGGCCTCTTCCTCTGACGCATCGCTCGAGATCTAAACTCATTCATCATGGGCACAGATAGCTATCATTACACACAACCACGCATCCTCAATAAACTACAGCTCTCACACAAACACATACAAACATATGATCTACTCACACAAGCAGCAAAAATCTGATCTTTTGGTGCTTCTGACTCTAAAAACATCACGTAACATTTGATTTTTCACCAAATTGATTCAATATTTGATTTTCAATGGTAGGAAAATGATACTCAGAAAAGACTCTGATGCTCACCAAAGCTGCATTCATTGGGCTAAAATTGCAGTAAAAACATTAAAATTGTGAAATATTTTTACAATTTAAAATAACTGTTTTCTATTTGAATATGTTTTGAAATGTAATTTATTCCTGTGATGCAAAACTGAATTTTCAGCATCATTACTCCAGTGTCACATGATCCTTTAGAAATCATTCTGATTTGCTGATTTATAATCAATGTTGGAAACAGCCATGCTGCTTAATATTTTTTGAGACCTATGATACATTTTTCAGGATTCTTTGATAAATAAAAAGTAAAATCGGTAATAATTGTGTGTTGCAATAAACACTACTATCTAAAAGTTTCATTTTTTCTTCCTTTTTTTGGTGAAATTCAAACTTTTATTTAGCTAGGATGTGTTAAATACATAAACAGTCATAGTAAAAGTGAGTACATCCCCTCACATTTCAGCAACCATTTTAGTATATCTTCTCAAGGGACATTACTATAGAAATGAAATTGGGATATATTAGTCTGTATAGATTTGTATAGCAGTATAGAAGACACAATTTGCTTGGTACTCCTCACCAGGGCATCGCCACACATGCTGGACACCATCTGAGCCAAACAAGTTTATCTTATAGTCTCATCAGACCACAGGACATGATTTAGTAGTTCATGCTCTAGGACAGGTTGTCTGCTCTAATATAAGATACACAAGTTTGTATGTAAGCTATTTTGACAATAATGGCTTTATGTTGAGTTATTTTCAGAGGACAGTAAATCTACAGTGCTATACAAACTGCACATCGACTACTCTAAAATATATCCAAGTTTCATTTTTTATAGTATTATCCCTTGAGAAGAGATATTAAACACAGGTTCCCAAAAAACATCTACAGTATTTAATTACTATGACAAATGTTGTAAAGTTACTGGATACCGATTTCACTCAATGTGACCCTGGACCACAAAACCAGTCATAAGGGTACATTTTTGGATCTGAAAGTTGAATAAATAAGCTTTACATTGATGTACGGTTTGTTAGGATAGGACAATATACGACTATTTGAACATCTGGAATCTGAGGGTGCAAAAAATAAAAAATAAATACTGGGAAAATTTAATTTATATTTGTCCAAATGAATTCTTATGCATATTACTAATCAAAAATTAAGTTTTGATATATTTACGGTAGGAAATTTACAAAATATATTCATGGAACAAGACCTTTTTGATATTTTTTTGCATTAAAGAAAAATGTATAATTTTGAACCATACAATGTATGTTTGGCTATTGCTACAAATATACCCATGCTATGGTTTTGTGGTCCAGGGTCACATATATTGTGCGCAGTGTGAACAGCCTTATAAACTGCTGGAGACAGCAACTGTACTTAATTAAGTTGGGTTAACATCATGATGTCATTGCAAGAAAATTACTTAATGGCCAGCAGAGTGAAGTAACATGACTAATGTCTGAGTGAATGTTTGCAGACATAATTTAATTCATTAATAAGCCAAACCCACAATGTCTAACTCAGTGTATAAGTCATTGGGTCACATGTGAACACTGCTATATATATATATATATATATATATATATATATATATATATATTAGAGGTGGGCCGTTATCGGCGTTAACGTGCTGCGTTAACGTGAGAGTCTTATCAGGCGATAAAAAAAATATCGCCGTTAATCTATTCTCAAAGTTGGATTGGGAGCTGGGTCTAAACTGCGCAAACTATGATGACTTTCACCTTGATATTTTAGCGCGGATGTGGATTCAAACAATTTAAAAGGGAACACGCACGCGGATTTTTATTTTTTATTTTTTACCGCTGCCGCACACACCTGAACACAGTACGCGCACAGAGAGAGAGAGAGAGAGAGAGAGAGAGAGGGAGGCGCGATTCACACAGATTGATTCCTCTTTAACTTCTTTTTGAACGGAAACACACATACAAAGTCATATCTGAATACCCGTTTTGGTATTCTGGTAAACACAGTCGGTTATGTCTTCAGTGAACCAAAACAGCTGAGAAAGAGATGCGTGCCAGTATTCGGTACGTGCATTAGGCCTTAAAGAGACAGCATCCTATAAATACCTGCAGTGAGAAGCACTAGTTATTTTACAATTAATTATTAAATTTCCGCACCTGAATTCTAGGGTTATTGATTTTATTAGTAACTATTAGGGATGTCACAATACTCAATATAATATTGAACCGTTCGGTACGACATCCACGGTTCAATACGCGCTTGTGAATTGCGGTTTTTCGGTTTTGCATCTAAATATCTTCCTTCCTTTTATTTCTCTTGGAATTTGCTGTATATTTGCCCAGGATTTCATGTGCTGAAATGAGAAAACGCTTCCCCTCTTATATATTTGAAAAAAATAACGCAACACGCAGAGCATCTTCCATTCTAATGACATGCAATGATAAGCCAAAGTTATAAAAACAAGTCACAAAAACATTATAACTTGTTTTTAATTCACAACATCAGTCGAGTGTTTGAAATAACTTCCGTATGTTGTGATCTGATGTGGATTCTCATCACAGAATGAGGCAGACGATAAATTCTATACTCATATTCAATGTATGTCGATTAGCAATATGCTTATGAAAATACCCGAGATGGCTTGAAGAACACAGATAAACCATATATTATTGCAGACGAGTGTTTATTGTCCTTAGATTTTATAATTCAAAACGTTTACCGTTATATCTTGTTTTTAATAAGTTACAGCAATAGCGATGCTTTTATCCATATTAGAGAAGCTGGAACGGAACGTTATTAGCGCTACTTCATTGATGCATATGACATGTGTTTTTGGTTTTTTTTATGCACAAGGGCGCCATCTGGCATTCAGTATGAATGAAACCCATTCTATTTTGCGTAAAAATCTAAAAAAATATACCTCTCTCAAAAGAAAAATTAAGCAGACACATACTAAACCACACTTTATCTAGTGTGCAGAGGTTTACACGAGTATTTTGTTAATTTGTTCCAAAAAAAACCCACACTGAAGTGGCAAGATATCAGAACCGAACCGAACCGAAAACCGTGGTTAAAAACCGAGGTACGTATTGAACCGTGGACTAAGTGTATTGTTGCATCCCTAGTAACTATGTTGTATTCATTTACACTTGATATTTGTGTAATTGTTCTTGTTTTGTTACTGACTTTATGAGTTCAGGTAGTAGTTTTTGCTGTGGATTAGAAGTACTTAAAGTAAGCATTCAGTAATTGGAAAAAAAAAAAAAAAAAAACTTTTTTGTTTTGTTTTGTTTGTTTTTTGCTGATCCGAAAAATGATCCGATCCGTGACTCAAAATCCGTGATGTTATCTGAACCGTGAGTTTTGTGATCCATTGCACCACTAATATCCATGCCCTTGCACATCTGTGTATTTAACTGCAACGCGCACGTCGCGCAGCCTTTTACTCAGAAGTACATGCAGTGTAGGAATAGTTGGTTACGCAAGTTTGTATAGTTAATTGTGTTGTAAATGCAATTGTCAAGCAGTTTGTGAAGCATTTTGGAAACAGGAGATGAGCGCCTGGTCTAATGTGCAACCTGGCTTGAGAAACCCGTTCTCAAAGACTTACTTTTAGTAATTATTTGGGTAGCACACATATTCTGAATGCCTTCGGCAGAATTCAAATTAGCCATTTTAATCTAGATTAATCTAGATTAATTCCAAAATTAATCTAGATTAATCTAGATTAAAAAAATTAATCTATGCCCACCACTAATATATATATATATATATATATATATATATATATATATATATTCAAAACACCTGCTGTGTGGAAAAAAAAAATCTGAATAACACTAAGCTATTTTCTGTGTCCTCAAAACAAGAGTGAGGCAAAACTTCAAAGCAGGCAGCCGTGCATTTAGCATACAGGACACAAACATTCAAATGTGGTAATCTGCACGATCACAACATTTAAACAGTCTCAGATCAAAGACATCAGTAAACTCAGGACTTGAGGCTCATTTTTGGAATATTTGACATACCAGTACAGACCACCCCATCCCCCCAGTGATCTGCCTCAAAATGTGTATAAATAAACAATCAATTTGTGAAAAATACAAGTGGAATTGCTAAAACACAACTGAAGTATGGAAATCATGAAAACAGTTTTATATTTAAGCTTCTTCTTTGTCTGGATTCCAGCTCTGTTTACTCATGAGATGCATCCTGGGATGATTTGCACAAAATCCACTACATTTCTGTTTTTCCAGCACTAAAAAGAAGAGCTGTTCCACATTAGTGCTTTGTTAAATTAAATTAAATTAAATTAAATTAAATTAAAATAATGTATTGGTAAAACCATTTTTGTTAAATTGTAAAATAAAATTTGTTGGAAAAATATTTTTTTACATTTTTGTTAAATTGTAAATAAAATAAAATAAAATAAAATAAAATGTGCTGATAAAACAATTTTACAATTGTTGTTAAATTGTACAATAAAAAATATAAAATAAAATACAATGTGCTGGTAAAACAATTTTACAATTTTTGTTAAATTGTAAAATAAAATACAACAATATAAAAAAATAATATAACAAAATATAAAATGTGCTCGTAAAACATTTTTGTTAAATTGTAAAATAAAATAAAATAATATTTTAAAACAATAATATAAAATAACAAAAAAATTTCATTTTTTGTTAAATTGCTAAATAAAATTAAATGTGCTATTAAGACAATTTTAACTTTTAAAACACAACTGTGTTGACTAATATATGACCAGAGAAACTAACAATATAATGGGACCAGAGGTTGCGTTAGACTTTAACATTGCCCGTCGGACAGGGTCGTAAAAATTCCGTCATAATCCATTATTACCCGTCATTTTAATTTTCATATTTTAATTTTAATACCACATTTAATTGCATTTATGTTTGTTCACATTTTCAGGACAATATAGATTTATAATATAGGCATTTATTTTGAAGAGAACAGATAAACAGATGAGACTGTTTAACTTTTCATGTTCAACACCACATCCTGTCTCAAGTCTTAAATTTCAAATTATGTCGATTTCATTAGGAAATTCAAGCAATAAATACCGTTTTGGCGCTCTATAATGTGGCGTGATAGATCGTTGTAGCTTCTTTGTAGTCGCATGTACAGTTTCGTTTTTGTTCTGTATCCAGTTCTCTGCTGCCACACTGGAGCGCACTCGCCACCAACTGGACAGGAGTGGGAATTACAGCTACAAATTACAATAGGTCATCCTCAGTGTATTCTGTCAAAGTGACGGACGGCCTTCAGATTTTTCCGTCATTTCTAAAAAAAATTCCGTCAATGACAGACAATTTTCAGTTAACGAGACCTCTGAATGTGACGCAGCCTCAGCACCACCACTGCACATACTGTCTATTTGACAGGATATGCGATTCTTTGCACATTTGCTTTGTAAACACTGGGTTAGTTTTTACTTTTCCAACATGCCTACATAATGCGTGAGCTTGGGCTGATGCAAGACCAGCATTTGTGGTTAAAAAGTTAATAAATTAGTCTTTTTTTTTTTTTTTTGGAAAATAAATCTAGTTTCACTAGATAAGACCGTTATTCCTCTGCTGGGATTGTGTAGAGCCCTTTAAAACTGTAGTTTAACCCTCTGGAGTCTGAGGGTGTTTTGGGGCCCTGAAGAACTTTTGACATGCCCTGACATTTGTGTTTTTTTCAGTCTCTTAAAAACATTTTAATGGTTAAATTTACATTACATTGTAATCAGCGCAAATTGGGCTACAATAATATGCAAGCAATATTAATGTGCATGTTTGTGTTTTTGAGAAAACTACATTTATGCGTTGTTATGAAAATCTGAAGTTTTGAAGTCACTGAAATAAGGCAATGAAGCACATACAGAACATTGGTCATCAAGACTGTTGAGAATTGGATGTGGTAGGCTAGAATTTTTTCAACCAAATGATGTGAAGCAGGTTAAAGCTGCATTAAAAACTACAATTTGAACATTCAACCCATTGATCCCCATTGAAGTCCACTATATGGAGAAAAATCCTCGAATGCTTTCCTCAAAAACCTTAATTTCTTTTCAACTGAAGAAAGAAAGACATAAACATCTTGGATGACATGGGGGTGAGTAAATTATCAGGAAATTTTTATTCTGGAAGTGAACTAATTCAATCAGAAAGTATGCAGCCATGTATTATGAAAAATATGACACTAACGGCCACAGCTATGAGCAACTGGTGATTGGCAGATTCATCACAACAATAGGCCACTCATGCAACAAGTCACGTGCAGGGTTTTTTGGCGTAACATCAAATCACCCAGGTTACTCAACCCCCCCATAGCTCATTTTTGACACCCTGCAACCCTTGGCTTTTCCCAAAATTAAAATCACCTTTGAAAGAGACTGAGTCATCATTGTCCTATGTACAATGTTTCTTGTATCTGGTATCTTCTTAAATATGTCTTTATTTTTCATTACATGGCTGGATGCTTTCAAGACAGCCCTCGTGTGTGTAGTGCTTTTTATGTTTACTTATAGCGCTTTTTTAAATAAACATTGTTTAAAAGCAGCTTTACAGAACTTAAAATGGACCTATTATGCACACATTATGCCACAGTATTATGCCACAGTGTGTGAAAACAACTATGGTAAAAATCCACTCACTCATTTTTTATAATCCCATTAAATCATACACAGTCTTCCTAAACACCACAATTCCAGATTTCTCCCTATGTTGACATCTTGTAGGTTAAAATCCTGCCCATTTGAGATGATATCTGCCCTATTAGCATAGACAAGCAGCAGTGCACCATTACTGTTTTCTTGCTGTATCTTGCTGCACAGGAGTCGCCATAGACTCCCTCCATCTGAGCCGCTGAGGACACCGTTTTTATATTTCATTTTTGAAGGAAATGTCCCGGAAGAAAATTGGTAAAGTCCACTATATGTTTAGGGATCAATACCAACACTTAATGCATAAACGTCCGCTCCAGACAAACTAAGTACCACACATTTGTTTTCCAAATTGCATTCTTCTTGGCACTTCTTGGCCTTTCTTCATTGCCTTTCTTGTTTTCACTGATGCTGCCTTCACGTGCTACCACACTGTAAAAGGTTTTCACCAGATCCAACTTAAAAACCTAAGTTCAGCAGCTGCCTTAAGTTTTTAAGTTAAATCAACTTAAAACTACATTACATTAAAGTAATTTTAACTTATTAAAATAAAAATTAGTTGATATAACTTGTAAATTTAAATGGCTTAAGTTGATTTAACTTAAAATCTTATGGCAGCTGACTTAAGTTTTTAAGTTGGATCTGGAGAAAACTTTTTACAGTGCAGAATGATTGTAAATAGGTATGTGGCACTTTTAAAAGTAATGCATATAAAAGTAATGTGAATTCAACCGTTTGAATTTGTCAAGCTTATAATCAAAAGTGAGCCTTTTAAAATTTGTGATAGCACACGATGGCACCATGAGACCAGCTATGTCATTATTTTTATTGCGTTGTGCTCCCTGTCTGTGTAATTCATAAACACCCATTTATTATTCCATAGAAGTTTCTGACATTTTCAGTGAGTGAGATTGTCCCGTTTAGTTTTTGCCGGCTCTTGAAGCTCCACCCTCTTCTGAAAGGGGAAAAATTTAAAGGGACTAACAAAAAATGTTGCGGTTTGGCTCATACCCTAAACGTGGCAACTGCTGTAAATTGATGATAAATAATAGCTGGCTTTTTTAACATTTAAGTATATTAAATGACAAAACTGTTATTTAAAATTCTAATAAGATTTCACAATATAATGGTTTCACTGTTTTACGATCAAATAAATGTAGCCTAATAAATAACATCATAATTTACTTAAACAGTACTGTTGTTAACACCCATTTAAACCTTAAATATTAATTACATCATTTATAGTAGCCCTTTAACTATTGTGAACTATTAAATGCAAACCTGCATTTATTTGATTCAAAGTACAGCAAAAACAGTAAAATTTTTAAATATTTAAAATAATTATGATATATTAAATTTATATTATTCCATGGAATGTCTGGATACTGGATTCTGATTGGCTGGCAGGTGTGCAGTAAAACCGTTTAACCCTTTAGAACGTACGATCACACCGGTGTGATTTATCTTGGCTGGTCCCTGATGCGTACGATCCAAGGGGCAACCTTCCGGTCTCCCTCGTGAAACCAACACGGAAGTGACTGAAACTGCAATTCATCGACTGGCCGCTTGAGGCTGGCTGCAAAAGGGAGTCAATCCCATTGACTCCCCATGTTAAAATGCCCAACTTTACAGCAGAAAAAAGTATGTTTACAGCCTGGTTCAAAAAATGGTTTTGGTCTATTTAGCTAGTTTTGCCCTTCATGTCAACTGTGAGGTGGGTGAATTTTTTTATAACTCATCGGTTTAAGTTATATTAAGCCTTAAAGTTCAGCATAATTAAGGGCGTGGCCACTTGAGTGACAGGGGGATTGCCGCCGCTGTCGCGCTAGGCGGGCGTGGTTTCAGCAACCAGCTCCACCCACATCCCGCCTTTTTGCCCATTTTTGATTATCCGGGAGTGACGCGCGATGACGCGATTCCAAGATGGCGACGGCCGAATCCCGCCCACTATGAGCTTCAAATTAGCGCTTCAGAATCCTACGGGTGACGTCACGGATACTACGTCCATATTTTTTACAGTCTATGGTACGATCACACCGGTGTGATTCGAACGTTCGCCGCATCACGTGATCAGCTGCTGAATTCAAATCTGTTTTGGCGCTTTTGCTGGCTCTGAGCCAGATCGGACGCGCTGAGTGCTTGTCATATCACAACTATTCAGTGTTTTCAACCATATAATGCTTATTTTAGGTTTCAGAGATTTAAATAGACATAAGTACTAGCAAAACCATACATTTATAGTTTGTAAAATACACACTGATGTCTATGGAAGCGGCAATAATGATCCTACAAATATATTCTGACAGCATAATTTATTGATATCATATACAGATTATGCAGGTAACTATAAAGTTCACTCTCCTCTCCTCTTCTCCCAGCTCACCAGAGACTTACTTTAATGTCTTTCGGGAGTAGAGGATGCATTTGCGTGTGTTAAATCCCACAGCTCGGATTCAGCGCGAACAAACATGGCGGCGCCCATCACCCGGTATAGATTAACTAACGCGGTCATAATAAAAGTATTTGGATTTTTAAATACATTTACTTGCACATATTTCGAAATCGGAATATCATATTTTTCAAAATATAGCGAGCATGCTTGTGAATATCAATAATAAAAAAGGGAAAACGAAATAAAAGCGATCCATGTGTCTTACAGTGCTGTTGTGGCTGCGGTGTGTCACATGACGCGTCGCCATGGAAACAGTAATGCCAAACATTCCAAAATAACGGTCGCCTAAAAAAACTCACTCTTTGGGGTTAGATAGAATATTTTAAACTCACGTGTGAAAAGGTTAATGCACAGGTAGTTCCAAGTCAGTTTAATCACCATTCTATATTAATGCGCTGCTTTAATTGATGCACGCAAAAGCACAGAGAGAGAGAGAGAGAGAGAGAGGTCGGAGATCGCATTGTGCTGCGGCTGCGCACATACATAAACTTCTTGTCAGCGCTTGCCTGCGATCCTTATTAAAATAGCCTAGATACTAGATCGCTACATTGTATTCCTCAGCAACGGGGTGGTAAAACTGCTGTTTTTGAATGAATCGTTGTTTGTAGAGAGAGACGCACAGCAAGCAGGCAGGCAGGTACGCGTACGTACGCGCACACACACACACACACACACACACACACACACACACACACACAACTGTCATCTCTCTTGCCTTCACACTCTCTCTTGGTCGATCGATAATTTACTGAAACAAATGCTATATTTCATTCAAATAAATGTGATTTTACCGGACTATTTAATCTCTGAGTCTGATTTGAAGCGGGCAGAATGCTAGAGCTGAGTGTCATAACTGACGAAAATAACCGTCTTTTTTATCCATTCAGTCAAATTTTGCGCTGCAAATATCAATCCTAGTTTTAATTTGTCTATAACTTCGCAAATGACCATGGAATAAGCGGGATAATCAACGGTTTGCCGTGCGTTAAAGGATTTAAAATGCACTTCGCGGAGGCAACCACCCTCCGCTTCGCGTCGGGTGGTTATTAGCCTCCACGTCGTGCATTTAAAATCCTTTAACGCACGGCAAACCGTTGATTATCCCTTACTAATATTAAGAATTAAAACATTTTATTATTATTATTGAAAACAGCTAGTAGAATTTTAGAATCAGGTTTCTTTGATCTATAAAAAAAGTTACAGAAGAACAGCAATTCTCTGAAATAGAAATCTTTTGTAACATTACAAATGTTTTTAGCATTAGAGTCCGTTACTGTAAGTATATTGAGTTTATTAAATGACAAAACTGTCTGTAAAACCTTCAGAATATTTCACAGTGCAATGGCCTCACTGTTTTTTGATTAAATAAATGTAGCCTAATAAATAAATATACAACCCAACCTTAATTCACCTAAACAGTACTGTCATTAACACCCATTTAAACCTTAAATAAGCATTAATTACATCATTTACAGTAGCCCTTTAATCATTTTGAATTGTTAAATGCAGGCCTGCATTTATTTAATCCAAAGTACAGCAAAAACAGTAAAAATATAAATATATTTACTATTTAAAATAACTGTTTTCTATTTGATTTGATTTTTAAATCAAATTTTTGTCCTGTGATTTCAAACCTGGATTTTTAGCATCATATCTCCAGTCACATAATCCTACAGAAATCATTTTAATATTCTGGTTTGCCACTCTAAAACATTTATTATTATTATTATTATTATTATTATTATTATTATTATTATTATTATTATTATGTTGAACAGCTAGTAGATTTTTTTCAGGTTGCTATGATGAATAGAAAGTTCAGAAGAACAGCATTTATCTGAGTCAATTATTATAAGTGAATTAAGTATAATAAATGACAAAACTGTTATACAATATTTAATTTAATAATATTTCACAGTATAATGGCTTCACTGTTTTTGATTAAATAAATGTAACCTAATAAATAAAAAACCCAACCCTAAATCACCAAAACAGTACTGTCGTTAACACCCATTTAAACCTTAAATAAGCATTAATTACATCATTTACAGCAGCCCTTTAATCATTGTGAACTATTCATCAAGGTGACTGAGTAAGAGAGAGAGAGAACACAGAAACAATTTTACCTTCACAGGTTTACGACTTTCTACCGTTCAGAATTGAAACACAGACTCAATGAGCCCTGTGTGTATATTATGGTTTAACCAAGTGTAACGTGTCTGCCGCCCATTTCCATCAGCTTTATTAAAGGCTGTGTGGTCCTGTGGGTGGCTACAGTAGCCTAATTAATGTTTACATGACTTACTCAGCAAAGACCACTTGCATTATTAAAGCGCTCAGAGAGAAAGAGAGAGAGAGTGCGGCTATCTGGGGTCACCAGAAATCTTCACAACACATAATACACTTGGAATCAACAGCATGTAGAAGTCGTTCAGGGGGGAATCGACAAATTCCACGCATTCCGGCTCGCATTATTGCAGCTGCCGTGCGAGGAGCGACAGTTGCGGCACTGCATGGAATTTCATTATCCGAAGGATCACGCTAACTGGGAGAATCTGGGACAAACGAGCGGGGATTTCGCAGCGTGGTCACGTCCAATTCAGGGCATTGTGTAGGTGACAGGCGCCTTCCAGTATTGGCCCTTTGGGGAAAGGTGGGTTTGAAAAGCTGAACAATATCCAAAAGGCACCTTCCTGCTCCGTAAAGGGACTCCACCCGGGATATTTCAGGAACAATGCTGTTTATTTTAACTTTCTAGTTGCATGGACAAACACTTCTCATTGTCACACAAGTACAGCTACTTATTTTTCCAGGTAAAGTCAAACAAACGCATAACGCACGGTCTTGTGACTGGTTTCACAACTTGGATAGACTAAACTAACACACTGTGTGCCAAGTGAATGAACATGAACATGCACCAACAAGAGGATCTGCGTTAGAGTTACCTGCCCTACAGGTACAAGACAAAGACATTCATTCATTCAAATTTAGCTTATCTCTTACCTCCTGTGCTGTGGTGTAAAAATCCTCTTTTTAGACTCCTCACATGTCCCATTGATCCAAACAGTCACTCAGACAACGACTGAGACACGACTAAAAAGAGTTTGTGTCCAAAAGTGGCAGGCCTACCTTGAGGCCACGCCCATTTGATGACATCACACACTCCCCATGGGCTTGTCAGAGAAACCCCTGCGATGAAAGTGTGTGTCGAGCAGCTGATCATGGCCACAGACGTGTAATCAGCTTTGTGTGAACTCAAGGACTGCTGGGTAAAACCCATTGAAACTGCATTGATGGCGTTACGCTAATGCAATCAAGTCTTATCGCTTTCAGCTATGTTTGCTTTGCTGTTATCAAAGCACGACACAAGCATGCATGCTAGAGCAAACCGATTTCAATGGAAACAGTGGTAAACCACAAGCTATTTTAAAAATGTGTGAGAAAAATAGGATGTTTGCTGCAGATGTAAGCTTTTGTTGAGAATTAATGATCATTTCTAAAAGGCGGCTCCTAGTTTTCTGACTTTTCACTTAATTTCAGAATGATTCAACTCTTTTCACGCCCTCAAAACAGACCTTACTCATTGCTGTCCATCACATTTCACCAATAAAAGAGCAGTCTTTTACGGCAATGCAATGAAATACAGACTAGATAACAATCAAGCTTTTGTGTGTGTGTGTGTGTGTGTGTGTGTGTGTGTGTGTGTGTGTGTGTGTGTGTGTGTGTGTGTGTGTATACACTACCGTTCAAAGGTTTGGGGTCAGTAAGACTTGTAATAGTCTTTAAAGAAGTCTCTTATGCTCATCAAGGCTGCATTTATTTGATTAAAAATACAAAAAAACAGTAATATTGCAAAATGTTTTTACAATTTAAAATAATGTTTTTTATTTTAACATACTTTAAAACATGAATTTATTCCTGTGATGAAAAGCTGATTTTTTTTAATCAGCTGTTACTCCAGTCTTAAGTGTCACATGATCGTTCATAAATCATTCTAATATGCTGATTTATTATTAGAAACAGTTGTGCTACCAAATATTTTTTTGGAACCTGTGATACTTTTTTTTTTTTGGTTTCTTTGATTAATTAAACGTTAAAAATAACAGCCTTCAAAATGTAAATACACTCCCGTTCAAAAGTTTGGGGTCAGTAAATTTTTATTCTTTCTTTTTTTTTTTAAAGAATTTAATACTTTTATTCACCAAGGATGTGTTAAATTGATAAAAAGTGATAGCAAAAACTTATATTGTTAGAAAATATTAACATTATGAAGAAAGGCTGTTATTTTTAACTTTTAATTAATCGAAGAAACCAAAACAAAAAAGTATCGCAGGTTCGAAAAAAATACTTGGTAGCACAACTGTTTCTAACATTGATAATTCTAATAATAAATCAGCATATTAGAATGATTTCTGAAGGATCATGTGACACTTAAGACTGGAGGAACAGCTGATAAGAATTCAGCTTTTCATCACAGGAATAAATTCTATTTTAAAGTATGTTAAAATAAAAAAACATTATTTTTTATTGTAAAAACACAGTAAAAAAAGTACAATTTTGAAATAATTTTACTATTTAAAATAACTGTTTTCTATTTGAATACATTTTAAAATGTAATTTATTTCTGCAATTTTAAAGCTGAATTTTTTTTTAGCATTATTACTCCAGTCACATGATCCTTTAGAAATCATTTTAATATTCTGATTTGTTGCTCAAAAACATTTATTATAATTATTATTATTATTATTATTATTATTATTATTATTATTATTATTATTATTATTATTATGTTGAAAACAGCTGAGTAGAATTTCAGAAGTAGTTCAGAAGAACAGCATTTATCTGAAATAGAAATGCTGATCTTTGGATCTTTCTATTCATCAAAGAATCCTGAAAATTATGTACTCAGCTGTTTTAAATATTAATAATAATAATAATAAACTATATTCAAAGTATACTCTATTCATATTATACAATATTCAAAGTATACTATATATGTAAAGAATAATTGATGACAGGCTGTGAATTTATTAGAAAATGTTAGAGGTGTGCCTTATTTTTACTGGAGTCAATTATTTTTGCTTATGCTATGGTTACCACACCTCAACTATTGGTCAGGTGTTGTGTTTTAAGATATTCGTCAGGTTATTCTCCTTAAAACGCTCTCGTGAATAGGATTAATTTCTTACACATCTCATCCCACGCCTCCATTGCTAATTCCAAAGCGTCATTTTAGAGCTAGTAATGTTGGCTTGAGTCATTATTGGAAGACTAATGCAGTTATTAATTAAGTTATTAAACAGATACAAAGATTAAGTGTGAGAATTACATTACAGAGTCCGTACGTCTCTCAACAGGGTTTGGTAGCAGCGTCTCAACTAATAGCAAAACTGTAAATTTATCTTATTCAAGAACAGTGTTGTAATTACCTCGCTGGTGAGAAATGTCATGTAGCTTTTAAAGTCCCCATGAAATTAAAAAGAAAGCATACAGTTGAGATCAAAAGTTTACATCATCTTTTCAGAATCTGCAAAATGTTAATAGTTTTACCAAAATTAGAGGGATCATACAAAATGCATGTTATTGTTTATTTGGTACTGACCTGATTAATATATTTCACATAAAAGCTGTTTACATTGTCCACAAGAGAAAATAATAGTTGAATTTATAAAAATGTCCCTGTTCAAATGCTTACAAACTCTTGATTCTTAATAATGTGTTGTTACTTGAATAATCCACAGCTGTGTTTTTTGTTTAGTGATAGTTGTTCATGAGTTCCTTGTTTGTCCTGAACAGTAAACAGTAAAATTCTCCTGCAAATTGTTTGGTTTTCAGCATTTTTGTGTATTTGAACCCTTTCTAACAATGACTGTATGATTTTGAGATGCATCTTTTCAAAGTGAGGACAACTGAGGCAGTCATGCAACTATTACAGAAGGTTCAAACGCTCACTGATGCTCCAGAAGGAAAAACCATGCATTACGAGCCGGAGGGTAAAAACTTTTTTAAATTTGAAGATCAGGGTAAATTTAATTTATTTTGTCTTCTGGGAAACATGTAAGTATCTTCTGTAGCTTCTAAAGGGCAGTTCTAAACGAAAAAAATATATTTAGGCAAAATAAGAAAAATGCGCACATCTCCATTCTGTTCAAAAGTTTTCACCCCCATCTCAAAATCATACAGTCATCATTGTAAAGGGTTCAAAGAAACAAAAATGCTGAAAAAACAAGGAATTTCTGGGACCTGAAGATTTTTTTTTTTTTTTTTTTTGAAGAAAAGCAAGCGGTTTAACCATGTTTTAACCAACTATGACTAAACAAAAAAAAATAATAATAATAATACAGCTGTGGATCATTGAGGTAAGAACACAGTATTAAGAATCAAGTGTATGAAAACTTTTGAACAGAGGCATTAGATTAATAATAGATTAACAAATGTGTTATTTCTTAAATACAAAAGCAAAAATAGCATGATTTGTTGCTTATATTCATTGCAGAGTCATAAACAATTTCACATTTAAAGTGTGACGCACCTTTCATCTGTTTAAAACAGTCCCAGAGATTGCTTGTGCAACTACAACAAGAGCAGTCGCGTAACACAAAAGTATTCGCTCACATTCTTGCTCAGGCATGTCAGGGCCCAGAGGTTCAATTAAACCTGCTAGAAGAAAACAACACTGCTCTTTTCCATCGCCTGTGATCTTGTTATTATCTGAGCTTTTCCTTTAAAGGTGGACCTAATTATCTGATCCCTCGAGACACAACATCAGCTTCAACACGCTCTCAGGCGATAACAGCCAATTCAATCAGTGGGCGAGCGAAAATGATTGATTGTGCATCGGTTGTTGATACGACGGAGAAAACACGTGACCTTTTCCAGGAATTCTGATGCAATGAAGATCAATTAAAAAAAAAAAAAACAGGCTTTTATTAGACTCATGTCATGACATCACAAACATGCTTTTGCAAGAATTTTGTAATGTGTTCATAGGCCTTCATTTCTCAAAAGTGAGTGAAGCAAGTGTGGGAATTTCGGGTGCCAACGATAAATCTGCAAATTTATCAAGTGCAGGGAGCTCATGAAGTGTCCAGATGAAGACAGTCACTCCTGACAGACTCACAAACGGTGTAATAATGAGAAGCGAATCATCTCCCAACACACAGCTGTGATTCATGTGGTCTGTCAACCGGATTCATCTCTTTATCATGAGACTCGTTCGCAAACAGAAGCTTGTGGTGACGCCAAACCAGACTGTTGCGTAGGAAGAAGCAGATTGTTTCACTAAATCTCCAGATTGCACTTAATGAGATAAACTGGCACCATATTCCAAACAATTCTGCGCCGGCCCAGCTGTCAGTTTTCGGCTCCAAATGAGCTTTCACAAGCACAGTTGTGGTTATGTGATGAAGAAAAGCTGTTGCAACTTATTGAAGCCTAAAGGGGAGTCGTGAAATTCAGGTTTAAAGGTGAAGTCTGTCCTTTCTGCACCGCTAGCTCACTAAACAGGACTGCAGAAAACAAACCTGCATGAACTCTCACTCTGTCTGTCATTGGTCATCCAAACAGATACACCTGAGGTCAAAAGTTAACATCCCCCTTTCAGAATCTGCAAAATGTTAATTATTTTACCAAAATAAGAGGGTTTATACAATTTTTTTTTTTAATTTAGTACCGACCTGAATAAGATATTTCACATAAAATATGTTTAAAATATGTTTACATATAGTCCACAAGAGAAAATGGTTGTATTTATAAAAATTACCCTGTTTAAAACTGTGGTCTTACCTAAATTATTTTTTGTTTAATGATTCCCTTAGTGAGTCCCTTGTTTGTCCTGAACAGATAAACTACCTGCTGTTCTTCTAAAACATCCTTTAGGTCCCACAAAATCTTTGGTTTTTCAGCTTTTTTGTGTATTTTAACCCTTTTCAACAATGACTGTATGATTTTGAGATCCATCTTTCAACACTGAGGACAACCGAGGAGCTCATATGCAACTATTACAGAAGGTCCAAATGCTCATTGATGCTCCAGAAGAAGGTATAAAAACTTTTTGAATTTGAAGATCAGAGTAAATTTATTTAATTTTGTCTACTGGAAACATGTAACTATCTTCGGTAGCCTCTGAAGGGCAGTACTAAATGAAAAAATATGAAATTTAGGCAAAATAAGAAAAATGTACACATCTTCATTCTGTTCAAAGGTTTTCACCCCATTCTCTTAATGCATCGTTTCTCCTTCTTGAAGTATCAGTGAGCGTTTGGCAATTTAATTGTTTAATTGTTCAGGACAAACAAGGGACTGATGAACAACTATCACTAAATAAAACAACACAGTATTAAGAATCAAGTGTATGTAAACATTTGAACAGGGTCATTTTTATAAATTCAACTATTATTTTCTCTTGTGGATTCCATGTAAACATCTTTTATGTGAAATATCTTATTCAGGTCAGTACTAAATAAACAATAACATGCATTTTGTATGATCCCTCTTATCTTGGTCAAATAATTAACATTTTGTAGATTCTGAAAGGGGGTGTAAACTTTTGACTCTAGTCTCAACTAGAGCCTATAGGTTGACACAAAAACACCTTGAACAAACCATAACTGTAGATTGTTATTTACTAATAATCTCTGCACTATAAAAAATAAGTTGCTGCCTTAACTTTTTTTAATACAGTCAACTTAGCAGTTTAAGTACTTTCAATTTACTATAAACTGGCTTTAAAAATAAGTTGAACCTTATACAACTTATAAATTAAAGTTAAAATACTTTAACTTACTTTGATGAGTTAAAGTGATGTAAAAACTGTGTATGAAGTTGTGAAATCTCATACTGTAGAGAAATATATAATATTATCAATATTTGTATTCACTTATTAGTTATTAATTAATTTATTGTATGTATAAAATGTAATTATAAAAATAACATTATTTTATTTAAAATTACTAATATAATATTTTTACCTTATGGCTGAAAACTATATTAAAATACTATTTTAAGTTTTTGTTTTGATACTTGCTAAAGATTACATTTAGCAATTAAATGTAATTAATTAAATTATTAATGTATTAAGAACTTTAAGTGACTATTACATGATGGCAAAGGTGATCTAAATGTAAAAATAGGGGAAATAAGCATACAATATTACATATCCAATAAATATCCAGCTATATATTGAAAAATACCTAAAATGCCCAACTGATAAACAATATACTACCAATATATTGTGCATCACTACCAGACTTCATTTCTTTTCTATTTTAATGTCAGTTTGGTCATGTATAATGGAGATTGACAGGTAAGCGCTCAGTGAATTAATAAATAATGACTGAAAGGGATAGTTCACCAAAAGATTAAAACTGTGTCAACATTTACTCACCTTCATGTTGTTTCAAACCTGTATGACTAGCTTTTTTCTGTGATGACAATAATATTTTCAAGAACAACATTGGCCCCTACTGACTCTCACTGTATGAACAAAAAAACACTGGGACATTTTCTACCACAGAAGAAAGTTGGTCATGCAGGTTCGGGAGAAAATGAGAGCAAAGGATGACCGAAATGTAATTTTTAGGTAATGCTCGAGTTCATGTGTAGAGATCCAGGCGATACTTCGAGCAAAGTTTCATGGTGTGTCGAGCCTTCTTAGTGTTGTAAAAATATCGATTTTGATGCGTTCAAAGTTATGCCCCTAGTACTCCCATTCACCGGCCACTGACCACAAAACTAAATCACAGTCAATCTCAAAAACGGCTCGTTTGTCGTAATTATGCTTTTAGATATAAGTAAAAAACAGCCCAGGTTGCATTTTGGCAATAGTTATCCTTTAAATAAAATAAAATAAAATACTAAAGATTTTGAACAGAATAAGGGGAGTATATAATGCCTGGAATTTGTTAATAAACATGTTAATAAAATGTAAAGAATTTAAAATAAAAAAATAAAAACAACAAAAAACTAAAAAATAATCATGCATAATAAGCAAATGAGTAAACAATTAAAAAATAAAATTACAAATTGATAAAAATAAAATAAAATGACTTAAAATAACTAAAATAAATTATTGTAAAGAAAATAATAATGAAACCAAGTAAATAATCATGAATAGTAAATGCAACATTTAAATAATTTTAAATGTAAAAATAATAAAGAAAGATCTTTTTGCAAATAATAATGCAAATAAGTAAATAATCATGCATAGTAGTAAAAAAACAATGAAAAAATAAAACAATGAAAAAAATCTAATAAAAAACATTAAAAATTAGACAATTAATATAATATAATATAATATAATATAACATAATATATAAAATGGACAAAATAAGATTAAATAAAATGGGCTTACCAACATTAAACTAGAGATGAAAATAAAACTAAATAATAAAATATATAATAATAATATTTAAGTCCATTACTTGTGGAAGGGTGAATTAAGACACTTAAAATTTATTTTATAACATTTATTTAGTTTTATTTAATTTTTATTTGTTTATTTATAATAGATTTATTTTTTATTTCCTTTTTGGTTTATTTTATATTATTTATTTATTTTAGTAGTGTTCTGATCTAAACACTTTTAAGGCCTTGATTTATGGAAGTGTGAATTAAGACTTTATTTATTTTACATATTTTATTTATATTTTATTTGTTTGTTTATAACAAATGTATTTATTTATTTAGTATTTTATTTTATTTATTAATTTATTTATTTTTGCAGTGTTCTGATTTAATATCTTTTAAGGCCTTAATTTGTGGAAGGGTGAATTAACTTAATTTATTAAAAATATATGTATTTTTTTTGATTATTTATAATACATTTATTTATTTATTTATTTTCTTGTTTATTTTATATTATTTATTTTTGTAGTGTTCTGTATATTTTTTTATATTATTTTTTTTAAGTAGTGTTCTGATCTAATAACTTTTAAGGCCTTAATTTGTAGAAGGGTGACACTTTTTATATTTATTTTATATAATTTATTTATTTTTAATTTATTGGTTTATTTATAATAATTGTATTCATTTATTTAGTAAGTATTATTATTTTATTCTATTTATTTATTTATTTTAGCAGGTAACACTTTACAATAAGGTTCTTTAGTTAACATTAGTTAACCACATTAGTTAACATGAACTAATAATGAACTGCACTTATACAACATTTATTAATCTTTGTTGATGTTAATTTCAACACTTACTAATACATTATTAAAATCTTGTTAACATTAGTTAATGCAGTGTGAACGAACATGAACAAACAATGATTAACTGAATTTTCGATAACCAACATTTATGAAGATTAGTAAATACAGTAACAAATGTATAGTTCGTGGTTAGTTCATGTTTTTGCAGTATTCTGATTGAATAACGTTTAAGGCCTTAATTTGTGGAAGGTTCAATTAAGACACATTTTTACTTATTTGTATATTATTTATGTATTTTACTTGTTTATTCATAATAAATGTATTTAAGTAATTTATTTAATACATTTTTATTTATTTTACATTATTTATTTATTTATTATTAGTGATCTAATAACTTTTAAGGCCTTAATTTGTGGAAATGTGAATTAAGACTTTATTTATTTTATATATAATTTATTTGTTTATATAATACATTTATTTAGATAGTTAGTAAGCATTATATTTATTGCAAACAGTTACTCAGGCCACTCAGACCCAATCTGAGTGGTCAAGACAAGTAGGAGACTTGTTGCATTGTTCAAAGTTCACTTTTCATCAGCAGGAGGGAACATAAATGCAGGAAGGTTAAAAGTGCCCCACTGCCTAAAATAATCAGTTATGGAAAGTGGACAAAGGGTGAGGCCCCAAAAAATTCCAATCATATGCTTTAAGAGATTACCACCTCAGTCACGCAGCATATACATGCTCCAACCTGATCCATAATCCTGAGTCTACTAAAAACAACTCCATCCTGCCTTAGAAGTAGTCACAATCATTGTTTGGCCAGTGGAAACTTTTATTCGGCATGCTCCATTGAAGCGGCGCATCAGAAAGGCAGGAAGAGCCGCCGACCTTCAGATCGCAGTTTACCATGACTCTGCAGTTTCCTCACACTCACAATGAGGGGGACCGGCGGGGCCCGACCACAAGAGGGATTTTCTTTCTCTTTTTTTAATGGCTTTCCAGCACCCACAGACCACGTAGGAGCGAGATGTCAATCTTGCCAGTTTTCCTTTGCCCTTATAAAAACAGTGGGAATGCTAAAAATGCTCAACGCTGACAGCTTCTCCCTGCAGATCTGCTGAAAAGGTGTGATGACCATGAATGAAAGCATTATAAGGGTTACGCTTGCAAAGTGAAGGCTGCTGGAAAGACAAACCACCAGCGAGGTCTCTTAATATGTCAATTGCTTCTTATAAATGAGACTAAATGGTGAGAAAATTTGTTTTCAGGACCCAAGTTGTACAGCAGACATTGCTTTCACATGTATGCATTCGGTAATTGATTTTTACTCAAAGTGACTGAGGGTTTCTGCAGGTTTCATGGAAGTAAATTTAAGACTTTAAGACCTTTATAATATGTATTAGATTAAAATACATCTTCCGACAGATCTACATTACTTTTCGATTTATTTTATAATATATAAATAAAAAAGACTTCTGGTTTAAACAGCTCTGCTCCCAATCACTAAAATATGGTAATGAACTTAAAGGCCGCAAACAAATTGTTCTTCATTAGTATTTTTGTGTTCATATTTAGTACAAAATGCCTAAAGATTTATAATTCAAGGTACGTTTACTTGAGAATCAAAATGACAGAAGGTATGTCATATTTTAAAAGAAACTGATAAAAGTTAAGTCTTTATTTATTAAGTCTAAATTGCCAACATGCTTAGGAAATCCATTTAATTTAAAAACTAGTTTTCACAAACAATTTATAGATATTTGTTCTTGCATAAATTTAAGTAATAGTCTTGGGTTCCCCAAAAAACAAGACTTCATATCTTCAATTCGCATCTCATGAAACTGTATCTTGATTTAAGGATATTTAAATTTGTGATATTTAAACATTTGTATTTTTTTTTTAAATACTGAATATATATTTTGTATAATTTATATAGTTTTTTTTATTAATTAATTAATTTGTTTATTTATATTTAATTTAGTTTAGTATTATTATTGTTTTATTTATTTATATAATTAATTTATTTTTATTTAACTATTCTTTGTTTATTTATATATAATAAAATTATTTATTCTATATTATTATATTTATTCTTATTTATTTTATTTTATTTATTTAGTATTTATTTAGTAGTATTATTTTATTTTAGATAATTTACTTTTTTGTTTATGTCTTTATTTATTAAATATAATTTCTATTTTGTTTATTTAATTTTTTTTCTATTTTTATTTGATTATTTATAATACATTATTTATTTATGTAGTGTTATTATTTTATTTATTTATTTTGCAGTGCTCTGATTTAATACCTTTTAAGGCCTTAATTTGTGGAAAGTGAATTAAGACACTTTATTTATTTTATATATATATTTTTCATTTTATTTTTTATTTATAATAAATTATTTATTTATTTATTTATTTAGTAAGTATTATTATTTTATTTATTTTAGATTATTTATTTATTTGTTTGTTTATTCTGATTTAATAATTCTCATTTCCACAAATGAAGGCCTTAAAAAGTTAAGTAAACTATTTTTGTATTTTTAATATCATTTACTTATAATATATATATACTTATAATAAATTATTTATTTATTTATTTATTTATTTATTAAGTATTATTATTTTATTTATTTTAGATTACTTATTTATTTTTTGCAGTGTTCTGATTTAATAACTTTTTAAGGCCTTAATTTGTGGAAGTGTGAATTAAGTAAACTAGTTTTTTAAATTTATTTTATATCATTTACTTATTTTTATTTGTTTATTTATAATACATTTATTTATTTAAACTAGTATTAATATTTTATTTATTTTTTATTATTTATTTATTTATTTTTGCAGTGTTCTGATTTAATAACTTTTAAAAAATGTGAATTAAGACACGTTTTTATTCATTTTATATATTTTCATTTGTTTATTTATAATACATTTATGTATTTAGCTAGTATTATTATTTTATTTATTTTACATTATTCATATAATTATTTTTGCATTGTTCTGGTTTAATAACTTTTAAGGCCTTAATTTGACACTTTTTTTATTTTATATAATTTATTTAATTTTTATTTGTTTATTTATAATACATTTATTTATTTAGCTAGTATTATTATTTTATTTATTTTATATTATTCATTTATTTATTTTTGCAGTGTTCTGATTTAATAACTTTTAAGGCCTTCATTGGTAGAAGGGTGACTTAAGACTTTTTTTAAAGGCCCACAGAAACCCTGATTGCTTTCAAGGTCTGCATTTTATCAATTCACACTTTCCCTTGAACATCAAGTAAAAAGTGGGCGGGATGTGATGCGAAGGAAGTTCGACTGGACTGGTTGTTTGACGGGCATATTCCCTGCGGACAGACAAAACACAGATCCAGGACCACAGCTGGTAATATGGTAAGGAAGGTCACTCACTGTAAACATAAGCTGTTTAGAAAAGGTCTGGAAAGGCCATTACTCCCAAAGCATTGTGGGATGGGAAGATGAGGAAGAGAGATGAGATTGGGGGAAGGAGATGGAAGAAAATAACACAGCGACTCTATATGTGAATCACTTCCTCTGTGCATGGCCTATTATTTCAAGCAAAACAAACCGTTTTCCCTTGTACACAGACTGACACCACGTCTTAACTGTTTAAACCAAATCCCTCACATTATAATTAAGTAGTCTACAATGGAAATGGGCTGGAGGTGAACTGGTTGAACCTGGTAGAAAAGTCCATTTGAATAGAATTTGGTTAGTTTGGCAGAAATTTGAGTATTGTTTCTATTGCAGTTATGCCAAATATTACCGTAATACTGTTATTTACTCGTTATTTAAGTGCAGTATTACACCATATATGTTGAATAATTATATTATACCTTTTGCTTTAAAATAACTGCTAACCACTGCATCAAAACGAGCTAATGATTTTTGTCTCTGGTAGCCTAAAATAAATTACTGTAAGGTAAATAATCATGCAGAGTAAGCAATAAATAAAAAACAATATGTAAAACAAAAATAATAAAATAAATAAACTTAATTAAATTAATACAATAAGTAAATAATCAGGTAAATACAGTATTTAAATAATTTTAGATGAGAAATAAAAATAATATTAAAAAATCACCTTATTTGCCTACTATGCATGATTTTAGTTGCAATAAGTAAATACAAAATTAAAAAAAAAAAAAAAATATTAAGATATTATATATAAATAATGTAAAATAACAAGAAAATAACTAAAAAAAGTAATTTCAATGAAAAAAAATCATGCATGGTAAGCAAATAAGTAAAAAAAAAATATATATATATATATATTAAAAAATATGAAAATAATGTAAAAAAAAATAGAAAAAACTAAAAAATAATTTTCATGAACGGAATAATGCGACTAAACAAATAACTATGCATATAAAAATTAAAGTAAATTCAAAATTGAAATAATTTTAAATGAACAATAATATAAAAATTCTTTTATTGCAAATAATAATGCATCTAAGCAAATAATCATGTATAGTAAGCAAATAAGTAAAATAAATAAATAATAATAATATATAAAATGTCAAATTAATGTAAAATAAAAATAAAATAAATATTTTTAATGAAAATAATAATGAAACTAAGCAAATAAAAATGAAAAGTAAGCAAATTAAGTACAAAAATAAATAAAAATTAATAACAAAAAAATGTGAAAATAATATAAAAATAAAAATTTAATAAATATTCCTAATGAAAAAAAATGCAACTAAGCAAATAATCACGCATAGTAAGCAAATAAGTAAAAAATTAATAAAATAAAAATAATAAAATATAAAATATGTGAAATAAATTAATGTAGAATAAAAATAAAATAAATATTTTTAATGAAAATAATAATGAAACTAAGCAAATAAAAATGAAAAGTAAGCAAATTAAGTACAAAAATAAATAAAAATTAATAACAAAAAAAATGTGAAAATAATATAAAAATAAAAATTTAATAAATATTCCTAATGAAAAAATAATGCAACTAAGCAAATAATCATGCATAGTAAGCAAAGTAAAAAATATATTAATAAAATAAAAATTTTGAAAAGATGTCAAAATGTACAATTTTTTTATTAAAATACAAGCAAATAATCATGCACAGTAAGCAAATAAGTAAAAAATAAATACAAATAAAAAAAATAAAAAAATTAAAGATAACAATGTAAAATAAAAAATTAAATATATATTCTTAATGAAAATAATAATGCAACTAAGAAAATAGCCATGCATAGTTAAATATTAAGTACAAATTAGAAAAAATACATATAAACAAAAATAATAAAATATAAAAAATGTCAAAATGTAAAATAAAAATAAAATACATATTCTAATAATGCAACTAAGCAAATATTTATGCAAAGTAAATGCAAAAGAAAAATTAAGAATTTAAAATATAAAAAAAATAAAATAATCTACATGAAAATAATGCAACTGAGCAAATAATCATGCATAATAAGTAAACAAAAAAATAAACAAATTATTTTTATATAATATAATATTTAATTATTTAAAAATGCTAAAATAATAAAATAGAATATACAAAATAAGATAAAATGGGCTTAAAATATTAAAAAGGTAATAAAAATAAAAGGTGAAAACACTTTCTCTTATCTTTTTTTGCTGCCATAATGTACGTGTGATAAACTACCACCCCTCAAACAAGCCGCTCAACAACAGTATCTGAAAATCAAACGGAAACATTAAAAACTACATTTCACCAGGAAGCCAATGAGACATAGGCAGAAAGCAAAGGTAATGGCATTTAACGGAAGCGTACCACATTTACGCTCCACGTTGAAACAGCTCTCCCATGACGAGCGCAAAGAGAAGACATGCTGAGAAGACGTAATGTTCAAGACGGGATTCAGGACGCAACGGGTGATCCATACACGACCCACAGGTCACGCAGAGGGTCAACGTACTGCCTGATGAACTCTAACTCTACCGTTTCACCCACGCGTCTCTCGGGTTCACACATGTCCCGACCTCCACATTCCCACCGCAGAAGCGAGATACAGAAAAGTCAAGGCCGAGCAAACATCTCCTGCTCTACAGAGACCGGTCAAAACATCTGCCAAGCATTTAGATAAGCAACGCAGAGGGGAAATGGTTCCGATCACAGGCTCGCAGGAATATTTTGTACCATTTACGAGATAAGTAGACTGGAATTAAATGCTCGGCTTACTTAGAGGAGCGTGAAATTCAAATCCACTAACCTTGTTGTCTGCTGAGATACGCAGGAATATACTGGGTATAAAAAGCTTGGAGAGCCCCTTATTAGCTCAAGAGCCAACATT
>NC_133368.1:45872484-45934322 GCF_049309525.1 Garra rufa | reverse complement strand
ACAGAAATAATGGAACACGCTTGGCCATATATATATATATATAAAATACAGTATATTAATAAAAAAAAATCATTTACAAATGTTTAAGTAGAAAAGATTTATTTATTAAAATAATTAATAGAGGAATAATGGAAATAATAATGCAACTAATCATTAATCATTAACAGAATGTAAATTTGTATTAATATATAGCATTACACAAATTATGGTAATTAATTATTAATTTAACCAAATCTAACAAAATACAAATAATATAAAAATAAATATTTAAATTTGTATTAATATATAGAACTACATAAATTATGGAACACAATTTGATATAGGCATATACATATATATATATATATATATATATATATATATATATATATATATATATATATATATATATATATATAAAATACAGTATATTAATAAACAAAATAAAAATAACAAAATAAAATAAAATATAAAATAAAATAATTAATAGTGATGGAAATAATAATGCAACTAAGCATTAATCATTAATAATATGTAAATTTGTATTAATAATATTGCATTACACGAATTATGGGGAAAAAAATTGGTATAGGTACATAAAAATAACAGTATATTAATAAAATGAATAAAATAGGTATAACTTTATAAAGATAAATTTAATAAATAAAAATATATATATACACAATATATTAATACAATTAAATTAAATTAAAATAAAATAACTAAAAATAACTAAATTACAATAGCAAAGTAAAAATATTTATTTATTAAAATAGTTAATAGTAATGGAAATAATACATTTGTATTAATATATAGTATTACACAAATTATGGAGAAAGATTTGGTATAGGTACATAAAAAATTGTATATTAATAAAATTAAAAATAATGAACACAACTTAATCTAAAAAAATGCAAATAATATAAAAATAAAATATTTAAATTTGTGTTAATATAGAACTACACAAATTGTGGAACACAATTTATAATAGGTATATATATAAAATATTGATTATATATACAAATTATGATTACACAAATTAAGATTTGGCATAGGTACATATAAAACATGGTATATTAATAAAACAAATTAAAATAAAATAAGTATAAAAATATAACAAGAATAAAATGAATATAAAAACATTAAATATTAACAATATTAAAGTAAAAATGTTGATTTATTAAAATAATTAATAAATAATGCAACTAAGCATTAATCAATAGAATGTAATTCATTATAGTATTTAAATGTGTATTAATATATAGTATTAAAAATTATGGAACGAGATTTGGCATAGGTGCATATAAAACATGGTATATTAATATAATTAAATAAAATAAATATAAAATTGTTTATAATATGACAGTACAGCATACAGTATAAAATTGAAAAATATATATAAAATATAATATTAACGTTACAAATTTATTTATTTATTATTAATAGTATTGCAAATAATAATGCAAGTATGCAAACAATTATTATTAAGTAGATTTAAATTAATAAATATTATTACATAAATTGTGTAACAAGAATGGGAATAGGTAAACAAAATACAATATATTCATAAAATAAGATAAACCAAAATATTAAAAATATAACAAATATAAAAGTAAAATATTTATAACTTTAAAGTAAAAGAAAAATGAAAATGCAAGTGTGCAAATAAGCATTAATAGTATATAAATGTGTATTAATATATAGTATTACAATTGTGTCAAATATTTGACACAAGTACATAAAATACAGCAAAATCCATCAACTAAAATAAAGATAAAAATAACAAAAAAATGATATAAAAGTTAAAACATTAAGTAAAAATGTTTATAAAAAAATTCAATAATCACCAACCAACAATACATAATATATAACTAATAATAATGCCACAAACAGTACATTTGTATTATTATGTAGCATTACACAAATAATGGAACAATGTTTGGGATAGGCAGATATAAAATATAGTACATTCATAGAATGAAATAAAATTAAAGATTAAATATAACAAAAACAATATAAACTATATATAAAAATAAAATATTTAGAATATTAACTGAAAATATTTGTTTATAAACAGTTAATCGTAACACTAACACAACTGAACAAATACTGTAATCATGAAAGGTATGTAAATAATTAAATTAGAGAAGCATTAAAAGCCACAGTTTTGATTTCATGAGCTCTCTATGCCATTATAAAGCTGCATGGAAACTATGCATTATGAAAAGTGCCTTAAATGGCATGCATATTTCATTGGATAGTTTCTGGACGTCTTCATCGGAATGGAATTAGTAAAAACATCACAAGACGGCTGTACAAAAAAATCAATCAATATGTGTAGAAAGCAATCTTCTAATGAAATCTGATATGAGTACCTGACACTGGGAATAAAACTCAGAGATTTTTAAAACAAGATGGACACTCTTGATAGAAGCCATTACGAACTGGCGAGCTCTGCGGCCTGAAATCCAGTCCCTGAAAGACTCTGATCTCTAAGTAATGCGGCAGATGGACATTTATACCTCTCATGTTACATTGAAAAATTACTACAAGTGGAAACGGTCCCCTTTTTATATTTTCATGTGCTGAAAAACAATATGTCTTATCAAATGAAACAAAAAAAATCATGTGTAGTTTGGGAGCAGGTTTCTGAAGTCAATCCAAGTGGTGTTGGCCACATGCAAAACTCACAACCATGACGCAAGGGTGTTGTTGGGGTGTTTCTAGGGTTGTATCATCCACAAGTCTAAAATTAAATAGCTTGTAATAATAACAACAACAAGTCATGATTGGATGTGTCATTCATAAACAGCATAAATAGTGCTGAATTAATTACTAGAAGTATAATACTGTACTTAGTGTCAGCAGTATGACCACATTACAAACCCTAAGTATGAGTAAAAGTAACATGCTTTAGAAAGCACAGTTGCTTAATGCTACCTGACAAAGTCTTCTATCTGAATTCTTAGTTAAATCAATTTCCATAATATTCATTAAAATGCTATGTTAAAAAAGTATCTAATAAAAATGACATAATATATAATTAATATATAGTATTACTTAAATTACAGTAAATTAATCAAATAAAATATTAATTATTAGTAATGCAAATAATGCAACTACATTGCAATGTACATTTGCATTAATATAAAGTATACGCAAATTATGGAACAAGATTTGGCATAGGTACACATAAAATAAAGTTTATTAATAAAATAAAATAAATATAAGAAATAAAATATGTATAATTTTAAAGTAAAACATATTAAATGTATTAATAGTAATGCAAATTTTATAATTACTTATAATAATTTATAAGTAATTTGCGTTAATATAAAGTGGAACAAGAGTTGGCATAGGAACACATAAAATACAGTGAAATAAAATAAAATAAATATAAAAAATAAAAGGTATAAATTTAAAGTAAAACCTTTTTGGAAAAGGATTAACAGTAATGCAAATAATAATGCAACTAAGCAAAAATCATTAATAGTAAGTATTATACTATTTATGGAACAAGACTTGGCATAGGTACACAAAATAAAGTTTATTAATAAAATAAATAAATATAAAAAATAAATATGTATAATTTTCAAGTAAAAATTATATAATAAAATATGATATAATATAGAATTAATATATAGTATTACATAAATTATGGAACAAGATTTGGCATATGTACACGTAAATTACAGTAAATTAATAAAATAAATATTTATAATTTTACTGTAAAAAAATATTAAAATAATTAAGAGTAATGCAAATAATAATGCAACTAAGCAAAGAATCATTAACAGTATTTGAATTTATATTAATATATTGTATTACACAACTTATGGAACAAGATTAGGCATAGGTACACATAAAATACAGTAAAATAAATTAAATAAATATAAAAAAAAATAAATATGTACAATTTTAAAGTAAAAACATATTAAATGATTAATAGTCATGCAAATAATAATGCAACTAAACATAAATCATTAATAGTATCAACATTTGCATTAATATAAAGTATTGCACACATTTTGGAACAAGATCTGACATAGGTACATATACAATAATAATACTAATATTATTTAATAATATAATATAATAATAAACTGTCAAACTGGGTCACAGATTGTAAGACCATTATTCGTTTGCTATTTTTTATTTTTTATATATGTACATCAAAAGTAATACAATTAATTATATTCATATATATATATTATGATTATTAAACAGCTTCTACATTCTGCATCACAATAGTAATAATAAAACAATTAATAGTGTGTGTTTTAAGGACGTAACAATATCAAAATCAAAAATACAATAATAAAAAAAAGACAAATGAAGACTTTTTGTACATTTTAGAATTTGATTATTTCATCTAATGTATTTTTGAGAGTTCAAAATTAAGAAAAAAGTAAGTGCCAAAGCATAATGTCCTAAACACAGAATAAGAAGTTTAAATATATTTTAAAAACTACACTTTTTGCTTGGAAGACCTACTGTTTCATATCGTCATGCAACCACAATATCGAGATATTAATAATACTGTTCCACCCCTATCATAGGTTTAATTTATTTATTCTATTAATAGCAGAACCACACTGCTGACATTTATAAGTTCTGACTTACGCAGTTTGTAGTATGAAGTGCAGACTAATTTACGCTCAGAGTAAAGAAACCGACTTTAGAGTGGAAAAGTCTGCAACGGGGCATTTCTTCAGGAAAACTGTGAGCTCTTTCAGTTCCCACAGCAGGTTCAGCATGTTTTTTATGACGTGAGGAGACAATCTCAAAGCCTAGACAGAGTTCTGTTGTGAGTTTCTTGGCCTGGTCGTTAAAAAGAGTCGGTTCATAAGACTAATGTGTTTATGAATCGGTCTGCACCGGCTAAAACAACACAATGATTCAGCTAAAAAATGAGTGCAGGGAATGCTGTCAGACACATTCAAGAACTTCTAATAACACCAAATATCATGCAAACCGCAAGTGTCCAGTTTCTACTTCATGCCAACGTCTGTCCTCAAGTGTCAAGCAAGCACATGTGCATACTAGCAAACACAAACGCGCAGTTGCGCCAACAAATGTGTCACACTTGAGGAACTCGATGTGCATCATCTTCTGGAACGCAAACTAATCAATTTAGAGCATATTCCTTTTTTGCCGCATTCAAAGTGGTTTACGGTCACTGCCTGCAGGCCTGACAGCAAAACAAAGAGCCTCCATTCTCCTGTGTTCTCTGGAGTGCTGCCACATGCTCTTTCAGTGCTCCGAGAAACACAACATAGAGAAATAAAGCCCTTGTATTCCTCAGACAGGAAAGGCAGTGCGAAATCAGGAGTTCTCATGTTCCACAGAGAGAAACGCTGCATTGAGTACGTGTGGAAGTGTTGAGGAGGCCGGCGTGTTAAATACAGCTGTTGAGAGAGAGAGAGAGAGCGAGAGCGAGAGCGTGTGTATGTGTGGAATGTGGAGGAGTCAAGACGTATGGTATGTACTGAAGATCTATGGCATCTACAGACACTGGCTCAGCTCCAAATCAAAGTGAGCCGTCTACGTAGCCGTCTTATTTTATAAGGTGTTTCAACAGTTGTGTGGCAGCAGTGTGTAAATCTGCTTGAGATATACAATGTCAGGGTAAAAGAGGAATTACAAGTGTTGTGTTTTGGGATGCACCAACGAACAAATGAGTCTCCATAGACTTCCTCCATCTGATCTGCTGAGGACACTGTGGTCACAAGTCCCTTGCTTGTCCTGAACAGTTAAACTGCCCGCTGTTCTTCAGAAAAATCCTTTAGGTCTCACAAATTCATTTTTGTGCATTTGAACCCTTTCCAACAATGACTGTATCATTTTGAAATCCATCTATTCACACTGAGGACAACTGAGGGACTCATATGCAACTATTACAGAAGGTTCAAACACTCACTGATGCTCCAGAAGGAAACACGATGCATTAAGAGTCGGGGGGTGAAAACTTTTTGAAATTTAAGATCAGGGTAAATTTTACTTATTTTGTCTTCTGGGAAACATGCAACTATCTTCTGTAGCCTCTGAAGGGCAGAACTAAATAAAAAAATTAGATATTTAGGCAAAATAAGAAAAATGTACACATCTCCATTCTGTTCAATAGTTTTCACCCCCAGCTCTTAATGCATGGTTTTTCCTTCTGGAGCATCAGTGAGCGTTTGAACCTTCTGTAATAGTTGCATATGAGTCCCTCAGTTGTCCTCAGTGTGAAAAGATGGATCTCAAAATCATACAGTCATTGTTGGAAAGGGTTAAAACACACAAAAACACTGGGACCTCCAAGATTTTTTTGAAAAACAGCGGGCAGTTTAACTGTTCTGGACTCATGAACAACTATCACTAAACAAAAAAACAAAACAAAAACAGCTGCGGATCATTCAGGTAACAACACAGTATTAAGAATCAAGGGGGTGTAAACTTTTGAACAGGGTCATTTTTATAAATTCAGCTATTATTTTCTCTTCTGGTCAATATGTAAACGTCTTTTATGTGAAATATTGGCTTTTTATGGTGTCATTGTTACAGTGTAATTGAACATTTAAGTACTGGGTAATATAAATTAACTACATGTACTTACTATATGGTTAGGGTTAGGATTAGGGTTACTTGCATGTAAGTATGCATAATTAATTGTTGTTATAATAGTAAGTACATATAACGTGTAACAAGAACGCCTAAAAATAAACTGTTACCGAAATATCCTTTTCAGGTCAGTACCAAATAAACAATAACATGCATTTTGTATGATCCCTCTTATTTTGGTTAAATAATTAACATTTTGCAGATTCTGAAAGGGGGATGTAAACTTTTGACCTCAACTGTATCACACGTTTGTTTTCGGAATTGCCTTTTCTGAAAGAGCTACTTGGCACTCTGTAAGGCTACTAGAATGATTGCAAACAGAAATGTGGTAGTTAAAAATTGCATATGAAAGCAATGTAAAGTCGACCGCTTGAATTTGTCAAGCTCATAATCACAAGTGGGACTAAAAAAGTTTGTGATAGCACGACATGGCACCACGAGACCAGCTATGCCCTTATGTATATCGCGCCATGCTCCTCGTCTGTGTAATTTATAAACGCGCATTTATTATGCACAGTACAATGAGATGACTGACTGAACATATAAGACTGAACACCACTACTGAGAGTTTCTGACATTTTCAGTGCATGAGATTGTCCTGTTTTGTTTTTGACGGCTCTTGTAACTCCGCCCACTTTTGAAAAGGGGCCCGGGAGCACCAGCTCATTTGCATTCAAAGGGACAAACACAAAAATGGTACAATCTGGCTCATACCCTAAAAGTGACAATTTTTACAAGCTATAAAAATGTATCTGTAGGGTATTATGAAATAAAACTTCATAGGACATCAGAGACTTTTTTTACATTTTGTAAAAAGGGGCATAGTAGGGGCCTTTAAAAACCATGCTCCTAACATAGGCCTTCTAGCAGACAGTACCTAATTTTGGCCAAATTCTAAAGCAGCACTGCATGCATCCTTCTCATGATGCTAGAATGGCAATATAATTAATTTAACTTAAAAACTTCAATAAAACTTTAAATCAAGACTATTTTTCCCAATATTTGCATGCAAAAATAATAACTTCCATTCAAATGTATAGGGTAGGTTTTTGAAAGAAATCTTTCATTCTCACCAAAGCTGCATTTATTTGATCAAAAATGCAGTAAAAGCGGTAATATTTTTTTAAATAATATTGCAAGTTAAACAAACAGTTTTCTATTTGAATATATTTTAAAATGTAATTTATTTCTGTGATCAAAGCTGAATGTTCAGCACTATTACTCCAGTCTCCAGTGTCACATGAAGCTTCAGAAATCATTCTGATGCATCATATATTTTTTTTGTGTGGAAACAGTACTGTAATTTTGTTTTCAGGAATGTGTGTGGTGTAGAAAGTTGAAAAGAATTCATTTGTAATAGAAATCTTTTGTAACATTATAAATGTATTTATTCATGTTGGATCTTTTTAATGCATCGCTGCTGAATAAAAATTATTTTCTTTCAAAAACAAAAATAAATCCTTTTGAATAGTACTATATTTTTATGCAACACATTTAGGATGCCCATGCAGAGGTTGCATTTCAGTTAGTGTGCTGCCTAAGTAGGCATCAAAGAGCTTGCTAGGTTTTAGAAGGTTTTTAGTTTTGTTACCACAAGAGCGTCTCATTGAAAGGATACCCTATTACTCAAGTGAGCAAACGAAGCAAGAATTTAATGACGCTATAGTCTGGCCATTATTAAGTATGGCATGCAACAGCTAACATATACTGTATTTGAAGGGATAGTTTACTCAAGTATGACCATGACCAAAATAACATTTATTCTCCATTCTCAAATGCATGCTTCCACACATTCAAACACAAGCTATTCTTATATTTCATGCATACATGTTTTGACATGTATGACACACTTAAGTGTTTACTATTGTCCTCTTGCATTATTGTGCACACTATTTTCAGTTTAATACTGTTAAGCTGCTTTGATGCAATCTGTATACTATAGTATAAAGCACTATATAAATAAAGGCTGACTTGACTTGACTTGACATGTATGAAGATGAGCAAATGATGACTAAACTAAAATGCATTTAAAATGAGAATGAGAACCATCCCATGGCTTGTAGTATTTTTTCTACTGTGATTTAAAACGTAAAGAGCCATTATTAGCTTCAAATTGCCGCAAGCTGTTGATGTCTATATTTCCAGACTCGTCATTGTTCTATAAGCGTCTTAGTTGGGAGTTGTCTCTTAAAACCACCCTAAACCTTACACGGTAAACTGTACATGTTAAACGCCGGGTTGTTAATCATTCTGACGATTCTATTGAGAAAACACCCATCCTGACACCTTTCATTACCGGCAGAGCGTTCACTACACACAAACAACTTCAAAATTACATGATATCCGGCACTAATCCAGACAACTAGAAAAGAAAAGTCCAAGGTAAATGTCCAGCACTCTGTAGACACAGCCTTATGTGGGTTTTGCCAGGTTTTAGAAACCACTCGTCAATTTGTAGAGTGTTATGGTGTTTTGAGTAGTTGCCAGTGCTAGACAGATTACTCTCAAATTATAGCCTGTGATGTTAAATTTGTAATGAAAACTATGTTGAAAAATGTTCATTGACAGCAAGCTTTTTTCCCATGACTAAAACATTATTTTCCTCCAAGGACAACAGTAAGGTCAATAAATGACTACTGTGTAACTTTCAACATGCAATTATCATTTGACGATAAAAGATAATTTTTTTATTGCAGACTGCTGTACATGCATCTACTATGCATGCTTTCATGTGTGTGGTTGCCAGATAACAAGTTGAAACCTTAAAGGGAACCACGGGTATTAAAACTTGTATGGCTTAATATAATGTAACTGATGTCTCTTACTGAAATATGTCATAGAAAGCCCATGAAAGATATAAAATATTTAGAAAATCCACATTATTTCAATGAGGCAAAATGGTTGCACTCTGTGAGCTATTGGCGCTACCTGTTGCTATTTTTACCTCAATGTAACTCAGAATTAGCAACTGGAAAAATAAAATACTAATATGATGCCACCTTGTGGGGCTTTTAGTTGTGATTTTCAGTCTAAGGGCAACAAGAAAAGCAATGGAAGTCTTCACTGCTTTCCTAGCGATAAGAAGAGGAGAAAAGAATGGGAAGACGCCTTTGGATGAATAAAACTTCCACTAGATGACATCCAGGCAGGATGTAAACGTGACACTTGTCATGACGCCGCAGCCACTGAAGGAGTTCCCCAGCGTGGATTTCATTCGATATCAGGAGCATTTATAATCCTTTTGTGGAAAATTTGATTCTACGGCATTGGGTTTATGTCTATGCTTATATATTTATCGCCCCAAGCTCTTTCAGTAGTTGTTGTCATTGTATCAGTATTTTATTTTCCGAGCTGTGTTGTGGAAAAAATAGCAACAGGTAGCATCAGTCAGGGTTGCCAGATTTTACAACAAAATCCATCCAATTGCTACTTAAAACTGGCCTAATCGCATTTCGAGAGGCGTCCCACATTAAAAGGTAGCCCAATTCCGCAGAAAACATTCAGATGTGGCAACACTGGTGCCAGTAGCTCACAGAGTGCAACCATTTTACATCATCAAAATAATGACGATGTATTAAACTGTGTGGATTTTTTAAAATTTCATAAATCTTTCATGGGTTTCCTACTACATATTTAGTTACATTAAGCCATACATGTCATAATACTCAGGGTTCCCTTTAAGTTTTGCAATCTGGCAACCATGCGCACACACTCTCTCTTCATTGCAGAAGCACAGACGATGATCTAGTACAAAACACCGGCAAACAAGTAAGCTGTCTGTTTAGCGATCTCCATGTAAGAGAACTAAATAAAAGTGTAAAGTCTGTCATGAGATCTCGACTATATTATTTGCAATTGTTTTAATAGAGAAACATTGCAATTACTATCAGGAATTTCTCTGTTTTAATATTTTGTTTGTTTTACCAGTTTCCACAATGTAGACAGAGAGAGTGCATAGGTCTTTTACACTGATTTCTATCATAAATAGCCTTTTATAAATCAGTACACTAGATGAGGTCAAATAAACCAGCACATTCTCTTGATTTTTGCTTATTGGTGAAAGTGCAGTACCTGAAATATAAAAATACATTTCTCAAAAAAAAAATTTGGATCTGGTTCCATTTTCTGCATTTTTGTCTGTGTTTTGACAGTTCAGAGTCACTGTACAAGCGAACGCCAAAATCCAGAATTAAGTCTGACAAGTTCATCCACTTCGTCTCGCAGTGCAAAGCACTGTAAAGGTCCTTGTACACTGAGTTCAGAGAAATTTGTGGTGTTCTTTATAATATTTGGCTCCAGTCATTAATTACTCACCCTCAAGCTGTTCCAAACACAAATTAATAGATTTTTGCCTAGACAGCAACAAAACTGACATGTTAAAGGCCCAGAAAGGTAGTAGGGATCATTAAAATAGTCTGTCTGACGTCAGTGGTTCAACCTTAATTTTATGAAGCTATGAGAATGCATTTTTGTGCCCAAAGAAAACTAAAATAAAGACATAAACACATGCATGTTGTGTTGCTGAATCAAGAGCCGGGATGGTTTTGTCCAGTGTTGTGATGTTATCTAAGGTGTTGCTAGGTGGTTTCAAGGTCCAAAATAACATCACTGTCCTTATACTGTATAGCTTTCAACACCGGATTGGATAGAACAGCTGTGTGAGCAGTGTGTGTGTTAGTATGAGAGTGTACGAAGAGGGAAAGATAGAGTGTGAGAAAGTATGGAAACATCTGTAATAGCACTTAAGTGCTTCCATCCCCCGTCCCTGAGGTGACACTTTCTTGTCAAGGCCTGGTCCTTGCCGCACCAAGGTAGATGTGCCTGTGTTGATCGTTTGGAAACGACTTAAGATCACACAAGATGACATCATAAGCGAGTAAACATTCCGACAGTTATTCACACCGCCGTAGCCGTCCGTCCAACTCGGAATTCCAAGAACAGATGTCAAGAGCGCAAGGAGCCAAACTGCAGCAGCGTACAAGAGTCCTGCCAACACCTGCGAAGTTCCACATCTTGCTTTCATATTTGCAGAGATCAAACTTAAATTCCCCTCATTTGTCAGTCTCTTCTTTTACCATTCGGAGCTTCCAGAATATGAGCACATCGCTAAATGCGGGCACATCTGCAGTCACCTTATTAGCAGTCTCACATTGTCTGCACTTTCTTGAGGGGAAATCTGCAAAAGAGGCTGGCTGTCAAATGTGACCCTGGACCACAAAACCAGTCTTAAGTAGCCAAAAATACATTGCATGGGTCAAAATTATCGATTTTTCTTTTATGCCAAAAATCATTAGGACATGTTCCATGAAGACATTTTGTAAATTTCCTACCAAAACGTTTTGATTAGTAATATGCATTGCTAAGAACTTCATTTGTACAACATTAAAGGTGATTTTCTCAGTCTTTAGATTTTTTGCACCCTCAGATTCCAGATTTTCAAATAGTTGTACCTCGGCCAAATATTGCCCTATCCTAACAAACCATATATCAATGGAACGCCTATTTATTCCGCATTTATTCAGCTTCCAATAAATCTCAGTTGCAAAAAATTGACCCTGGTTTTTTGGTCCATGGACACATGTGTTGTATGGAGGTAAGAGTGCAGCATTTGTATTGGTAGAAGGAAGCATTATCAAATTAGCCATAATATTTAGTCAACAAACATGCAAAAGCATGCGTATAACTTTGTGAATGATATCAGCGTTTCTGCATGTTTTATTAAGGTTAATTTAAGACTTCTTAAAGCAACACCAAAGAGGTTTTTTTTACCTTAAAATAATGTTTCCGAACTCATGTCAGTGGTACAAGATACAAATCGTTGCAAAGCAGCTGTACAAAAATGTAGGCTACTACAATACATGTAGTAGCTTATTAGTAGTGACTACTGTATGTCACGTCGATGTACATATGGCATAAATGTTAAAATCAGTAATGGTGTAATCAAACAGATGATGAACACTAGTAATGATTATGTGTTGGAATCAAACTTGTAGAAAAATTGTGTAGTGCTGTATGTTTTTTCAAGGCTGGCATCATCGGTGGTCCTCTGAGGGGGTTGGCATCATCTCTTCTCGGGTATTCTGAATCCAGACTTAATAGATTAGGGTCTGGATTTTTTCCAGGCTAGCCTATATGGACAGCCATTTAAAAAATAAAAAAGTGAACTTGTAAAACTGTGGTGTTAAATGTGATACGTGATACTTTTGTGTTGGTGCACCAATGCAACCAGGGCAAAAAATTAGTCTAGAGCTCTGAAGAGACCTGCAGGGCAACAGGGTAAAACCAAACATGAGTATGAACCAAATAACCAAACCTAATGTGAAAACAATCCAATTGAATTGTGCAACTTGGCAAAAGGCTGAAAATTCTGATTTACAAATACTTGCACCACAGACATACAGTAAGACGGTCTATGGCCTGATGCCCCACAGTGCCACAGAAACCAAAATCCTGCTCCCGAATTACACAACAACGTCTGTGCGGTTAAGAGTCATGCTGTTTAACACAACAAAAGTTTCTCTTCGTAAAGCCCACGGGCAACACTAATCAAATATTTCTGGGTGGAAAATCAGAGCGTTTGCAAGAGGCTCAAAAGGCTCTCATAAAAAGCCTTCAAAATATCAGACTCGCCTCTAATTAAAATCACAATAACACAGGGATGTGCCCATAGCCAACGTGGGAGACGTAACGTGTGTGTGTGTGTGTGTGTGTGTGTGTGTGTGTGTGTGTGAGAGAGAGAGAGACAGAGAGAAAGAAAAAATAAAGCAGAAAAAAGAGAGTTATGAGAACGTGCTGGAAAAAAATCTCTCAGATTTCATCAAAAATGCTTCCAGCCATTGGAACACTCTCAGCTGACATCATCCTCCGTTAGCTAAATCTGAAGCCATGGAGCACAAATTTCCAAACTCTTAAAGTCCAAAGTGTGTTAATAAAGATCATATTTGACGCTAATGCACATGGAGGATTCAACGTCCAGATTTCCACGCTCATGATATAGACGGCTAATCGGCCTCATGTGGTTTTCAAAGACCAAGTTCTACGTCTGGTTTGTGTATTTTAAATTTCCTAGTCTTCTGATTCCTATTCCTGCCCCACAGCCATGGATTATTACACCAGATAAGCACAATTGCCTCATGAAGTCAAATTATCAAGCATCACATCGTCATTTTTCACTAATCTCCAGTCATATCTGAGAGGGAAATGAAAAGCGTAGACCTTGTTCTTCACTAGATGACTCTAGTCCAGTAAAGTTACAAATGCAATGCAATTACATCCTCATTTCCCCAGCAAAGAAATTAAGCAGGAGATTTCTGCAAGAGTCTCCCCTCCCTAAAGATCATTTCCCATGACCTCCACATGTGTCCAAGAGCGTTTCTCAGCTCTGCTCTGCAGGCAGGAAATGCACTGATGTCAAAGGTCGAGGCAATGCCTACGACAACAGAGACTTTAATTACAGTCAGTCTGTCTTGTAAACAAACACACAATCAGAGACACATTTAGAAACACAACCTCCAAATCTTCACTCATAAACAGCCCAGTCTGCAGTAACAGAACACATGAATGTTGTTCCTGTCGAACGCATTACACTCAAAATAGCTTATTCCAGACTTCACATCATGCATTATTATGAATTGTCTTCACATAGAGCTGGAATGTGAAATGAACTGTTTGCAAGTTTAAGAAAACTGGAAAAACCTGCTGGAAAAATGACAAATATTAGCTAATGTTCCTCCTCACTGCAGTTAATCTTTATATCCACAATATGAAAGAACATATTACAATCTTTCAATTCACTTTCCTATCAGACTCAAATATCTAGACCTGCTATAAAACTAGAAAATTATGACAAAACGTTTTCATAGTTCTTCCCATGTCGTTACTGTATCTGTCAGCCTTCTGCAAAATCCCTTTACTAACAAAAGCCAGCTCCTTAATGACTTCATCCTCTAGGAGGATGTGACATCATACATTTCAATGGAAAAACAACAGCACATATGTCAGTACATATTAGAAAAGTTCATAAAATCGCAACTCTTAAAGCATTCAATCCTATTTGATCAAATTAAAAATTAAACAAGTTCAAAAACAAAAAAAAGTATTTTAATCAAACTGTCTCCCTCAGCTCATTAGACTGCAAAAAATGCCTTTCTTAATTAATTTTTTTGCCTTGTTTCCAACCAAAATATCTACAAATTCTTAAATCAAGAAGGATTTTCTAGACAAGTAAAAAGTATTTCCTTGTTTTCAGAATTAAGAGATTAGGTGAGTTTTTGCTTAGAACCAGCTAAATAATTTGCCAATGGGGTAAGCAAAAAAATCTTATTACTATTACTTATTACTAGATTATTTTTCTTACCCCATTGGCAGAATATTTTGCTTGTTTCAAGCAAAAACGCAGTTAACTTTGAATTTTTTTCTGAAAACAAGAAAATAATTTTTACTTGTCTGGAAAATCCTTCTTGATGTAAGAATTTTTAGATATTTGGGCTGGAAACAAGACACAAAATCTAAGTAAGAAAACTATTTTTTTCCAATGCATTCCCATGTTCTTCCTTGCATAATATTGTAAAATGTTTTAAAAAGTTATGAAATGAAAGTTTTAGGGAAACAACACAAGCATATGCATGACTTTAAGTTTGAGTTCAACATGAACTAAACAACAGAAACAACAGAGATCAAACCCAAAGCTAATGAGTAAATCTGTCAGTGCTTACGGTGTACCTTCGGTCAGGCGGTCGGCTGTGTGCATCGCCATCCATCCCTGCAGCGGCCTGCACGGCTCTGAAATCCCTGGCACTGTAGGACAGAAAGCAAACACTACTGACTCATGACGCTGCCTTAAGGGAGTGCTGACAGATGGAGAGGTTAAACTAGACAAGTCAGTTCTGCAGAAGGTAGTGCATCCTTTCCCATCATACGTACCACAGTGTCAATAAAGGGCATGGTTGGCTTGTTGAAAAAACAAACATCTTGGTTTCAAGTCAATCTAAGTTGGCATGCAGGTCACCCAGCTGGTTTTAGATAGGGCTCTGGCTACTTTTTCTCTGGTCCAGATTGGAGACCAGCGAAGACCAGCAAACCAGTTTAGGCTCTTTTACATTTTTCTCAGCAGGGTGTGTAACAGGTGTTTTCCAAGGGAGGGAGGATGTTTATTTAGTCAGAAATATGAGGCTTTTTTAATTTAGTTATTGTTTTTGAAGCATGCAGTCCTAACTCAATGCTTTAGATGAAATTAATCAAAATCAGTGACAGCAAATTACTTTGTTACTTCATTAAGTTAGCCTGATGATATGGTTTTTGCACAAACATGCTAAAAACAGTATTCGAATCACATTTCAACATACAATTTTTATTTTATTAACAACTCAGACTTAACAGACAATGATCACCTTGAAGTTTTCTCATATGTGACCCTGGATCACAAAACCAGTCTTAAGTAGCACAGGTATATTTCTAGCAATAGCCAAAAATACACTATGTGGGTCAAAACTATTGATTTTTCTTTTATGCGAAAAATAATTGGGATATTAAATAAAGATATGTTCCATGAAGATACTCTGTAAATTTTCTACAGTAAATATATTAAAACTTAATTTTTTATTAGCAGTATGCATTGCTAAGAACTTCATTTGGACACCTTTAAAGGCGATTTTCTCAATATTTAGATTTTTTTGCACCCTCAGATTCCAGATTTTCAAATAGTTGTATCTCGACCTATCCTAACAAACCATACATCAATGGAAGGCTTATTTATTCAGCTTTCAGAAGATGTATAAATCTAAATTTTATGACTGGTTTTTTGGTCCAGGGTCACATATGGTAAATGACAACTTTGATAACTTATTTTTGTATTCAACACGGAAAAAGTTGTACCAGTTTAAATAGTCATGGCACTCGATTGCACGCAAACTTTGCATGGCTGTCAACTGTCAAGAAAAAGTCAAAATTATCACTACAATAGCCATTTTCAGGTATAATTTTTTTTTATTCAACTATGATAGCCTATGTCTAACATGACTCAAAAGCCATCTTCACATACATTTTCTAACTCCTTTTGTGATTCATGAGAAAAAGGTCAAAATAGTTTAATTTAAACTGAAATGATGTTTGATTGCACATAATGCCTTTTGGGTTGCTGTCAAGATATTGTCAAAGTCATCATCCAAGTCCTCTGAAGCTTTATAATATTTCATTTTGAGGTAAACTACATCTTTAAATCATAATAATAGACTACCTCTGCCATGAATGAAAAAACAAAGCTGTTTTCGATAATTAACCATGATTTGCGTTCAAGGTGATGCAAGTTCCAATCCTGATTCCTGACCTATTTTTTAAATGTCAAAATCATCATCCAATTCCTGAGGTTTAAAACATGATGAGAAGATTGCATTTTTGTGCTACAATACTGCTTTAATAAAATGACAGATTACCTTTAACATGATGACAGTTTACAAATTAGCTGGTAAGATTTGCGTTCCAGTCGACACAGGTTCGAATCCCACCTCGACATACATTTTTTTTAAATATACACGGCAAATCAGCAAAGAAAATGTCAAAATCAGCATTCAATTCTTCCGAAAGCAAGATTGCATTTTTGGGTAAAATATTGCTTTAATCAAAATGACAGATTACCTTTAACATGATGACAATTTTTTTAACAAATTAGCCGGTAATATTTACGTTCCAGTCAACACAGGTTCGAATCCTGCCTCAACAACTTTTTTTAAAAACCGCAAATAAACTTGACAGGTGATCACTAGGAATATATACATAAATCCCTTTGTGTTTCAAGCAGAAAAAAGCCTAAATAGTTTAAATAGTAATAATGTTTGACTGCACACAATGCTTTTTGGGCTGCTGTCAAGAAATTGTCAAAGTCTTATGTAGCTTTATAATATTTCATTTTGAGGTAAACTATTTCTTTAAAACATAATAATAGACTACCTCTGCTATGAATGAAAGCTGTTATTAATAAATTAACCATGATTTATGTTTTAAACCGCAAGATTAATTTTTTTATAAACTAAGCAAAAGAAGCAAATAAACTTTACAGTAGATGATCACTAGAAAGAAAATGTGACGTTTTATCCATAAATGCTTTCGAGTTTCACACACAAAAAAAGTCAAAATTATGAAATAGTAATGATGTTTTATCACAGTCATCGTCAAAGTCTTCAGAAGATTTATAATATTTCATTTTGAGGTAAACTATATCTTCAAATCATAATCATTTCAATTAAGGCAATGTAATTTTGAATCCCGCCTCGACATACATTTTTTATAAACTAAACAAAACAGCAAATAAACTAGACAGCAGATGATCACTAGGAAGAAAATGTGACATTTTATCCATAAATCTTTTTGTGTTTCACAAAGAATTTTTTTTATTTAAAAGTTTAAATTGTAATGATGTTTGATTGCACACAATGCTTTCTGGGTTGCTGTCAAGAAATTGTCAAAAGTCATCATCCAAGTCTTATGTAGCTTTAAAGTATTTCATAGCGAGGTAAACTATATCTTTAAAACATAATAATAGACTACCTCTGTCATGAATGAAAAAAAAAACAAAGCTGTTTTTAATAAATTAACCATCATTTGCTTTCAAGGTGACGCAAGTTTGAATCCCGCCTCAACATACATTTTCATATAAACTACACAAAACAGCAACGTTTTGACAAGCTTTTTTTTTTTAAATATCAAAATCATGCAATCTTCCAGAGTTTTACAATATCATGAAAAGATTGCATTTTTGTGGTAAAATACTGCTTTAATCAAAATGACAGATGATGATGATACAGTAGTTTTTAACAAATAAATCGGTAAGATTTGCCTTCCATTTGATGTGGGTTCGAATCTCGCCTCAACATACTTTTCTTTTTATAAACTAAACAGCAAATAAACTTGACAGCAGATGATCACTAGAAAGAAAATGTGACACTTTATCCATAAATCCTTTTGTGTTTCAAGAAGAAAACAATTCTAAATAGTTTAAATGTGACCCTGGACCACAAAACCAGTCTTAAGTCGCTGGGATATGTTTGTAGCAATAGCCAAAAATAAATTGCATGGGTCAAAATTTTTTATTTTTCTTTTATGCCAAAAATCATTAGGAAATTAAGTAAAGTTCATGTTCCATGAAGATTTTTTGTAAAATTCCTACAGTAAACATATCAAAATGTAATTTTTGATTTGTAATATGCATTGTTAAGAACCTAATTTGGACAACTTTAAAGGTGATTTTCTCAGTCTTTTTGATTTTTTTGCATCCTCAGATTTCTGATTTCAAATAGATGTATCTCAGTCAAATATTGTCCTATCCTAACAAACCATACATCAATAGAAAGCTTATTTATTGAGCTTCCATATGATGTATAAATCTCAGTTTTGTCAAATTTAACCTTATGACTGGTTTTGTGGTCCAGGGTCACAAATAGTAATGATGTTTGATTGCACACAATACTTTTTGGGGTCAAGAAATTGTCGAAGTCATTATTCAAGTTTTATATAGCTTTATAAAATTTCATTTTGAGGTAAACAACATCTTCAAATCATAATAATAGACTGCCTCGGCCATGACTGAAAAAACAAAGCTGTTTTTAATCAATTAACCATTATTTGCAATCAAGGCGTCACAACATCGAATCCCGCCTGAACATACATTTTCATATAAACTACACAAAACAGCAACGTTTTGACAAGCCTTTTTTTTTTTATATCAACATCATCATGCAATCTTCCAGAGTTTTACAATATCATGAAAAGATTGCATTTTTGTGGTAAAATACTGCTTTAATCAAAATGACAGATGATGATACAGTAGTTTTTAGATTTGCCTTCCATTTCATGCGGGCTCGAATCTCGCCACAACATACTTTTCTTTTTATAAACTAAACAGCAAATAAACTTGACAGCAGATGATCACTAGAAAGACAATGTGACACTTTATCCATAAATCCTTTTGTGTTTCAAGAAGAAAACGATTCTAAATAGTTTAAATAGTAATGATGTTTGATTGCACACAATAATTTTTTGGGGTCAAGAAATTGTCGAAGTCATCATTCAAGTCCTCTGAAGCTTTATAATATTTCATTTTGAGGTAAACTACATCTTCAAATCATAATAATAGACTGCCTCTGCCATGACTGAAAAAACAAAGCTGTTTAATAAATTAACCATTATTTGCAATCAAGGCGACACAAGTTCGAATCCCGCCTCAACAGACATTTTCATACAAACTACACAAAACAGCAACTTTCTTTTTAAATGTCAAAATCATCATGCAATCTTCCGGAGGTTAACAATATCATGAAAAGACTGCATTTTTGTGGTAAAATACTGACAGATGATAATAGTTTTTAACAAATAAGCCGGTAAGATTTGCGTTCAGTTGACGCAGGTTCGAATCCCGCGTCAACATACATTTTTTTATAAACTAAACAAAACAGCAAATAAACATGACAGCAGATGATCACCATGAAGAAAATGTGACGTTTCATCCACAACTCATTTTCGTTTCACGAATAACTGAGTCACAATAGTTTGAATGAGCGTGACGTCTCAAACCTACCTTAATCGCCCTTCAACTTTGGCGCGGCTGTCAACTGTCATCAGTCTCGCTGCCAATACGTCAAAACAGCATCATCAACAACAACTTCAGCAGGTTTTGCAGCGCCTCTTTCTGACTTAAAGCACTGCTTATAGGTCCCTGCATCACTTCTGTCCCGTTACCCTCTTAAAATTCTGCAACTCCCACCATATTTTCCAGAGTCCTGCCCCTGTCAACAGACGCTCCTCTGTTCCTATTCAACCGAGAGGGAGACGGCAGCCCCGCATATTCTAGTCATGACACGATGAGTTACAATCACTGCCAGCCCTCCCATCTTCACACTGGATTCATCGACTGTTCACACTCCGGTTTGACGCTGGAATGCGAATTTAAATATCGCCCCCGACTAGAAAAGTCCCAACAAAGCAGTGAATGTGCTAAAGTCCCACGTAAAGCCATGCGAGAGACTTCTGTTTGTTTGAGGGGAGACTTCTAGATTGAAAACTCAGCATAACTCACATAAACCATTGGGATGCGTAGGGAAAATGTTGACAAGTATGCCAATGATGATAATTTTTGTACATTTTCGGTAGTAGACCATTTTAGATATAGACGTGGCGAACCACTACTGGCAAAATAGCGACATCTAGTGTTTTTATCATCTAAAGACAGAAGGGAATTAGGAAAAAGGAAGATATTTCTGTTATTTACTCACCTTCATATTGTCCAAAGGTCGTATGCTGTCTCACAACTCCAAAGAGAGTTTCTGAAGAATATTTAGAGATACATTTTCCTTGCAATGATACAACATACGATCGAGTATTTTGTCACTTATCTTGAAGTAAACTCTGAAAAACTGCTCTTGTCTAACGTTAGTCGTCGATTTCTATGTATTTATTTATTTTCCTTCAGATTTCGAACATTATTCCTACTGTTGTTATTGAGGCGAAGCACTTGTGGAGGAGCAAAATGGCGTCTAAATAGGCTACATGACAATTAAACTCGCGGTTTTCTAGTAAATACTTGCTTAATATTTCCCTTTAGGTCTAAATACTGTGTTATTCACAATTATCCAATTTTTGGTCGACGACGGTCTCAATTCAATCGCTTATGAGTCTCAATAAATCATTTAGTTTCTTAGTCAAGTCTAGTGTTTCATCTCTGGTTAACCATGCTAACTAGGTTAGTTTGACCAATTAAAATCAGCCTAACAACAGACAAAGCATCATGGGAGGACTTCCTTTCCTTTTTCTGAAAGTTGTAAATAATATGTTTAAAACACAACTCAAACTAGTTGTTTGATTTAATGTGGTGATTTTCTCAATCTCAAATGCAAATTTGAAAATGGCACACAATATAAATATTCTTCATATATCATGTCATATTTCATCAGGGTTTTTTGTAAACAAGCAAATAAACTTAAAGGAAATTATAGGACAATGATATGAATTTTCAAACACATACTCTACCAGTCAAAAGTTCGTGTTTTTAGTTTTTTTATGTCTTTTTTTATTATTATTATTAAAAAACAAGACAATCCTGAAAAAAATACCTCACTTTTTTCTAAATATTGATAATAATAATAACAAATGTTTCTTTTTCATCAAGTCAGCATATTAGAATGATTATGAGGATAATGTGACACTGAAGACTGGAACAATGATAGTGAAAATTCTGCTTTGATTTTAAGAAAAAAAAATATATGTTTGAACATATATTCAAATAGAATGCAGCTATTTTTTAATAAGTAAATATATTTCAGATATTACTGCTTTTGCTGTATTTTTATCAAATAAATGCAGGCTTGGTGAGCAGCAGAGTTCTTAAAAAAATATTTTGACTGGTAATTTAGGCTATATAGAAAGGTTTTTACATTAAGAGTGATTTAGAGAATTATAGCTTTAAATATAATAATATATACTTTTACAATGGGTTTTCAGGTTTGGGTTTGCCACAAAAACATATAGCCGAAAGGCATTTAAAAAGTTAAAAGCTATCAAATCACATTCAGCTAAAGCTAAAGATTATCAGTGAATAACTTAAATTTGGGGCTTAAAAGACAGTTCAAGTCATAAACAGTTTAGGTCAAAAGTTTACATCCCCTTTCAGAACCTGAAAATTTGTAATTAGTTTTACCAAAATAAGAGGGGTCATAAAAAATGCATGTTATTTTTTTATTTATTTATTTTTTGTACTGACCTCAATAAGATATTTCACATAAAATATGTTTACATATAATCCACAAGAGAAAATAATAGGTGAATTTATGAAAATGACAGAAGTTACCTAAATGATCCACAGCTGTGTGTTTTTTTTTTAGTGATAGTTGTTTATGAGTCCCTTGTTTGTCCTGAACAGTTAAACTGCCTGCTGTTCTTCAGAAAAATCATCCAGGTCCCATAAATAATTTGGTTTTCCAGCATTTTGGTTTATTTACCTGTATGATTTTAAGATGCATCTTTTCACACTGAGAACAACTGAGGGACTCTTATGCAAAATGCTCACTGATGCTTCAGAAGGAAACACAATGCATTAAAACAAATTTAAAACTTTTTAACTTGAAGATCAGGGTAAACTTAACTTATTTTGTCTTCTGGGAAACATCTTCTGTTGCCTCTGAAGGGCAGTACTAAATGAAAAAAATATGACATTTAGGCAAAATAAGAAAAAATGTACACATCTCCATTCTGTTCAAAAGTTTTCACCCCCAACCCCCTTCTCACAAAATCCTATAGTTATTGCTGGAATGTGTTCAAATACACAAAAATGCTGGAAAACCGAAGAATTTGTGGGATTTTTCTGAAGAAAAGTTTGGACTCATGAACAACTATCAGCTGTGAATCATTTAGTTAAAAACATTGTATTAAGAATCAAGGGGATTTAAACTTTTGAACGGGGTCATTTTATAATTTTTTTCTTGTGGACTAGATGAAAACATCTTTTATGTGAAATGTCTTATTCAGCTCAGTACTAAATAAACAATAACATGCTTTTTTTATGATCCCTCTTATTTTGCTAAAATAATTAACATTTTGCAGATTCTGGAAGGGGAGTGTAAACTTTTGACCTCAACTGTATATCCTTATGCTTTTATGTTTTTATTGCCTTTGACTGAAAATTAGTGATGGGTGAGTGTATTAAAGCAAGACGGTAGATCTAGAAGATACCTCAAATAATTCAAAAACACTATTGTAGGCTTGTTTTTATGTAATTTCTTTAATACAACTGTCTTAAAAATGTATCACTAGAAAAACAGTATATTAAAAAGACTCCAGTGAAAAAGTTAATTTCAATCAAAAAACACTGACATTCTGTGTTGTATTGATAAATCTCAGCACACTGTTGGGTGAAGTTGTACTGGGAACGGAGGTGTTTGAGACGCTGCAGTAGAACATCTCTGCTCCGTGTGAACAGTCCTGAGGGAAGAGCACCATCATGATCAAGCCGATTATCATCACGCAAACACCTGTCACCAGGATGATGCTGGGAATGAGGTTTTCAGCGCGAAACCAGCGGCCATCCGAGAGCTTGAGGAAACAGGCGGCTGGGAAGATGAACATGAGTGGTACGGCACTTAAAACACCCTGAGAGAGACAGAAACAATATTTACAGACATCTCTGAACAGGACTGACTGTTCCCTCACTGGTGTTAATGAATCAACAGGAAATCTCACATTTAGTTCCAGTACAATACCCAGACAGTCATAAGAGAGCGATATGGCACTCGTCGCTGATACGATCACCAAGGTAATGATGACGTGCGTGATGGTACTGAGCTCTCCTTTAAAAAACACATTGGAGATCACCTGGACACAGTATGGACAATAAAAAAAAGGATCAACTTTGAAGAAAGTTAATTAAATAATAGAGCAAGCATCTGTAGTATGTCACACTTGAAAATGAATTATGAAAGAGTCAGGATGACTGTAATGTCATAGAGCAGGGGTCCACATTTTCTGAAAAATGCCAGAAAAATGAAAATGAAAAATTTGAAATGAATGTTTTCACCAACAGAAGGGTACATTCAACAAAATGTGTCGTCGCGTCGGCGCAGATAGGCGTGTGGTTAGCGCGCCGACATATAGCGCTGGTGCGCTCCGGGCGTCCCGGGTTCGAGTCCCGACTCGAGGACCTTTCCCGATCCCTCCCCTAATCTCTCTCCCACTTCGCTTCCTGTCCTATCTGATCTTTCCTATCACAATAAAGGCAAAAAAGGCCAAAAAATAAATCTTTAAAAAAAAAAAAAAAAAAAAAATGTGTCGTCGCAATCGAACAGGTGATGCCCGAGGCAGCTAGAAAATTCAGATTGATGACAAAATGGCTCAATAGCATTTGAGGTGAAACTAGCAAAGTTTTTCAGCTGAGAAACCAGTGGCCCCATTCCCAGTTGAAAAGTCCGTGGAAGAGCTGAAAATGATGAAGGCAGATTTTGGCGTTTGATTAAAAAAACACAGTGGATTCTTGAATCAGTTTTGCCTCTCAAGGCTGCGGTTCTCTCGGTTGGTTGTTCATCCTTTTCTTCTACATTTTTTCCTTGCTTGGATACAGCACTCTGTGAACAGCCAGCTTCTTTGGCAATGAATGTTTGTGGCTAACCCTCCTTGTGAAGGGTGTCAATGCTCGTCTTCTGGACAACTGTCAGATCAGCAGTCTTCCCCATTGTGTAGCCTAGTGAACCAAACTGAGAGACCATTTTGACGGCTCAGGAAACCTTTGCAGGTGTTTTGAGTTGATTAGCTGATTGGCATGTCACCATATTCTAATTTGTTGAGATCGTGAATTGGTGGGTTTTTGTTAAATGTGAGCCAAATCATCACAATTAAAAGAACCAAAGACTTAAACTTCTTCAGTCTGTGTGCGTTAAATGTATTTAATACACAAGTTTCACAATTTGAGCTGAATTACTGAAATAAATGAACTTTTCCATGACATTCTAATTTATTGAGATGCACCTCAAATGCAGATCATTTGTCTGTGTGGTGCATGACAAAATAAACTATTCTAGCATTAAAAGGTAGAATAACTACAGGTAAAATCAAAATAAAATAATAATAATAATACTATAACTAGTAGTCAGTCCGGCCAATGGTATTTTCTTTTATAAACCAACCCGGCACCCCATGAAAGAAAAGAAAATGATGTGGCCCTCTCAGAAAAAAAGTTCGGGGACCTCTGTCATAGAGGAAGATCTGAAAAATGAAATCAAGTGTCTACAAACTTTGACAATGTGTCACGCCAAGGTAAAGGAGGATATTAAATGCCTTTTAACATTAACTTAACTTTTTAATAAATAAAAAAAGTGTTAAAATCAGAGTTCTACTTTACATTATTCAGGGTATTTTTTTCATTCATATTTTTATTTTTCATTTTTATGTTTTTATTTGGTTTTGTGTTTATATGGTATATTTTTATTTGAGTTATTTTACTACATCAACTTCAACTAAATGAAAATGCTAAATATTGCATTATTTTATTTCAGTTAATGTTTATTTGATTTTAAGGAATCACATTTCTTAAGGTTTTAATTTTTAGTTAAATTTTTGTTACTATAATAACCCTGCTAGGAGCATTCAATTAATTTGGTATTTATTTTTACAATATTTATTTTTTAAATTTAGCATAATATTTATATAAAAAATTACATATTTAGTATAATATTTATAGAATATTTAGTATTTTTGTTGTGTGTTTTTGTCATTTTTTTATTTATTTTAGTTTTAATCAATTTATTAAATGAAAAGGACAAAATTTGCCGTGGTAGCTAGCTATAATAAAATTCAGAAAATAAATAAAATGATGAAATTAGTTTTATATATATATATATATATATATATATATATATATATATATATATATTTTTTTTTTTTTTTTTTTTTTTTTTTTTTTACAAACTTTGACAACAATGTGTAAATGTTGCATGAAAATGTTGTTTTATTTCAATTAATGTTTATTTGATTTTAAGGAACACATTTCTTAAGGTTTTAATTTTTTGTTTAATTGCAGTTACTATATTAACCCTGCTAGGATCATTCAATTAATTTGGTACTTATGTTTACAATATTTATTTTTATATGTATCAAAGAATTACTATGCCTAATACTGCTGTCATTCCCATCTAATTATGTTAGTTTTAGTAATTTTGTTGTGTGCTTTTGTCATCTTTTAATTTTTTTTAATATGTTTATATAGTTTCTGTTATTTATTATTTATTTTAGTTTTAATTCATTTGTTGTGTGCTTTTATCATTGTTTAATTTTTTAAATATGTTTTAAAGTTTCTATTATTTTTATTTTAGTTTTAATTATTTTACTAAAAGAAAAGGACACATTTGCCTGGGAAACTAGCCAAAATAAAAATAATAGAAACTTTAAAAACATAAAAAAAACTAAAATTAAATAATAAAAATTTTATTTTAAGTGACAATTTTTAATGCTTTTAATTCTAGTTCCATTTACATATTTACTTTTTTTTTTATGTTTAGTTTAATTTTTGTTGTGTGTTTTTACTTTAAAAAAGTTTTTATTATTTAATTTTAGTTTTAATTATTTTATTTAATTATTAAATAAATTTTTTATTATTTAATTATTAAATAAAATTATACAATTATTATAAAATTGGTGTCTGTCATTGTTTTACGTATTTTTGAATATGTTTTTAGAGTGTTGTATTTTTATTTTAGTTTTAATTATTTTACTAAATGAAAAGGACACATTTGCCTGGGAAATAGTTTAGTTTAGTTTTTGTTGTGTTTTTACTTTTTTAAATAAATGTTTATATTATTTTATTTAATTGTTAAATTAATTTTTAATTATTTAATTATTAAATACATTTTTAATTATTATTTAATTATTAAATAAAATTATACAATTATTATAAAATTGGTGTCTGTCATTGTTTTACATATTTTTAATTGTTAAATTAATTTTTAATTATTTAATTATTAAATACATTTTTAATTATTATTTAATTATTAAATAAAATTATACAATTATTATAAAATTGGTGTCTGTCATTGTTTTACGTATTTTTGAATATGTTTTTAGAGTATTGTATTTTTATTTTAGTTTTAATTATTTTACTAAATGAAAAGGACACATTTGCCTGGGCTTAGTTTAATTTTTGTTGTGTTTTTACTTTTTTAAATAAATGTTTATATTATTTTATTTAATTGTTAAATTAATTTTTAATTATTTAATTATTAAATACAATTATACAATTATTAAAAATTGGTGTCTTTGTCATTGTTTTTTAATTATTTTACTAAATGAAAAGGACAAATTTTGCCATGGAAACTAGCTAAAATAAAATTTCGAAGATAAATTATATATTTTTTTACTTACTTAATGCATTTTATTTTAATTACAATTTTTTATGGTTGAGTGTACTATTAATTTGGTATTTATGTTTTTATATTAAAAAAATGTCATTCACATCACAACAAGTAATGAAGAGAACAATATATATGCAGTTATGATGGAAAATCTGCTTAAAAGTTGATCAAGACTATGATCAGATCTTTATTTCAGTTTTTGTTTTTTAAGCATTCAAGTAGTCAAAAGTGCCTTTTATCACTCATAGTGTATATAAAAGCTTGAATTATCTTACCTCACGGGTTACAAAGCACTCCAGAGGGTAGGTAGTGATTATACTGACACCGTAGCAGAATCGACCGAATGTAGCCAAGTTATCATTCCTGCAGTAGTTCTCAAATATATCACCTTGAACAAGAAACACAACAGGAAAACATGCCTTTCTTTCAGTGCTTTTTGTACCCTTTGGCACAGATGTATCAAAGTAATAAATGCGGATATTGTAACCTAAATTTACCTTGTGTATAACCAGTAAAAGTGGCATAACCTGCAGCAGCAAAGACAGCACTGACCACCACAGCTGAGCCCACAGATACATGTGTGACAAAAGACCAGCTGCTCAGTGTGGGCTCCTTCAGCGACCCGTAGATCATAAAGCTGTTGTGGTGGCAGATGAAAGCTGAAAAATATCAAATACATCAGTTTCAACTGAAAAAGTTACTTTAAATTGATATCCATTGAAAGTAAATCCTCACCGAAAGACATGACAGCAACTGCCTGAATTGCATTCCACCGTGCAAACACCCATGCATCTTCTGACGCAGGTCTGTGGGTGAAATACAAATGTGATGTAATGTTAATTTTATAAATATTTGGTTTTAATGTTGGTGGCATGCCCATGCAAACTCCACTGCCAGGGTGTTTTGAGTGTTTTTACAGGGTTTCTGTAAGTTTATGAAGGTAAATTTAAGACTTTTTATAAAACTTTTTAAGAGCAATTTTAAAAAGTAAATTAAAGAGCTCACAATATGTCAGTGTGTATCTAAATGTGAATGCCTAAGCACAGAAAACAAGTTTTAATACCCTTTGATAGATATTTTTCTTGTTTTAAGCATGAACTCAGTTAATCTATCAGAAAAACACTTCATTTTGCATTTCAAGTAAATGATATATATATATATATATATATATATATATACAGTATATATATATATATAATATATATATATATATATATATATATAATAAAAATATATATATTGCAGTGCGTGCAATGTAATGCCATGACTTGATGAATTTATCATTTCTTATGATAAGTTATTTTTTATCATGTTTTTTTTTTTAATTCAAGAGAGACGCATTTCCAAGTCTCTATAATATTTAGGTCTCTAGAAACTGTAAGGTCCTGATTTTTGAAAAAATCATACCTTCAATCTGGATTTCACATACACTGCCACTCAAAAGTTTGGGATCAGTAAAAAAATTTTTTTTTAAAGTATAATATGATCATCAAAGTTCCATTTATTTGTTAAAAAATACAGAAAAAAAGTAATATTGTTGCAATTTATTTTTTTTTTTTTTGTATACTTTAAAATATTATTTTCTGTGATGCAAAGCTGAATTTTCATCAGCCATTACTAAAGGCTTCAGTGTCACATGATCCTTCAGAAATCATTCTAATATACTGATTTATTAAATTAATTATCAATATTGGAAACAGTTTTGCTGCTTAATATTTTTTGGAACCTGTGATACTTTTTTTCAGGATTCTTTAATGGATAAAACAAGTTCAAATGAGCAGTAAAAATCTTTACCATCACTTTTTTTTTATCAATTTAACACATTCTTGCTGAATAAAAGTATTAAGTTCTTTCAAAGAGAGAAAGAAAGGAAAAAATTACTGAACACAAACTTTGAACGAGGTGTTTGTTGTTACAAAAGTTTTCTATTTTAAATAAATGCTGTTCTTTTTCACATTTAATTTAACAAAGAATCCTAACAAAAAGTGTTACAGGTTCCAAAAAAAAAAAATATTAATCAGCACAACTGTTTTCAAAACTGATAATAAATCGGCATATTAGAATGGTTTCTGGAGAATCATGTGACACTGAAGGCTGGAGCAATTATGCTGAAAATTCAGGTTTGCATCATAGGAATAAATTATGTTTTAAAGTATATTAAAATAGAAAACCACTATTTTAAATTGCATTAACATTTCACAATATTACAGTTTTTTCTGTATTTTAATCAAATAAACACTGCCTTGATGAGCAGAAAAGTCTCCTTTTAAAAGCATTTTACTGATCCCAAACTTTTGAGCGACAGTGTAGGTTTGAATTACAAAATATACAGTAAAGCCCGAAATTATTCATACCCCTGGCAAATTCTGACTTAAAATTACTTTTATTCAACCAGCAAGTTTTTGTTTTTGTTATTGAGCGGAAATGACAGGGTTCTCCCAAAAGATAATAAGATGATGTACAAGAGACAAATCCAAAGTTCTATACCATTCCAAATAGTCCAAGCTGTTCTAAAGCATCCTAATGACCCTGATTCAATCAATCAACTCAACAGGTGAAAAACAGAAGCTCTCTGCTGTTGGTTTGTGGACAGTCATGGCTAAGACAAAGGAGCTCACTGAAGACCTGCGGCTGCGCATTGTGGCTGCTCACAAGTCAGGAAAGGGCTATAAGACCATATCTAAATGTTCTGAAGTTCCAGTGGCTACAGTGCAAAGTATTATTAAAAAATACAAAATGTTCTGCACTGTGAAAAATCTCAGAGGACCTCGTCGGAAGCTAAAAGTGACAACTGTGCTGGCCAGGAGGATAGTGAGAGAGGTAGAAAAGGATCACCACCAAGGCCATCCTGATGAATCTGGGCTCTGCTGGTGGCAACATCTCAAGGCAGACAGTCCAACAAACACTGCACACCGCTGGGTTCCACAGACGCAGACCAAGGAGGACACCATTTCTCAAGATAAGTCACACAAAAGCCCGCTTGGCCTTTGCAAACGCTCATCTAGACAAAAAAGGAGACTTCTGGTCTTCTGTTTTATGGTCAGATGAAACAAAAATTGAATTGTTTGGCCACAATAATGTAGCCTTCATTTGGCGTGAAAAAGGAGAAGGCTTCAACCCTAAGAACACCATCCCCACTGTCAAACATGGTGGTGGGAACCTAATGTTTTGGGGGTGTTTTTCAGCCGGTGGACCAGGGAACCTAATCACAGTAAACTGCATCATGAAAAAGGAGCAATACATCAAAATTCTCAACAACAACATCAGACAGTCTGCAGAGAAACTTGGCCTTGGGCACCAGTGGACATTTCAGCATGACAATGAACCAAAACACAGCAAAAGTGGTGAAGAAATGGTTAGCAGAAAAAAACATTAACGTTTTGCAGTGGCCCAGCCAGAGTCCTGACTTAAATCCAATTGAGAATCTGTGGAGGGAGCTAAAGATCAGGGTAATGGCAAGGAGACCCTCCAACCTGAAAGACTTGGAGCTCATTGCTAAAGATGAATGGGCAAAAATACCAGTGGAGACATGCAAAAAGCTGGTCAGCAATTATAGGAAGCGTTTGATTGCTGGAATAGCAAAATAAAGGCTTTTCTATTGATTATTGAAAAGGGTATGAATAATTTTGCCACTTTTTGTTCAAATGTAAATTAAAGATGTGTAATAATTTTTTCCACAATGATGCCTCTTGTACATCATCTTATTATCTTCTGGGAGACGTCTGTGTCATTTCTAATAAAAAAAAAACTTGCTGGTTGAATAAAAGTAGCTCTATGTCAGGATTTGACAGGGGTATGAATAATTTCGGGCTTTACCGTATGTGTATTGTTTCTCTGCACTGTGTCACTATTTGCATTGTCTCACAAAGGCCAAAAATATGATGAAAAGTCAAATCAAAATTAGTTCAACCCTGTAAACTGAGCTCAGTGAGGTCATTTCTCAGAAGGGAGTGTTTAAATAGTCAATCATTATCCTGAGCTGTGGTCAGCAAACATAAGCATATGGTGGATGGTGTGAATGAATGCACACAGACGGAGAGAGATTTTATACATCTGTGGTCCTAGTGTCACTGCTCTCACGACCACTGTGATGAGGATGGCAAGAGTCAAAAGCATGGACAATAAAGATACCTGGAACAGAGGAAGAGAGAGAGATCATTTCTGTCATTTCTAACCTATAAAGCCTGCTGTAACATATTTAATATGCAAATTTATGAGGTCTCTAAATACCAAAATAAGAGGGATCATACAAAATGCATGTTATGGTTTATGGTTTATTTATTTAGTACTGACCTGAATAAGAGATGTTTACATATAGTCCACAAGAGAAAATATTAGTTGAATTTATAAAAATGACCCTGTTTACATCCCCACTGATTCTTAATACTGTGTGTTGTTACCTGAATGATCCACAGCTGTGTTTTTTTGTTTAGTGATAGTTGTTTATGAGTCCCTTGTTTGTCCTGAACAGTTAAACTGCCTGCTGTTCTTCAGAAAAATCCTTAAAGTCCCACAAATTCTTCGGTTGTCCAGCATTTTTGTGTATTTTAACCCTTTGCAACAGTGACTGCATGATTTTATAATGCATCTTTTCACACTGAGGACAACTGATGGACTCATATGCAACTATTACAGAAGGTTCAAACACTCACTGATGCACCAGAAGGAAAATCCATGCATTGAGAGCCAGGGGGTGAATACTTTTTAAATTTAAAGATCATGGTAAAGTTAACTTATTGTAAGTGTTTTTTGTAGCTTCTGAAGGGCAGTACAAAATTTAAAAAATATGGTATTTAGGCAAAATAAGAAAAATTACACATCTTCATTCTGTTCAAAAGTGTTCACCCCCAGCTCTTAATGCATGTTCTTTCCTTCTGGAGCATCAGTGAGTGATTGAACCTTCTGTTATAGTTGCATATGAGTCCCTCAGTTGTCCTCAGTGTGAAAAGATGGATCTCAAAATCATACAGTCATTGTTGGAAAGGGTTCAAATACACAAAAATGCCAAAACCAAAGAATTTTTCTGAAGAACAGCAGGCAGTTTAACTGTTCAGGACAAACAAGGGACTCATGAACAACTATCACTAAACAAAAAAACGCAGCGGTGGATCTTTCAGGTAACAACACAGTATTAAGAATCAAGGGGGTGTAAACTTTTGAACTGGGTCATTTTTGTAAATTCAACTATTTTTTTTTTCTTGTAGACAGGGGCGGACTTTGCCATTAGGCAAAGGTAGGCAGTTGCCTTGGGCCCCGAGCTGCAAGGGGGCCCCCTCAAAAAAATTTGGTCGAGGTGATTTTTTTTTTTTTTTTTTTTTACTGTGTGGCAAATGTCAAAGATTCTCTGAAAAGTCATCAGAATACTATAGAATATATTTTATGGAAACTGGCGCCTCCCTCGAACACCACACTGTTGGATTATTCCATTATTTCACGTCGCATCTGCTGCAGAACTGCGGAAGTGATTGAAGAAATATTCTATATTTCGTGCTACAGCGTACATTCTGTCAGATACATTCTGGCGCCTCCGTCTCAATACTGTACAACGCAGCATACATCCACATCAAATGATAACTCAGTGGCAGAGTTCCACTCACGCAGGGGCGTAATTTCCATTGAGGACGCACTTTTCAAAATCCTGTTTGTGTCCTCCTACTTTCAAATGGCTTTGTTAAAGTAATCTCTTGTATTTTAACATGCTCAGCGCCGTCGAGAGTTTTGCGCGATTGTTAAAACCAAAAGTAAAATGCGCACGCACATTCAAAAGCAATTTTAATACCTCAGGTTTAGAGAGTGACTTCCCAATGCGCGCAAATTAGGCTACATAAAATATCTAGGCTGTTATTAGTATGTGAGCAGATAATAAGATGATAATGTTGTCTATAGCTCTGTATCATGCTTGAAAAATTCGGTCTCTATTTGCAATTTGAATATTAACAGAGTAGCCTACTTTGATTATGGCTACATTTGTCAACACCACTAAGAACGAACTGTGTCGTTTATTTTTTTGTCATTTCTACTGTAGATTGTTTAAAAATACAGTGGCTGCCTCTAATTTAAATGGCTCTAATAGAGAAATTAACCAGCTTGTTCATGTACTCATGTTTACATTCATTCTTGTCCATTGCTTAAGGCGTAAAAAAAATGTATTTAAAGGCTTTCAGAATTAGCCCATTTGCTTGTAAAACATCGTCAATCAGAATCGGCCATGAATACTCAAGATCGGTGCATCGTGCATTACTAAAAACAAATTGGGTGCTCCTAATTTTTTTTTTTTTGGTGCTCCTAACTTTTTGAACGTGGGGGCACCAGTGCTACCAAGTAAAAAAGTTAATTTCAAGCCCTGTGCAGGTAACAGCACTTCCGTGTTCACTTTTGGCCATTATAGTAATGACGAAGACTGTAATAAAGCATTTTACATTTATGTGTCCATATTGATCATTTAGATCAGGGATCACCAAACTCGGTTCTGGAGGGCCGGTGTCCTGCAGAGTTTAGCTCCAACTTGCCTCAACACAGCTGCCTGGAAGTTTCAAGTATACCTATTAAGACCTTGATTAGCTGGTTTAGGTGTGTTTGATTAGGGTTGTAGCTAATCTCTGTAGGACACCGGCCCTCCAGGACCGAGTGTGGTGACCCCTGATTTACATGATTTATGTCGTGTGTTTCTTCTCGCTTTAGTAAAACAAGATAGAAGACTATAAACAACTTTTCCAATTTAGGCAGCAGCAAACAGATCTAGTTAGGAGATTCTGCTTGGAAACCAAGGTAAATAGAACAAATGGCAACTCTTCCTTGTGAATAGATAATCAATATTATTGCACAGGTAATATATTATGAGAATACGATTTAACAGTTTTACAAGGAGGAACAAAATATGTAGAGGGCCCCATTTCTGTGTTTGCCTTGGGCCCCAAAATGGCTAAATCCGCCCCTGCTTGTAGACTATATGTAAACATCTTTTATGCGAGATAACTTATTCAAGTCAGTACTCAATAAACAATTACATGCACTTATTATGATCCCGCTTATTTTGGTAAAATAATTAACATTTTCAGATTCTAAAATGGGGGTGTAAACTTTTGACCTCAACTTGGAATGTAGCACACAGGTAAAATGTATTGTGCTTGTTTGTCTGTTTAAGAGCCGAACATGAATAATCAGACATAGAACACTGTTGTATGAAAAACTTTCCAAAGAATAAGCATAGAAAATACAGGTCTGAAAAAGCAAGCGAGTGAGTAAATAGCAGCTAAATGACAGATTTATTGTGTGAAATATTCATATAACCACAAATCACAAATGATTATACTGAAAAGAAAAATAGCTCAGGAAATAAGTGGAAGTTGGTAATACTTAACCTTTCCCAGCTTTGCTATATCTCTATAGAGAGACAGCGGGGTTGTAAACAGAAGAGTGGACATCAGAATTACAAAATGTCTTTCTGTAAGAATGTTTCCAGGACCAACTGGAAAATCAAAGAGCACAAATGTCAGGTTTCTGCTTTTATCAATATGTTCATTGTGGGAAAAAAAAAATGAGAATATGACATTTAGACCCAAGATTAAAGAATTTAAATGGGTCTAAGTGCATTTATTGTACTATGAAAACATACTCTAATTTTTAAAACTTAGAACTTGCTACAGTCTTAAAAATAAAGGTTCCAAGGGGTATTTTTGCAGTGATGCCATAGAAGAACCATTTTTGGTTCCCCAAAGAACCTTTCAGTGAACAGTTTTTAAAAGAACCATTTTTTTTAAATCTAAAGAACCTTTTTTGACCGTAAAGAACATTTTCTGCATTTGAAAGGTTCCATAGGTGTTCAAGGTTCTTCACAGAACCATTGATGCCAATAAAGAACCTTTATTTTTAAGAGTGTACAGTAAAAAAAAAAAAAAAAAAAAACGGTTGCTCTAAAATCCATAGACTAACAGAATTATTCACATTTGCATATCATTCATGCCTATGTGGTGTTCAGAAACATAATAAGGGAGATGTGAACATGAATTTCATGCTGTTTACTCAAACGTCTTAAATGCACAGCAGCGAAAAAGACTAAATGGATAAAAATGGTCATAATAAGTTCATTATGAATTTCCTGAACCACAAAATCAGTCATAAGGGTCAATTATGTGAAATTGAGATGAATACATCTGTTAAAAGTTGAATAAATAAGCTGTTTTGAAAATCAGGAATCTGAGGGTTCAAAAAAATCCAAATATTGAGAAAATAACCTTTAAAGTTGCTTTAAAGATGCATATTACTAATAAAAAAAATTTACGGTAGGAAATTTACTAAATATCTTCATTGAATATGTATCCTAATGATTTTTGGCATAAAAGAAAAATTGATCATTTTGAGCCATACAGCGCATTTTTGCTTATTGCAACAATTATACCCGTGCTACTTAAGACTGGTTTTGTGGTCCAGGGTCACATTTGTAATAAGCAGCTCACCTCCTGGGATTCTCATAAACACTTTGGTCAGCGTATCACCTGTGATGATGTTGTAGCTGATCATTGCTATTTAGGACACAATAAAGGCAAAAAAGAGGTGTATTCTTCAAAATCTCAGTTCACCTCACAAATTAAATACAACAAAAGATCATTAGGACAGAAAATGGATGTCTGTGATTACCAATAAATGGGTAAAGAAACTGTAGAGCTGACACAATCAAATATCCTATTTGGCCGAATGTGCTTTGAACCAGAGACTGATAACTGTTTGTCCCAGACAGATTTCCTCCCCTGACCAGCAGGATGATGGAGTAATCTGCAGGAAGAAAAAAAACCCCAATGCATTTCTGTATATTTTAAGTATTAAAAAAAGTGTAAAATTTGTGTAAAAAGCTTAATGCATGTGAAAATGTCATTATGTGAAATGACATGTTGGTCTTCATTTACTCAACATTATTTAGATCCCATATTGTCTTTTTTTATTTATGAAACACAAATGCAAAGTTGGGTGGAATATCTGAGCTGCCTTCTTTCATGGTTAGAAAAGCATTACAAACAATATTTATGGTGATATATTTATGATGATGGTGATGGAGATTTACTGTCGTGTTCCAAAAAGAAGGCAAAAGCACCATAAATCTGTCACAAATTTGTCCAGTATACAAAAGTCAAAAGTTTAGATACACCTTGCAGAATTATTTTACCAAAATAAGAGGGGTCATACAAAATGCATGTTATTTTTTATTTAGTACTGACCTGAAAAGAAATGATGCTCCAGAAGAAAAAACATGCATTAAGAGCTTTTGAACAGAATGAAAATGTGTACATTTTTCTTATTTTGCCTAAATGTCTTTTTTTCATTTAGTGCTGCCCTTTAGAAGCTACAGAAGATACTTACTTGTTTCCCAGAAGACAAAATAAGTTGAATTTACCCTGATCTTAAATTTCAAAAAGTTTTCACCCCCCGGCTCTTAATGCATAATTTTTCCTTCTGGAGCATCAGTGAGTGTTTGAACCTTCTGTAATAGTTGCATTGCCCCTCAGTTGTCCTCAGTGTGAAAAGATGAATCTCAAAATCATACAGTCATTGCCGGAAAGGGTTCAAATACACAAAAATGCTGAAAAACCAAATAATTTGTGGGACCAAAAAAAATTTTCTGAAGAACAGCAGGCAGTTTAACTGTTCAGGACAAACAAGGGACTCATGAACAACACACAAAACAAAAAACAACAAAAAACACAGCTGTGGATTATTTGGGTAACGACAAAGTATTAAGAATCAAGCTTATGTAAACTTTTGAATATTTTTTTCTATTATGGACTATATGCAAACATCTTTTATGTGAAATATCTTATTCAGGTCAGTGCTAAATGAAAAAAAAAAGCATTTTGTATGTTACCTCTTATTTTGGTAAAATAATTAACATTTTGCAGATTCTGCGACCTCAGCTGTAGGCCATATTTTTCTATATACTTTAATTTTTATCCAAACTATGCCCTAAACATCACTCTAAGCTATTTTGTATAACCAATGCATGCGAGTATTTTAACACATAGTATAGTTAACGGCTCATGCATATTTGCAGTGCATACCTGTGATGATGGCAACCAGAACAAGCAGCAAGAGACCCATTGGGAGACCAGCCTGACTTAAGGAATACGGCAAACCTAGATGAATTTAACCAAGAATTAAGAAATGCAGACAACTTGATACAAATAGATACAAATGTGACAACTAACCCCAATCTCCCCTACAGGGAAAGATCTGCTGACTAACTATTTTTTTCTGATCAGGCAGGTGATAGAGAACAAAAATAGCAGCAAGAATGCATACATTAAAATGTTTTGCTGACCTCTTCTAGACCCAGAGATATATCATAGGACTAGAAAAAATATTTAGTTCTTTTTTTTTTCTCCAGCAGAAGCATGTGAACTGATTGAGGCTATTTTCCAGTCATATGATCCTACACCACATGGAATCTAAGCCAGTTCTCACATCTACTGACCTACTAAAATACACAAATGTGACTAATAAGAAACTAATGAACATAATAGCACCCACACAACATCAAGCAAGCTTTTGACTTGAAGAATAGATTACATTTTCTATACAGATATTTCATAGACTATATTTTACCTTAGCTATCCTGCCTTGCTTAAAATAAAAAGACAATTTAAATGTATAATAACCAAAAACTATTCACTATAAGCCAAGAGTTTGTATATAGCCATCAAAACTATGAAATTACACAAATGAAAGTATGGGAATTATGTATGACCAAAAGAAAGAGCATTAACTACATCCATTTAACACAATATTTTAGATATAAAACCACCATAAAATCACCTGACATTCTCTTAACCAACTTTATGAGAAACACTTAATAAAGGAGTTCACATACACACTTGCTGATGCTTTTCCCTCAACATCCACGTCAACTAATCAACTTATAATAATAATAGTTTTGTAAGAAAATGCACACATACAATTTGCATTTGCCAACACATTTTAAGATCAAAAGGGACATATATTTAGTTCGCTGTGTCCAAACTTTTGACTGATATTGTCTATGAGCATTGATAACAAAATATTACCTATAATCCCAGATCCAATAATGGAATTGATGAAATTAAATGAGGCCGAGGAAATTGAACTAGTTCCACTTTTCTCCATGTCCTTATGTGAAGACAACAAACAATTCCTGTCACCCTCCATCTGTAAAGACAAAAACTCACATCAGAAGGATGTCCAGTATATCTCAGACTTACAATTATTAATGAATGATCAGAAAATATACAAACTCACCTGTTGAACTGTGCTGCTTTTTTCTCTTTTGTGGTTCTGCATTAAAAACAACACTTCTGAGATGTCCGGCTGCACTATATGGATGTTCCCCATGTCAGTAAAAGTTCTCCACCTGATTTATTCAGTCCACCCACAGAATAAAAATACGCCCCCTTGCTGCTGTGCTCAACCATCGGCTGCAGACTATTTGAAAAGCTGTTTCTACATGAAGAGCTTAATCTGTGTTTGACACACAAAGCCTGTTAAACCGTATTATAGCTGCTGGATGAACATTTGCTCAACAGTCTCACCTTATTGGGAAATAGTGGAAAGTAATTAAACTCAAGAATAATGTAACTAAAGGAAAATGCAGATAGATAGATAGATAGATAGATAGATAGATAGATAGATAGATAGATAGATAGATAGATAGATAGATAGATAGATAGATAGATAGATAGATAGATAGATAGATAGACGGATGGACGGACGGACGGACGGACGGACGGACGGACGGACGGACAGACAGACAGACAGACAGACAGACAGACAGACAGACAGATAGATAGATAGATAGATAGATAGATAGATAGATAGATAGATAGATAGATAGATAGATAGATAGATAGACGGATGGATGGATGGACGGACGGACGGACGGACGGACGGACAGACGGACAGACAGACAGACAGACAGACAGAGAGATAGATAGATAGACGGATGGATGGACGGACAGACAGACAGACGGACATACAGAGAAGACAGACAGACAGACAGACAGACAGACAGACAGACAGACAGACAGACAGACAGACAGACAGACAGACAGACAGGCAGACAGACAGACAGACAGACAGACAGATAGATAGATAGACGGATGGATGGACGGACGGACGGACGGACAGACAGACAGACAGACAGACAGACAGACAGACAGACAGGCAGACAGACAGACAGACAGACAGATAGATAGATAGACGGATGGATGGACGGACGGACGGACAGACAGACAGACAGACAGACAGACAGACAGACAGACAGACAGATAGATAGATAGACGGACGGACGGACGGACGGACGGACGGACGGACGGACGGACGGACAGACAGACAGACAGACAGACAGACAGACAGACAGAGAGATAGATAGATAGATAGACGGATGGATGGATGGACGGACAGACAGACGGACGGACGGACGGACGGACGGACGGACAGACAGACAGAGAGATAGATAGATAGATAGATAGATAGATAGATAGATAGATAGATGGACGGACGGACGGACGGACAGACAGACAGACAGAGAGATAGATAGACGGATGGATGGATGGATGGACGGACGGACGGACGGAAGGACGGGACAGACAGACAGACAGACAGACAGACAGACAGACAGACAGAGAGATGGATGGATGGATGGATGGATGGATGGACGGACGGACGGACGGACGGACGGACGGACGGACGGACGGACGGACGGACGGACGGACGGACGGACAGACAGACAGACAGACAGACAGACAGACAGACAGACAGAGAGATAGATAGATAGATAGACGGATGGATGGATGGACGGACAGACAGACGGACGGACGGACGGACGGACAGACAGACAGAGAGATGGACGGACGGACGGACGGACGGACGGACGGACGGACGGACAGACAGACAGACAGACAGACAGACAGACAGACAGACAGACAGACAGACAGACAGACAGACAGACAGACAGACAGACAGACAGATAGATAGATAGATAGATAGATAGATAGATAGATAGATAGATAGATAGATAGATAGATAGATAGATAGATAGATAGATAGATAGATAGATAGATAGATAGATGCAAACAAGCTCTAGTCATATGCCATATGTGCTGTAGTTTACACAGACACACAAACACATAGGGACACAGTGTTTTTGTCTACTGGACAAATCTTTGTGTCCTAGATTGTCTAGTGCTGCTGAGCAACGACCCAATCCAATGACATCTGGATGATACTTGAAGTGCCCACAATCTTCCTAAATAAGAAACATAATGCACAATTTAGATGCAAGTACACTGTTTTATTTGTTTTTTGCTTTTTTTATTATGTATTATTTAGTTCAAGATTGGAATTATTTTAGTTTACCAGCCTAATTGAACTATTCAAATCTGTGTTGTACTTTAAAGTATTAATAAGCACCAATAGCAATGCAGATGGTAAAATACAAGGTCAAAAGTTAATTAAAAGTTTGTGTTTAGTGGTCGTGGTTCATGGAAAGTCGAATTTTGATTAATGTTTAACTTAAGACTGACAATATGACTGGCAAATTAACAAAATTTGTTCATTGTATAGCTTATGAAATGTAAATTAAATGCTTTATGTTGTCTTACATACTGATATGAAATTGAAATAAAAATATATAAGTCAAAAAAAAAGTTTGGGCACACTTGACTGATTGTGTTTCTCAAATATGTTAAAACGCTTCTGCTTAAATACATTAAGTTGAAATTTTTTCTTAAGATAGATATCAATTTTTTTTTAAATTTTTTTTATTTTTTTTTAGGATTTTAATGGATGAGTGGACCAAATAGTGAAACAGCCAAAACATTTCTGGCAGACACTATTTTATTACATTTTTTTTTCTTTCTGACTGACTGACTGACTGAATGACTAACGTAAATGTTTTTATTTATTTATAATAATAATAATTACTAGTATTATTATCATTATTAATTAATTTAATAATTTATTAATTTTTTGGTTGCTTCTGCTTCAAAAACATATTTAATTTAATTTAATTTAACATTTAATTTAATTTTATTTTATTTTTTCTTTCTTTCTGACTGACATGTTTTTATTTTGTTATTATTATTATTATTATTATTATTATTATTATTATTATTATTATTATTATTTTTGCTTCTGCTTAAACGCTTTAAATTATTACTGAAGATAAATAACAATTATTATTATTGTTGATTTTATTTATTTTTAACATGTTTTACTTTTTCTTTTTCTTTTTTAGGATTATAATGCATGAATGGACAAAATAATGAAAGAAAAACAGCCAAAACTCTTTCTGGCAGCCACTGTTTTATTTTATTTTATTTTATTTTATTTTATTTTATTTTATTTTATTTTATTTTATTTTATTTTATTTTATTTTATTTTATTTTATTTTATTTTATTTTATTTTTTATTAGTATTATTTATTTATTTATTTATTTATTTAATGTTTTTGACTGTAAATGTAAAATTTACAATATGTAGATATTAACACCAAAACTGTTTATGTGATGTAATCCACTAGGTGGCGGAATCAGCCTTCGCAGTCCTTGTCTGAAGTGTTTGCCAGACGTTTTGAGCTGATAATATGCGATGGAAGATACTGGAAAATTGATTAAACCTACAAAATTGCTTTACTCAACTATGGTGTTTTTATTAACTTAGTCTAAAAATTTTAAGTAAAAAAAAAAAATTATTGTAAAAAAAAAATTACTACATGGTGCTTCATAAAATAATAAATGTCATTTATTTACTATATCGCGGTAACCGTGTCCGTATTTTACAATACTGATGTTTTTTTTAAAGAAAACATATGATAAAGTGACAAACCTGGCCTTGAATTTGTCTTTTTACCTCGTCTTTTTTTTGGATTATAATGGATGAGTGAGCCAAATAGTGAAAGAAAAACAGCCAAAACACTTTCTGGCAACCACTATTTATTATATTATTTATTTTCTTTTCTTTCTGACTGAAATAAATTGTTTTATTTATTTTAGAATTATTTATTATTATTATTATTATTATTATTTGACTGCTTCTGCTTAAATGCTTTAAACTGAAATTATTCCTGAAGATAAATATTATTTTTTAAGTATTTTGTTTGGATTATAATGGATAAGTGGACCAAATAGTGAAAGAAAAACAGCCAAAACACTTTCTGGCAGCCACTATTTTCTTTTCTTTTCTTTTCTTTTCTTTTCTTTTCTTTTCTTTTCTTTTCTTTTCTTTTCTTTTCTTTCTTTCTTTCTGACTGACATAAATGGTTATAATTATTATTTATTATTTTTATTTATTTTTTGACAGCTTCTGCTTAAATGCTTTAAGCTGAAATTATTCTTTGAAGATAAATATTATTTTGTAAGCATTTGTTCTAGGATTATAATGGATAAGTGGACCAAATAGTAAAATAAAAACAGCCAAAACACTTTGTGGCAGCCACTATTTTATTTTATTTTATTACATTATTTTATATTTTATTATTATTATTTATAAAGTGACAAACATGTCCTTAAATTTGTCTTTTTACCTCGTCTTTTTGACAATACACTAACTAAAATCTATATATATATATAGACGGGAAATAAAGTAAACATGCTATTTTATTTTATTATCTGTCTTGTTTTTGTCAAAATGTGCGTATTTTAAGTTAAAGACAAGGGGTGGGGCAAACCCCCTTTTGAAAACTCATTATACGAAAGCAAAAGCCATAAAAAAATTAAATCAAAGTAAAAACGACATGTGAAGTCATCATCACATCTCGTCTTTTTGGCGTCAGAGACCGTCAAGTTGCGAAAATTTAGGACTCCCACTATGGCGAAGGTCAAGTTCTTAACATTCATGAGCGAATGTTTTCCATTGGACGGTTAAGATGCCACGTCAGCACAATCTAATTAATATTCATGAGGCAAGCAGTTAATAAATGAAGGCAGACGAGGCAACGTTGGCATGGCGTACTTAATATTCATAAGCCAAGCCTTAGGCATAGTAGGATTGGTGATTTCGCTCTGGGTCTAATGATTAACCGGAAGCGCTCATCTCTGTGATCTCAGGCACTTCGCTCTTTTTGATCACAGTCTTCTGCGATTTTTTTTTCCTCGCCGAAAATCCCTTGGAGTTTACTTACTTGGGTAAAGTTGCCCACACTGTATGTTTTGCTTCACCTTGGATCACTGAATCAAGTTTTGCTCCTGGACGCCGAGGATTAATTTTCCCCTCATGTTGGCAGATATTCCCTGATTTTTTTGCTGGAAGATGGTGAGTGGATCATAAAGTGCTGATGAAAGCTATAAAAAATTACGGGCAATAAAATGCTTCGGGTTATAATTAAATGCAAATAAGACAATATTTGAACTAAGATTTTAAATTAAACCTAGTGGGCTAGTCTAAGCTTTATTGTGATTACACAGTAGCAAAAGTCAGTTTTTGAATTGTTTTCTTATTCAGGTGACAGTATTACAGTGTAACAACATTTTCAACTCCCGTTTTTTATTTAGTGATTGATAGAAATAGTTTAGCTGTCCGTGATAGGCATACTTTTGTTTTTGTATTGCATACAGTAAGTCATTGTTGTCATAACAGCATTAGATGCAAAAGAAAAAAGTTATTTAAATATCTGTACATTGATTGATTTGTTTGGTTTTCCGACATCCATTTATTATGTCAGCACCACTGGTCTAGACTGCGCCACAGGTTTTGTGCTTTATTTAACGTAGAGCATTTCATAACACTTCTAATGCATTTGATTGCAATGATGAAACGCATGTTATATTGAATACAATTTATCCAAGCAATCATCGCTTGTTTTTATTTTCACGCCGTGGTTTTTCTGAGAGACATGTCAACTGTCCTAACCCTGGTTGACGCCCTGGAAATCCACTTTTCCAGTGATTGATTCTTGAATCTGCGGTGGAAGAGATGATGCCACAGGATAAAAATAGTTTATTCAACTCACACGAAGTTGTATGTTTGCATTAGACTGCTAAAGCGCGTTTAATTCGACTTTGGAAATGAACTATGTCGATTCGGTTCGGAATCGATTCTTTCGAACGATTCATTCTAAATAGCTCACGTAATCTCTTCAGCACGTTGTCGCTGACATTTCGTCTACTTTTGTGAAACCAATGTGACCCTGGACCACAAAACCAGTCATAAGGGTAAAATCTGAAAGCTGAATAAATAAGCTTTCCATTGATGTCTGGTTTGTTAGGATAGGACAATATTTGGGGAAAGAATCAAAATATTCAGAAAATCGCCTTCAAAGTTGTCCAAATTACGTCTTTAGCAATGCATATTACTCATCAAAAATTAGTTTTAATAATGTTTACTGTCATGGAACATGATTTTTACTTAACACTGTTATTTCATGCACCTGTCAAGTTTGAGATTTAGTTTTTTTTTTTTTTTGGTGTTTCATAAAGTGTTTTTTCAGACTAGTGGAAAGAAAACACCCAAAAGACACTGTTAAGTGTTTCTTTTATAGCACTTTATCTATTTGTGTCAATAGATTTCAATTACAATATATACTTTTAAAGGCCGTTTTCTCAAAATTAGTTTTTTCTCCTACACTGAGCCATAAATCTCCACTTCAGTAGCATTTACACACACCAAACTTCACATTTTAATTCCTGTCTATATCCTGAAGGTTTTCACTGAGGGATTTGTTCATATATAATTTGCTTGATTTTATACAACATTTTATTCCACCAAAAATGTAAAAAAAACAACAACAAAAAAGTTTACAAAATGAGATACCCAAAATCCCCTCTGTAAAAAGTTTTGTCTCTAATATGTCAAAAAAATTAAACAAGAATTTTGAAACTGACTTCATCCAGTGTTTATATTTTTGTACTAGAAATGTATGCAAATTAGCACATATTTCATTAAATAATGGCTCATTTGCATATCTAAACCTAACATTTTAGAAAACTTGTAATATAATTTTTTTTTTTGCAATTATCAATGTAATCAATCAACTGGGTAAGTAAGGTGATAACTATTAGTTCATTTTTTTTTTTTTTTTTTTTTTTTTTACCCTTTTCACCTGCAGTGTCTCGCTTTTGATTTTTGGCATAAAAGAAAAATCGATCATTTTGAGCAATGTTTTGTTGGCTATTGCTACAAATATAGGCTACCTGTGCTACTTATGACTGGTTTTGTGGTCCAGGGTCACATATGAAAGCAAATTTCCTCAATTTCTAGGTATAAATACATTAACAACAATAATAATGTTCTTTAGAAATGGTTTATTGTAACTCTGTGTTTCAGTTTCGACTCATACAAAACAAAAATTCAAAACAATTCAAATAAAACCAGTTTGCATAAAATAAAATTGATTTACATATTTTACGTCTACGCATGTTTTGTTAAATAATGCTGTAGTGCATTGGTTTATGAGTCAATAAAACAAAACAGTCATATACAAGTCTATGGCAAGCCGTTTTAGCCCAAAATATACTAAGTGTTACTCGTCGTAATTGCATTTTTACTAGTAACAATTTAATTAGAGAGCTCTGTAATTGGAATTGTTACTAGTAAAAACTGAGTTAGAGAGCTCTTTAATTAAAATTGTTACTAGTAAGAATTGAATTAGAGAGCTCTGTAATTAAATTCTTAAAAGTAACAGTTATAATTAGAGAGCTCTCTAATTCAATTTTTACTAGTAACAATTCCAATTAAAGAGCTCTCTAATTCAGTTTTTACTAGTAAAAATTCAATTACAGAGTTTTACAATTAAAATTTTACTAGTAAAAAAGCACATAATTGCAGAGCTCCGTAATTGAATTAAAGAGCACTCTAATTCAGTTCTTACTAGTAACTATTGAATGAGAGAGTTTTGAGAGCTCTCTAATTGAAATTGTTACTAGTAATAATTCAATTGTAGAGCTCTCTAATTGAAATTCTTACTAGTAAAAATAGATTTAGAGAGCTCTCTAATTGAAATTCTTACTAGTAAAAATAGATTTAGAGAGCTCTCTAATTGAAATTCTTACTAGTAAAAATAGATTTAGAGAGCTCTCTAACTGAAATTCTTACTAGTAAAAATAGATTTAGAGAGCTCTCTAATTGAAATTCTTACTAGTAAAAATAGATTTAGAGAGCTCTCTAATTGAAATTCTTACTAGTAAAAATAGATTTAGAGAGCTCTCAAATTGAAATTCTTACTAGTAAAAATAGATTTAGAGAGCTCTCTAATTGAAATTCTTACTAGTAAAAATAGATTTAGAGAGCTCTCTAATTGAAATTCTTACTAGTAAAAATAGATTTAGAGAGCTCTCTAATTGAAATTCTTACTAGTAAAAATAGATTTAGAGAGCTCTCTAATTGAAATTCTTACTAGTAAAAATAGATTTAGAGAGCTCTCTAATTGAAATTCTTACTAGTAAAAATAGATTTAGAGAGCTCTCTAACTGAAATTCTTACTAGTAAAAATAGATTTAGAGAGCTCTCTAATTGAAATTCTTACTAGTAAAAATAGATTTAGAGAGCTCTCTAATTGAAATTCTTACTAGTAAAAATAGATTTAGAGAGCTCTCTAATTGAAATTCTTACTAGTAAAAATAGATTTAGAGAGCTCTCTAATTGAAATTCTTACTAGTAAAAATAGATTTAGAGAGCTCTCTAATTGAAATTCTTACTAGTAAAAATAGATTTAGAGAGCTCTCTAATTGAAATTCTTACTAGTAAAAATAGATTTAGAGAGCTCTCTAACTGAAATTCTTACTAGTAAAAATAGATTTAGAGAGCTCTCTAATTGAAATTCTTACTAGTAAAAATAGATTTAGAGAGCTCTCTAACTGAAATTCTTACTAGTAAAAATAGATTTAGAGAGCTCTCTAATTGAAATTCTTACTAGTAAAAATAGATTTAGAGAGCTCTCAAATTGAAATTCTTACTAGTAAAAATAGATTTAGAGAGCTCTCTAATTGAAATTCTTACTAGTAAAAATAGATTTAGAGAGCTCTCTAATTGAAATTCTTACTAGTAAAAATAGATTTAGAGAGCTCTCTAATTGAAATTCTTACTAGTAAAAATAGATTTAGAGAGCTCTCTAATTGAAATTCTTACTAGTAAAAATAGATTTAGAGAGCTCTCTAATTGAAATTCTTACTAGTAAAAATAGATTTAGAGAGCTCTCTAACTGAAATTCTTACTAGTAAAAATAGATTTAGAGAGCTCTCTAATTGAAATTCTTACTAGTAAAAATTCTGTTGTAGCTCTGTAATTCAAAATGAATGGAAGTCAATGGAGACATATGATTAGTAAAAATTCATTTGTAGATCTCTCTAATTGCTATTGATACTAGTAAGAATTGAATTAGAGAGCTCTGTAATTGAAATTGTAACTAGTAAAAATTTATTTAAAGAGCTCTCTAACTGGCATTCCTACACTTGTCCACTTGGGGTTCAGAGTACAATTTTTATCCACATTATTTTCACACTTGTCTAGTACAAATATATCACTTTGTTTCATATTTACAGTGTATGTTTTTTGTTATTTACCTCAAAAGAAAGGAAGTGAAATGTGACAACATGCCCAGCAGGTGGGGTACATTGTAACATCTGAAGGGCACGTTGTAACATATAACAGCTTAAAATGTTATCTGATCGAATGAAAAAAGTATACACAACAAACTAAAATATTTAGTCAATAAAATACATGTTAACTTTTTCAAATAATGACGTTTTAAAAAAAACAAACTAATTTTGGACTTTGACAATGAACACATCGCAAACAATGCTTGGAACGGCCCTGATCGCAACACACAGCTGTACAGTAGTTCAAAACAAAGTGGACAAATAGATGAAACACATTTAGACATTCAGAAAAACACTCCACACATAACTCGCATAGAACACGACACACATAAACGAGCCAAAATGCTTTACATTTCTTGAAATAATAACTTCTGAACATTAAACATTCATTGTCAGCCTTTATTCACCTGTTTCTTGTGTTCTCTTATCAAAATCCTTAGAAGGAAGTAGTGTAAATTGCATTGCTAATGTCATAGAATAGCATATTGTCACACAGTGTTACAACGTTCCCCATCTGCACAACTGGAGTTTAAAGCAGGTTAGTGTCTTCTGCTGGTTTGCGAAGCATTAATAAAGTATCTTAACTGATAAATAACAAATTGAGGATTAAAATAATAGCAGATTTGTCTAATTTTACATGAATACTAAAAACTGAAATGAAAAATTTACTTCAGCCAGAAATATCCTTTTACTATGGTAAAATACGTATTCAGCGATATCTTCAAAAGGCTTTTGAATTTTGTTGCTTTTTTTTCTCTGCATAGTGTTGCAATTACAACTAGTAAATACCGTAAATTTGGTTATGCTAGCATGTGTGGAAATATTTAAACCACCTGTTACAATTAACCCCGTGTTAGTTTGTGCCCTGCTCTACCCTACGACGAGTAAAGCTTAGTATATTTTAGGCTAAAACGGCTTGCCATACAAGTCGTAAACATACTTATGCATTGCATTTTCGTTCAATGCTTATTACGATTTGGATATCAGTCGTTGGTTAGTTGATTCGAAATTGTTCATATCGTTTTAGTTAATCAGTTCATTAAAAAGATTCAACCCAAAAGAACGAATCGTTAGCGAATTGTTTAGCTTCTGTTCTGTTCACTTGTGAATCGTTTAAATTGCTAGTCGAGACGATGCCACCCCTGCTGAAAAAAACAGCATATGCTAGTTAGGTATGTTTTGGTGCTGGGATGCTGGTTTTAGCTGGTTTATGCTGGTCCTTTGCTGGTTTATGCTGGTCCCTTGCTGGTTTTTGCTGGTTTATGCTGGTTTATGCTGGTCATGTTGCTGGTTAATGCTGGTCCTTTGCTGGTTTATGCTGGTCCTTGACCAGCAACATGACCAGCATAAACCAGCTAAGGACCAGCATAAACCAGCAAGGGACCAGCATAAAACAGCAAAGGACCAGCATAAACCAGCTAAAACCAGCATCCCAGCACCAATACATACCTAACCAGCATATGTTGGTTTTTTCAGCAGGGACAGCATTGGAAGTTCATTCAACACATACAACGACAATTTTATAAAAGGCTATGTTTTTTTTTTTGACTGCAGCTGATTGAACAGTGGTTATTTATGAGGAAAAGATTATAAGATCAGAAAGATTTGATCGCTCGAGTGCACCAAAATCTCCTCATAAATCGCTTCATACAGATTAGATTTAATAAAAGAAGGCATGATCTTCTGTTCCGCCCACCTCAGCTGAACACAACCGTCTAGAAGGCGCCCATATAAATTAAATCAGGTATTTCTCCACAGACAGGCAGACAGTCATAATATTAAGGCTTTCTTCACCAGTTACGTAAGATGAAAGAAATGGTGCTCGCAAATATAATATAGTAGTGGACTACAAAAGTGTTTGAGTAATAGTTTTTTTATGGAATGATACACAGAAAGTGTCCCTAATACTTTACATAGAGATCTTTGAAATAGCTACGCTTTCGATTTTGTGAAGAGATGCTCCAGCAGAAACTCTGTCAATCATTGCTCTGGGCAGGGTTTAATTCAATGGAAGTTAGCAAAAAGATATATTTTTAAGAGTGAGTAATTAATGAGTAAAATCTAAAAGTGGATGTTATTCATCATACTCTTAAGTGTCCCATGATCTTTCAGAATTCATTCTGATATGCTGATTTGCTGCTTAGGAAACATTTCTTATTATTATCAATGTTGAAAACAGTTGTGCTGCTTTTGTGGAAACTGCGATACATAAAAAATTTAATAATGTACAGTTGAGGTCAGAATCTGCAAAATGATATTATTTTGCCAAAGTAAGAGGGATCATACAAAATGCATGTATTTATTTAGTACTGACCTGAATAAGATATTTCACATAAAAGATGTTTACATATAGTCCACAAGAGAAAATAGTTGAATTTATAAAAATGACCCTGTTCAAAAGTTTCCATATGCTTGATTCTTAATACTGTTTTGTTAGCTGAAAGATATACCGCTGTTTTTTATTTAGTGACAGTTGTTCATGAGCCCCTTGTTTGTCCAGAACAGTTAAACGTCCTGCTGTTCTTCAGAAACATCCTACAAATACATAAAAATTCTTTGGTTTTTCAGTATTTTTGTGTATTTGAACCCTTTTCAACAATGACTGTATGATTCTGAGATGCATTCTTTCACACTGAGGACAACTAAAGGACTCATGCAACTATTGCAGAAGATTCAAACCTTCACTGATGCTCCAGAGGGAAAAACGGTGCATTAAGAAAACTTTTTGAATTTGAATATTAGGGTAAATTTAACTTATTTTGTCTTATGGGAAACATGCAAGTGCCTTCTGTAGGTTCTGAAGGGCAGTACTAAATTAAATAAAATTATATATGCAAAATAAGAAAAATGTACACATCTCCATTTTGTTCAAAAGTTTTCACCCCCGGCTCTCAATGCATTGTATTTCCTTCTGGAGCATCAGCGAACGTTTGACTCTTCTGTAATAGTTGCATATGAGTCCCTCAGTTGTCCTGAGTGTGAAAAGATGGATCTCAAAATCATACAGTCATTATTGGAAAGGGTTCAAATACACAAAAATGCTGAAAAACCAAAGAATTTGTGAAACCTAAAGGATTTTTCTGAAGAAGAGCGAACAGTTTAACTGTTCAGGACAAACAAGGGACACATGAACAACTGTCACTAAACCAAAATACCAAAAAACACACAGCCGTGGATCATTTAGGTAACAACACGAGAAGAATCAAGTGTATGTAAACTTTTGATCAGGGTCATTTTTATAAATTCAACTATTATTTTCTCTTGTGGACTGTATGTAAATGTCTTTTATGTGAAATATCTTATTCGGGTCAGCACTAAATAAAAAATAACATGCCTTTTTATACAAGTTCTCTTAATAAAACTTTTGAAGTCTACTGTGAATGTCTTTACGTTGACTTTTGATCAATTTAATGCATTTTGCTGAATAAAATGCCTGCATTGTTTTAAATAATAAAAAAGAGTGGTTTTTAATTTCACATGCTTTTAAAATGTAAAGTGTGAATTGACACATTTTGGCACTGTATAATTAGCATATTATTGTCGAGTTTTTGCAGTGGCTGTTAAGATTGAAATGATGATCAGTCTGTTCTGTCCGCAAAGTATCAGTATTAAAAAGCATTATAATCTGACAGGAGGTATCAATGAATATGAGCTGTTAGATCCATTACTGAGCATGGTTTGTGATTCAGAGGCATTTTGCTAAGTGCACTTGGAGGTTTTTGGTTTCACTCCAGCATATATCCACACTTGGGAAACTTAATGTTTTTCCTCACAAGGCAGTGAGAAACACTTGAAGTGCCTGATATGATGGCTCTGATTGAAACTCTTTGTGGTTTTGGCTTTACTTTTTGGTGAACAAACTCAGTCTGTTTTGGATGGTGTGGCGACAAACAGCGAGGTGGGGAGATTTGCATAATGTAAACCGAATTGTTAATTCAGACGTTTTGCTGTCAACAGCAGCTCACATTGCTTAAAATCACTTTCAGTGTAAACCTTAGTTTAGTTTTAATGTAAATCAATATAACAATAGTTTATATACCAAAAATACACATTTAAATTAAGTATCATTAGATGACAAAAGACAAATTTTCAACTCCCAAAATATTAATTAATAGACTTTACCAGTCTTTGACACTATCCTTCAGACCTCTAAGTTTTACTATTTTGTCAGCAAGAAGTTTTTAAAAATTTAAAAATATGATAACATTTTGTATTATCAGATTTTCTTTTATATATTTTAATAAGTACAGGTCAGAATAAGTATGCTGTTTCATGTTTGCATAAATACATATATTATGCTGAATGACAATGGAAATTATTTTACTCATATTTGGATATTTTATTTTCACATAAGTTATTTGAAACATTAAAGTAGATGCTTTATTTGCATTAAATAGGTTTTATGTATATACATTTGATTGAATTTAAATTCAATTTAAGTGATTTGATGAGACTGTATTATATAAAATCAACTAACTTTAGTTTTTATTGCATTATTTTTTTATGTAGACAATATAATTTCAGTTATAACATCAGACAGTTATTTGGCAGTTAAAAATATACATTTTTTACATTTTCAATTTTACTTAAGAACATTTTATTTTAATAAAAACAGATGTTTTTGATTATTAAATTGTAATGGAACCATTCAAATGTAATCCAGAAAAGTAATGGAAAATAATTTGGTAAAAAATTAAACTGTAAAACTCAATCAGTTAGACAGGCTTTTTGATAAATAATTAATCATTAAAACAGAGCATAGAAATGGATATGAAATGGATTTCATAGGGCCCTATAATTATAATTGGGCTTTTTTGTGGTAATGCAAATATAAGTGAACAATACAATATAAGTGAACAATAGCTTTTAAAATTACTTAGAATACGTATGTGACCCTGGACCACAAAACCAGTCTTAAGTCGCTGGGGTATATTTGTAGCAATAGCCAAAAATACATTGTATGGGTCAAAATTATTGATTTTTCTTTTATGCCAAAAATCATTAGGAAGTTAAGTAAAGATCATGTTCCATGACGATTTTTTGTAAAATTCTTACTATAAATATATCAAAATGTAATTTTTGATTAGTAATATGCATTGTTAAGAACCTAATTTGGACAACTTTAAAGGTGATTTTCTCAGTATTTTGATTTTTTTTTGCACCCTCAGATTCCAGATTTTCAAATAGTTGTATCTCGGCCAAATATTGTCCCATCCTAATAAACTATACATCAATAGAAAGCTTAGTTATTGAGCTTTCATATGATGTATACATCTTAGTTTTGTAAAATTTATCCTTATGACTGGTTTTGTGGTCCAGGGTCACATATATGATAGCACTGATGCAATTATAATTAGTTCAAAAAAAAAAGAAAAAAAAAAAGAAAGAAATCTGGGGTTATTGGACATAATTGTTGTTTATAATGTATTATAAACAATAGAGCTAATGTACATTACGCGTTACAACAAAGGTCTGCACAGGGCGCCAACAACCTGATGATTGTTTTTATACATTACTGGTTATGTAATCCTTGTTTAATATTGACTAAACAATATTTAATTCAAATGGCCACTTAAGATTAAATATTTGGCCATATTTTTACCACAGAAATGCTATAACTGCAGTAATTTAATGAATATTTGGACATCAAAATGTCAAGTTTCTCTGCAGACTGCCTGATGTTGTTGTTGAGAATTTTGATGTATTGCTCCTTTTTCATGGTGCCGTTTACTGTGATTAGGTTCCCTGGTCCACCGGCTGAAAAACACCCCCAAAACATTAGGTTCCCACCACCGTGTTTAACAGTGGGGATGGTGTTCTTAGGGTTGAAGCCTTCTCCTTTTTCATGCCAAATGAAGGCTACATCATTGTGGCCAAACAATTCAATTTTTGTTTCATCTGACCATAAAACAGAAAACCAGAAGTCTTCTTCTTTGTCCAGATGAGCATTTGCAAAGGCCAAGCGGGCTTTTGTGTGCCTTATCAGGAGAAGTGGTGTCCTCCTTGGTCTGCGTCTGTGGAACCCAGCGGTGTGCAGTGTCTGTTGGACTGTCTGCCTTGAGATGTTGCCACTAGCAGAGCCCAGATTCATCAGGATGGCCTTGGTGGTGATCCTTTTCTACCTCTCTCACTATCCTCCTGGCCAGCATAGGTGTCACTTTTGGCTTCCGACCACGTCCTCTGAGATTTTTCACAGTGCAGAACATCTTGTATTTTTGAATAATACTTTGCACTGTAGCCATTGGAACTTCAAAACATTTAGAAATGATCTTATAGCCCTTTCCTAGCTTGTGAGCAGCCACAATGCGCAGCCGCAGGTCCTCAGTGAGCTCCTTTGTCTTAGCCATGCCCATGACTGTCCACAAACCAGCAGCAGAGAGCTTCTGTTTTTCACCGGTTGGGTTGATTAAAACAGCTGTTCCCAATGAATCAGGTTAATTAGGATGCTTTAGAACAGCTTGGACTATTTGGAATGGTATAGAACTTTGGATTTTCCCATAGACTGTGACCGTTTGCAAAGGGTATGAATAATTTTGGACATGACACTTTTTGTTCAAATGTAAATAAAAGCTGAGAAAAATGTTTTTCCACAATGATGCCTCTTGTACATCATCTTATTATCTTTTAAGAGAAGCCTGTGTCATTTCCGGTCTAAAAAAACTTGCTGGTTGAATAAAAGTAACTTTAAGTCAGAATTTGCCAGGGGTACGAATAATTTCAGGCTTGACTGTATTTATTTAACTGACTCATAGCATTTGAGAATTATGCTTAATTATGATTTTTATATGGGTTTAATATATAACGCAGCCTTGGAAAACAGTCTAATAATGCGTTTCATGGATTCTCGTCCCTGAAATGTGCCACTTAGAATCATTGAATCGCGACAGCTCTACAGTCTAATACACATATTTTTGGTTTGTTTCTTTGTTTTGTTTCTTTGTTTTTCTTGCTGCCCTGTCAAATTTCTTTTGTGTTCTAGAAAAGCTCAATGTGAGAGCAGAGAAAAGGTCTCTACAGACTGATAAAGAGCAGATCAGCTGGCATTTGGTGTGCCGACCTCAGTGTCCGTTGTCAGGTGTATTTGTCTTGCAGAGGAGTCAATATGTCACGAAGAGCGATTAGAGGCTTTGAGCCAGAGTCAGGTTGCTGTTGTCGATGGTAATCAAGTGATGAATATGATGTGTAATTTGTAGTAACCTCAGCCATCGTTTAAATGTTGACTCGTGTCTCTATTTGAAGTTTATTTTGGCTCTTGTTTGGATGAGCGGGCCTGTCAGTCAGCTACTCAACCTCTAATTAAAATGTATGCCGAGTCTGCTGGGAGTACAGATGTGGTCAACAACCTGTTAATCTCTCACAGGACACACTGTTCTACCTGCAGATAATAATCTGGATTTATTACGTCTGTAGAGTGCGGCTGAAGATGGTGTCTGATGCAAAACCTTTTTGGTTGGGACCAGGTGTGCCGGTTGACTTACAAACCTGTAATGCAAAGTACAATAAATAGAATTTTAAATGGAGAAAGTGTTCTTAACTTTGTAAGACGGGTCTATTTCAGACATTGTGAAATCTTGGTGAAATGTCTTTGTATTATGGAACAAATATCAAAGCCACATAAGCAGGGAAACATTTCATAAAAACATAAAACAAGTACAGTCAAACATTTATTCAGACACCTTTAACATTTCTCACATTATCACAGTTTATTTGCTATAGTTTAGAAAATAGCAATAAAATATGCATCAAAACTAATTCATCTTGATAATGTCAGATAACTTTGACAGAAAGGTATGTAATGGATTGCAATTAACCAAAAATTCAGACAACTGTTAATGTGACAATATTAACATAATATTAGCTATTGTCACGGTCCGGATCAGACAGGAACACACGAACAACGACGTAGTAAAAGACGAATATTTAATAAATCCAATGGGAAACAGGCAGACACAGGAACACGGAGTGGTAACATTAAAGACCGACAGCATTGAGGGGAAACACACACTAAATACACAGACTGATTTTACACATCCAGGTGGAGACAATGAGGGAGAAACCAACAACACTCAGAACTGCGGGGGAAAATGGGAGAAACCAACATGAAAGTCCGGGGGTGTGACAGCTATCAATACTTTGTTGAACAATAACAATTACCAAGCAATTTTGGTAATTAATTTTGTTCAGTCTGTGGTGTTAAAAGGTCACATTAACAGTTAAAGAAAAAAAACACTTTAGCAAAACAATGTCAGGTCAAAGTGAATAATTTTTGGTCCCAAATTTTTATTAAATTTACTGATAGTCCACTGTATGAAGAATTTGTCGCAGTTTATTGTGGTATCCTCATTTACATAATGCCCTGCACCCATTAGTAAAATTCATAATTTCAAAAGTTATATCTGGTGTCTGTATAATTTTTGGTTTGACTGTATATTGCGCAAAATGAAGACAAAATGTATTGTTGTTTTTGCTTTTGGTGAACATTACCTGTCAGTGTATGCCATGTGCTTAGATATGTGTTTTATCTAATACAGTGAAATTTATACTTTTAAGCATGTCTAGATACTTTTTGGGAACACTATATAGCACAACAGCTGGGTTCTGGAAGTAAAAAGTGACCCTGGACCACAAAACCAGTCATAAGGTTAAATTTGACAAAACTGAGATTTATACATCATATGAAAGCTCAATAAATATTGATGTATGGTTTGTTAGGATAGGACAATATTTGGCTGAGATACATCTATTTGAAATCAGAAATCTGAGGATGCAAAAAAATCAAAAATACTGAGAAAATCACCTTTAAAGTTGTCCAAATTAGGTTCTTAACAATGCATATTACAAATCAAAAATTACATTTTGATATGTTTACAGTAGGAATTTTACAAAAAATCTTCATGGAACATGAACTTTACTTAATTTCTTAATGATTTTTGGCATAAAAAAAGAATAATCAAACATTTTGATCCATGCAATGTATTTTTGGCTATTGCTACAAATATACCCCAGCGACTTAAGACTTGTTTTGTGGTCCAGGGTCAAAAAAAAAAGAATACATGAATGGAAAAGAAAGCCAAAATATTAAATGCCACCGATTAGGGCTGGGTATTGTGACCAATTCGGCGATTCGATTCTTATTTTTATGGTTTCGATTCGATTTGATTTCGATTCGATTCGATATCGATATCGATTAGCTATCAATATTTCATTTAAAATGTTAGTTTTGCAGACATGGGATCCATATTTTGATATAAATGCTGGTAACTGAAACTCTCCTACTTAAGTTTATTACTGAAATACACATCTACATTAATAATAGGGTGCACACAGTTATTAATTTTAAAAACTTTTATTTTAAATGAACACTGTAACAAGAAGTCATAAATATGTGCATTCATTGTACACCATGTAAACAAACTGCAAAATGCACATTACTGTAAAAAAAAAAAAGACTGTAAATGTGCAACAGTGAAATCTATTAAGAACTTCAAACATGTTTAAGAAATAAAACATTTTTCTAAATTCAAAATGTTCAAAACAGGCCAATCATAATACAAAACATTCTAACTGTCCATAAAACTAACAGTTTTTAACTACAGCCTAATCATTTTTGATCACCAGATTTTTCTGCAAAAAAAGCAGCTGATGGTGATACCTTCAGGACGAGAGGTGAATATTCATATCCTCTTACGTGAAGCTGAAGCACACGCATTAAGAATCCCGAATCGATATTGTTGCGTTAAATTGAAGATCGATTAAAATCGGAGAATCGATATTTTTTACCCAGCCCTACCACCGATGTATATTTACTATATAATCCAATTGTCAAAATAACAATTTTCACCTGAGATTTGGAGCCAAATAACATCTACAGAAAGATGGCAGCATTATTATTTTATTTTTACACAGAGGTCTATTAATATATCAGTCTATTAGTTAGTGTTGTAGTACTCGAGACCGGTCTCGAGACCATTTTTTGCTTACTCGGTCTCGTCTCGGACTTGAAAGCAAAAATACTCGGTCTTGACTCGGTCTCGACCTTCATTGGAAGGGGGTGGACTCGTAATTTTAGACCGAGACAACGAGACCGTTTTCCCCATGTTTTTAAATGTGAACATTTCATGGTATATATTCTAAAATATTAACTATTACAAACTTTCATATAATAATAATAATAATAATAATAGGCCTAATAATAAATGAAATATATCCCATGGTGCTATGCTGCGCAGCAAAGGCTTTGAAAGATATTGATACAATGTTTGTCCAAGTGTCACACACTGGTGCAGCAGCTTCTTCTGGAGCGGGTTGAAGGGAACTAGCAAAGATGAGTGTGCAATCGGCGATTATAAAATTTGGATATTTGAACCACAAAATAAATAGTATTCTGAGAAAAAGTTTGGTAGACAAGTGTGCCAGCTAGACTGCTCCTATAGCCAACAATCCCCACTCTACCCTTCATGAATTTAATGGCTGAATATGATACTTGGGTGATGTTAAATGTAAGTAAATCATGAAAATCTGCTCTTTTTTTTGATTGGTCTCGATGCGGTCTCGAGTCTCGACTCCTTAAAGACTCGGTCTCGACTCAGACTTGCTTCCTCAAAGACTCGGTCTTGATTTGGACTCAACTGTATTTGAAAACCTACGGACTCGGTCTCGACCCTTTAAAGACTCGGTCTTGACTAGGGCTGTCGCGGTTAAGGAATTTCCCTTGCGGTAATTTTGAGTGGCTCAGTAGCGCGGTATGCGGTATTACCGCCATATAATTGTGTATAGGCTGTTACAATGTAAGGTCATATTCAGAAATCAATAAACCGAAACCAAATCGCGTTGATATATGAAGTGAAGTAAACAGTAATTACATAGAAACCTAGCCAGTAAGAAATGCAAATTTTGAAGAAAAATGTCAGACATACTTAGAGGCTTTGCATCTGAAATCTTCGTGTATATAACAGTTAGCGCGCACCCTCGAGTCTGACTGGACAAGAGACTTTCTGTCAGTATTTCACCTGCGTGTTTTAGACGAGCTGTCAGTTACTGCAGTTTCATTATTACGCCACAAGATGGAGGCAAGAGACTATCTTTGAGTAAGTCTTTAATCCGTTCATTCAACTATACGTTCAAAAACGCTTATTTATTCAAAGAGAGACGTAATGAAACACGATGTTAAAATCATTTTAACTTTAATCGCCACTTTTAAAGGCTCATCTGACCAGAGCATCGATGTTAAGACAAAGATTTCACTTTCCTTGTACATGACAAGCTAGTTCCACATACATACCTGACTCGATCTGAAAGACAGATGCAGGTAATCGCACAACTCAGTCGATCTCTCTCTCATTCGCTGTCTGTTTAGGCATGTTAAGTGCGTATCTACTGAACCTAATAAACACATTATGTTATCATTACTAACTTATTACTAATTTAATATTCAGCGCACAGGCATTAAGTGAGAAAGGCAAATCCTTAGGAAAAAAGAAAACAGGCAAATATCGCGGTTGTTGCATTCCTCTGCGGTTATGCACGTCAATAGCGCGGTATTGCGATATTGCGGTTATCGCGACAGCCCTAGTCTTGACTCGGACTTGGCATAGGCGGTCTCGTCCCCATCACTACTATTAGTATACATATTCAAATCAGTCTGTTAGTATAGAAAATCAAATATCAAGTAAAGTGTCTACTTTAATGTTTCAAATAACTTTTGTGAAAATACAATATCCAAATATGGGAAAAAAACAATTACCATTGTCATTCAGTGTAACAGATATTTACGTAAACATGGAACAACATACTTATTCTGACCTGTATTTATTAAAATATATAAAAGAAAATATGATCATACTACATTTTATTATATTTTAAATCATTAAATACTTCTTGTTGACAAATGTGACCCTGGACCACAAAACCAGTCATAAGGTTAAATTTTACAAAACTGAGATATATACATCACATGAAAGCTCAATAAATAAGCTTTCTATTGATGTATGGTTTGTTAGGATAGGACAATATTTGGCCGAGATACATCTATTTGAAAATCTGAAATCTAAGGGTGCAAAAAATCAAAATACTGAGAAAATCACCTTTAAAGTTGTCCAAATTAAGTTCTTAGCAATGCATATTACTAATCAAAAATTACATTTTGATAGGTTTACAGTAGGAATTTTACAAAAAATCTTCATGGAACATGATCTTTACTTAATTTCCTAATGATTTTTGACATAAAAGAAAAATCAACAATTTTGACCCATACAATGTATTTTTGCTATTGCTACAAATATACCCCAGCGACTTAAGACTGGTTTTGTGGTCCAGGGTCACAAATGGGGAAAACCTAGTGGCCTGACAAGATTTGTTAGTATATGAATTATAGTTACACTTAATTATAATTTAGTGGTTTTCTTGTGTAAATCATTGTAAAAATGTAAAGAAATTCCCCTTTAAATAGATAAATAGCTTCACATGTAAGTAAGGCTATCTTCTTTCTAAAGCAGGTTGTCCTGGCTAGAATACAATGCAATACTGACTAGATTTTAAACCTAGTCAGTATTTTGTTGGGATTCGGCGAGCGAGTGCTTGTCAGTCTTTAGCTCAGCTGTTTTCGGAAATAATCGTAAAGCTGTATCTTTTGTAAATATGATAAAACTAAAGACTTCTTTGTGATATGAAAGAAGCAGTACTACTGTATAGGTACTCAAGATTAAAATAAGACTATGTGAAACTTTTGCCTTTAAAGCCGTTAAAGCCAGTCTTTTGGATCCAATTTTCAAATATCTTTTTGCTTCAAATTAAAGTTTGCAATGTTGTGATTCTCCTCATAGTTTGTTGGCCTGGTTAATGCTTTAACAAAGACTTCCTATGGAAAAAAATTGCAAAAAATACTTCCAGAATTAACTTTTAATTTAATTTTCTATTCAGTTTAATTGTGCTGTCTTTGCAAAGTCAAAAACGCTATTTCAGACTTATCAAAACACTACAAAAATCAATAAATATGAACTAGGTAATACATCGGTCTGTAGTTTGTATTAGGCTTACAGAGGTCCCAGACTGTTTTTAGTCCCAGTGCAACTCTGCTGTTACTAAAAGCACTCTGAAATGCAATCAATCATTTGTCAGAATGTTGTGTCCCAAGTGATGTAGAGGGAGTATATTGGTTGAAATCGCAGTGTCTGCAAAGTGCCTTGAAATGGGTGATTACGATGATCACTGGTAAGCAGCTGCTCCCTAAGGCTTTGGAAATAAAAGGAGAAGGAAAAAAAACTTGACTGTACAGTTCTCTCAGGATTTGAAAAAGCATTGCTAATGCTTTTGCAACAGTTGATATTCCTGACATATTTTACTCAGTTGATGTTTGTGAGGCTAATCATACAGTATTTACATTTGGATTACAATGTATAAATTTATATATTTTTTTCCATTCTCTCCATTTCTTTGCCTTTGTTTTTAAATGAAATTTTTGAAAAAATATAATAAATATTATATTTTAAAATTGTAAAATTAAAAATGAATCTAGTTAATTTAAGTAGTATTAAATGGGGCAAAAAGGTTGCATTAATCAATAAATAAATATATATATATATATATATATATATATATATATATATATATATATATATATATATATACAGGTGCATCTCAATAAATTAGAACGTTGTGGAATTTTTTTTTTTTTTTCAGTAATTCAACTCAAATTGTGAAATTTGTGTATTAAATAAATTCAATGCACACTGAGGCTGTTTAAATCTTTGGTTCTTTTTTAATTGTGGCTCACATTAAAAAAAAAAAACATTCATTCTAGGGCTGGGTATTGTGACCAATTCGGCGATTC